>NC_133202.1:48494308-48646808 GCF_958299795.1 Porites lutea | reverse complement strand
AGAAAATTGAATTTTTATACTACCTTTAAGAACGATAATAAAAAAGCAGAATTCTTAAATATGATTAAAAATCCACTTCACAAAACCTCACTCAATAAATTTCGACTAGGAAATCATCGATTACATATTGAAACAGGCAGACACACAGTACCTAAAACTCCCGAAAATTTAAGAATATGTTATCTATGTCAGACGAATGAAGTTGAAAATGAACTTCATTTTCTATTCTTCTGCAAACTTTATGACAATTTACGTTTAAAATTCTTCAGTGAAATATCTGATAGATATACACTTTTCAAGGACTTAGATGTGACTTCAAAACTTTTATTTCTCTTTAATAGTATAGATCCCTCTGTTTGTAGATCAATTGCTGCTTTTGTTTTTGAATGTATGCGTTACAGACATGATATGTTATTTCAGAAAAGAATATAATCTTTTTATTTTGCCATATATTTATAAATGATATATTTGTACTTTATTCATAAGTATTAGATAGGTAATGCCATGTATAGATATGGAAATACCTTAATAAATTGTTGTTGTTGTTGTTGCGTCACGCGCCGGTTGTACATAAAGCATTGTGAAATCACCAACGGTTAAAGCGTCGACTTTTCCCTGCTAGCAAATAGCCTGCGTGGCAGGCGTCGTCGTGAGAGACCTCTGCTAGCAGGGAACGTCGACTTGAACATAGTTTTCGCATTGTAAAACAAATTTCATTTCACTTCGCACCACAGCAGATTCAAGAATAAAACTAAAAAGGTAAAATCATATCTCTTATTTAATTTCCATTTGCAGTTTACAAATAAGAGCGTGGGTTCCCTATGGAGACACGCGAGAAGAAAGGGAAGGACAGAATCATCTGACAGCTTGACATTCAAATTGACAACAAAACAAACAAATGCTGTTGTCTTGCACTAAGAGAGATTGGCCGAAACCCACCATACACATGACAAGCAAGCTAATCTTTACTTTTATGCCGCTGCGTCTTCAAGCAAGCGCCCTGTCTAGCTACCAATCGTTCACTTTACCTGCGAATTTCCTACCACAATTCCAGCACAAAATGAATTTTCTGGCCTTTTCAGCTTTTATGATAATTGCAGCCATACAAGGAGGTAAGTGCAATAATAATAATAATACGTGTGAAAACAAACTAATCCTGAGAGTCGTCGCGGGCGAAACAAATGGTAGAAGAAACGCATTTTAGCAATCCCTGGGCCATACAAAAACTTGGACTCTCGAATACATCAGACTTAAAACACTTCTGTTTTATATAAAAGTCCGGCCTCTTCATATTCGCAGAGCACTGATATACTCAGCTTGATTCAGACGTGATGTATCTTGTAGAACTCCTTGTAATAAGTATTGCATAACTGAATCAAAACTCAGAGGCTTTCCTGGACCAAAATTAACCCCCATTAAGTATCAAAACAGCCCCAAAATAAGTTTGGTTCAGTTGTACTTTATTCACAAAACTCCGCGGCCGGGATAGCACACAACTAGCAATATTGCGAAACAAGGCCATTACAGGCCCAGGTTGGGTCCCGGGGGAGCTCCGCCAGAAAGGGTTACCTTTTCCAGGGCCCAGGTAAATGAAGTATATAAATTAAAAGGGTAGGGAAATCTGCCCTTTCGGTCTGTAAAAAGACCCTAGGGGTCTAAAAGAAGAATTTATGGCTGTGACAAAGTCGAGAAAAATTTATGGTTTTGCGATTTATTCATATTTTAAATAATGCATCTCCAGCGCTCAAAAGGGATGCAAAGTTCAAAACTAGAAAAAATGTGTATAAAATGGTAAGGCGACAAATTTCCAAGGCAAAAGTATTTTGAAGAGAAAATTTTAAGATATATGAAATAAGAGCAGCAACTCCTCCGGGTCATGGGCTCCTGGAGCGTAGACATCAACTCCGCCCGCCCGCCGCGGTTCCAGGGCTTCAAATATTAGAAGGCCAGTTGACGGACAATGTCCGGTCAAAAATAGGTTTTGTCCGGTCAAATCCATAGATGGCCGGACAATTTGTCCGTTTGTTTACGCTGGTAAGGAAAAAATTTAGTGTTTCAAGTTTTAAATATTTTTTAAGTTTTAATATTATTAGCGTTCGTGAACAAGGAGGGGAAAAGACGGACCAGACCAAGAACTTTTAATAAATGATTCTTAACAGTGTTAAAATTTCCGGCTGTCGTTGCACATTTTCGCTTTGTCATTCATCAAGTATTCATCATTATTGTATTTGTCATTCATCAATGTATAGCGGTGTGAATTACTTTATTGTTACATGTGTAGTCTGAGTGGGTTTTGTAAACATGATGTGGTCTTGATCGATGGTTCCGTTCACCTGAAGAAGATTCCGGCGATTCAGACAATCAGGACGAGTAATGCGAAACAGAGGAAAAGATAACGAGCCCAAGATTTAATAAGAAACATAAGTGGATCAGTAAGCTCTGGATATATTTTTCGAGTTGATACGTTTTAATTATTATTGTTTCTGTCACAGCCGATATTTTTCAATGTTATCTTTAGAACGGAACTCAGTTCACCAGAGCGTTATTGTAGCAATTCTGCCATACTCAGCAAATCTAGTTTTAACTCTTTCGTATCTTACTAAAACTCCGCACCTAAACGGCGCGTATTATGCAAAATGGCAGGCAGAAATATGTGTACAAATAATGGACAATTTGACATGTAATTTCAATAGAACACGTGTACTTTTCTAGGTGTCCCTTTGTTAGACGAGAACTATTTGCATTTCAAAGGAACAACTGTTCTGTTCTGTTCATTTAGCTCAATTTACAACACGCGTTTCCCGAGAGATCCAGGAACTGAAATGGTAGTTTTGTAATTTCACCATATAGAAGCAGTCTTTTAACCAATCGAATTGTAACCCGTTGTTCTGCTTGCACGTGTATTTTGAATAGGTTTTTTATTCATTATGATAATTTAACACCTGTGTTTACTTAAGACAGTATAAAAGTAGCGCTTAAACTGCTGTTTTAAATTGATTACCTACCTATCGATGAGCTTATTGAGTGTGAAGTACTTTCTACGAGGTTTACTCTACAATAAAGAAGTTGCAGAGAAGTTTCAGTTCTTGTCCGAAATCTAGTACTTTGGGACGTGGAAATAAGACCCTGTACTTCTGGCAGAAGTAACGGGTGCCGGTAGCAAGCCAGTCGCTCTACCAAATTGCAGTTTCCCCGCCAGCATTTCCCATTAGCAGATCAATATTTGCTAATTCTCACATCATCGTGAGGAGCCTTAGTTCCTTTGTTTACCGAGTTCGACTTTCCCGCTAATTTGGTTAGTCAGACCGAAAGCCGCCTGACGCAGTGAAATTTCCTCCCGTTACAGTTTCGCCTAAAACCAGAGCAAAGTGCTTTAGTTTCTTTAATTCACAACATTGTTTATAACTCCAGTTATTCCACGGGGCCATATAGTCATCTATAAAAGTCATGATTCATATTGTCTTGTTAAATAATAATATAGATGGGAAGAAACCAATCATTACTTCCCGCACGCCCCTAAGCTTTTAAGTGATGGCAGGGGCGGATCTAGGGGGAGGGTGCAGGGGGTGCGCACCCCCTCCCCCCCTGAGGTGACCTGCGGTTTTCTAATACAACTGGTATTCTGCAAAAAAAAAAACTATGTGGTTTATTGGTGTTGAAGTAGAGCAAGAGACGAGTGCACCCCCTCCTAAAAAAAAACCTGGATCAACCCCTGTGATGGTAATGTAGAATTGGATTTACGAACGTCATACTTCGCAAGGTAATGTTTTCCCATGGAGTATAGACTTGAAATTGACGAAAAGTAGCAAAATTAGGCTGCTGTTGTAATATTCTAAATGGAAAAAAGAGAGCTGTCTGTTAGTATCATTTTCCCGGTCCCTTTTAATAAGATACAGCAGTGAAAGCTCAAATTGTGTCATTGATATCAGTGGAAGTGGATTCTACTTGTGTTTCTTGTTGTGTTTCTTGTTCAGTTAGCTTGTATTATTATGAAAATTAGCTAGATTGCAAGCCTCAGTCAGTTTCGTCAACTTCAAAACTAACCCTATATAAGACATAGAACTGAAACAATAGTTGTACGCATAAATGTGATACTGATTTTGCTGTACCATGCGTTCCACTTTTCCTCCATTGAGATCAATGCTCTCATGTACAATAGATGCTTTGAAATTTACTTGTTTCATATTTAAACGTCATGGGAAGGGGGAGGGGACACTTTTATAGCGATAAGACGTAATCAATGTTTTTCCGTCCGGCCAATCTTGATGGGATATGTCCGAGCAAAAATAGGTTTGACCGGACAATTTGACCGAGTTATACAGTGACGTTGTCCAAGGGAACGCAAGTCTTACGTAGCCTACGTCCTCAGCGGCGAAGAGCGAGGAGAAACGGGTGTTTCCACGTAGCTAAGGAAATATCAGAAAGACGAAGAAGCTAGAAGCCGTTAAAAGGGCAATCAAGGAGATTTTCGTTTCGTAAATATTTTACAACCTTTTTCTATTAATTTTGTTTTCAATTACTTTACTTTATCATTTTTTCTATACCTTTTTTCACCCACGACATTTACCCAGAGTCACGACCCACGACCTCTACCCAAAGAATCGTAGGGAACCAGATCAAGTCCACAGTTCGCAAGTTTCCGTAACAAAATTGCATGGTCAGTGGTGTCAAAAGCCTTTTTAAGGTCGATATAAACCACCCCATTTAAGAGGCTGTTATCTATTAATAGACCAGTTGTTCGTTGTTTCAAGTAGTTGCAGAATGGCAATACAGAAGTTGGTCGATAGTTATTCAGGTCAGATTTTGATCCTTTTTTAAAGATAGGAGTCACCTTGGCGATTTTCCATCCTTCTGGAAAGGTTCCTGTGTCTATACAGCTATTGAAAATTTCCGTTAATGATGGTCCAATAATGGAACTGGCTAATTTCAGAAGTTTACAAGGAACTCTGTCCAATCCAATGGTTGTTTTAGTGGGTTGTAAATAACTTTCAGGGTCGATATTAGAAGGTGTTAATTTACGAGCTAGATTTGGTCCAATAGATGTGAAAAAATCGTTAAAAACCTCTGGAATTTCAACTACAGAATTTACAGTTTCGTTATCTGTTTTAATTTCAGTGATACTGCGGTTTGTGCAAGATTTACGCGAGCTCAGTTCGTTAATTAGCTTCCAAGTTTTGGAAGAATTCTTTTTTATTCAACTCTAAATTATGCAAAAAATACTGACGTTTGGCTGACTTGATAGCATTGCTGGTTTCATTCCGCGCTTGCTTCTATTGTTCCCAACTAGCCGCGTATTGTTTTCAATAATAGCTTTCTTTTTTAAATAATTTCATTTGTAGATTTTACGCATCAAGCCATATGTAATCCACGGAGAATGTTTTTTTTGAGGTCCGCTTTGTTTTAAGGTGGCTGAACACAGTTTTGGCAGTTTGTGAGTCAGATGTCATTTACCAAATCATGGCAAGAGAAAGGTTCCAGCTCACAAGCTGAAACTTGGCAAGTAAAAAATATCCTGATTAAAGATTTTGATTGACAGGTAAAATGTGACGTTTTCGTAGTTTCCATGGCAACATGAACGATTGAATACAACCTTAAAATTTCACTTTTGCTCAGTTTACATAAAACTTGCTCATTAGATTTCCCTATAAACTTGCACACAGCTTACTATATTTTTAAATCATTTCCGTTTGAAACTTATTTGACTAAATTTTAACAGACGGGTTTTTAGATAATCAATAATATACCAATTGTACTGTAATTATTAAATGTGTCACAAAATTCGTCTCTTCAAAATCCCTTTAAAAGTTCTCATTATTTAAAATACAATAAAAGTAAAACTACTGCCAAATATCACAAAATTTTAATCGGTAGATTTTGAGAAATCGTCTTCTGTGTACCATTGCTTTTTTCGCCGCCATGTTTGTTTATCTAACTTAAAATAAATACCCGCCGTCTCGCGAGTTACCGCTGACCGCCCGCAAAAGTGGGGCATGTTTATCGACAATTTAAATGAACAGTGTTTTCCAAATGCCATTTGACCCTAAGCTAATTAATCTTGAGAGTTTACTGTACGTTGGCGAATCGCTTGGCGAATCGCTTGGCGAATCACAAAGCATTTCTGGGGCAAATAACAGAAGGCTGCAAACACAACAGTGCCCGATTGGACAAGTGGCTGGAAATCCTTGCCGTGGAAGATTTAACAACGAAAGAACGGCGACCTGAACTTCAGCGAGAGAAGCGAAGGAGAAGACCGTTGCGATCATATAAAGTCCTAGAGTGGATAAACGCAGAAATATTGCGAAATCGTTCAGAAAAACTCGTTTAAGCTATTTTTCCTCACATGTATCTTTGAATTCATGATAAATACAGCTCCACAAGGTTCAAACAGTGTGAATGGCAGAGAAAAAGACTTCAAGGCTATCAATTTTTAATCCTAAACTGTGCAGTGGTCGCATGGCCCAGTGGTATGAGGTCTCGTTTTTTGCACTGGAGGAAGTTGGTTTCAAGTTCATATACCGGGGCGCTACCTCCTATGTTTTACCCTTTGGCTTGTTTCTGTTTATTCTCACTGCTTTTAGCTTCGCGAGATTTTTGCGATAACGTATTTCTAATATATTGGTCACTATTCTACTAGTATTTACGCCAATTCAGTTGTCGCGATTCAAGTCAAAGGTAACCAAAGGTCCCTGAGTCCACGCCGTCTCGCGCGACTCGTTCTCTCACACGGGGAATAATTTCACAAATCGTCTTGTTCTTCATATTTTTAGGGAGTTTTTACTGATACAGTCGACTCCCGATAACTCGAACCCTCGCTAACACGAGCCTCGCGCTAACTCAAACCAAAATCGATTTTCCCTGGATTTCCTTCATATATTTACACTATAATTTTACCCTTAGTAACTCGAACCTTCCGCTAACTCGAAGTAATTTTTGTTTCCCCTCAGATCATTTCTATATAATTTTACCCTCGACAACTCGAACCATCTTTTGGGCGCTTAAAAAGTAGCGAAAAGAACAGTGTACTGGCGTCAAAAACCGATTGATTTTGAATTTCACATTGACGTGTTGTAGTCTTATATTTTACTATAGGCTGGTGTTGTATGTCACAGATCTAAAGTGAAACAGCTTTACTTCCTAAAACACCGAGTATAACGTATGCTCTATTTAGGCTATGCTTTGATACGTTATGTTCTGATTTATAATCTACACTTTTCACTTAACATTTCTTCAATTAAATTTTCACTGTACAGTTAAAACTGGTTTTTCCCTTACTTCTGGCTATTTGCTTCGAACGCCCGACAACTCCACCTTTACTCGATTTCCCTTGAAGGTTCGAGTCATCGGGAGTCGACTTTAGTTATAGAACAACTGGTTTCGAATCTGTAATTTGACATGCCGTATTTTTATTTGCTTTGTTTTCAGCCCTGGCCTTAAGATGCCACCTGTGTTCACCAGACTTGAGCGAAGTCATCCCCATCGCGGAGCAAAGTAACAGCACAGGCCTCAGCTTTTGTGCCAGTCCCAATCAAAGTCTAAATTGCAGCCAGAGGCTAGATCCATTTTTTGGAACCAAAATGGATTCCTGTGTTATAGGCAAGATCACATTGAACACATCCCTTCCAATCGGCGACATCGACATCTATTACCTCAACTGTGCCACAATGTCGAAATGTAGCATGCTTAAGAATCGAACCTGCCCTCTCTTAGAGTCAGAGTTAGGAGGTACTCCCAAGTTCGATCTCAAAAGTTGTGACTTCACATGCTGCCATGGGGACCTCTGCAATGCTCCATCAATATCCCCTTCGTCACCAGCGGCATCAACCGCTGAATATCCCGTTGGCACTGGCACAACTGCGAAGTCATTGGTGAAGAGCAGTGTTCCACCAACATCCGCTCGGTTTGGAGTTCTGATTTTGATGGCTTTGACTGCTGTGAACTTTTAGTAAAAAAGAAGCTGTCCCGAAGAGGGATAGAGTGCAAGACAGCAATTTTTTATCATCTTTAATTGATATAATTGTTATCCTTATTGTTATAATTTGTTTCTAACAAGTAGATGTTTTAAGAAATGGAGTGAGAATCACAATTTTTTCTGTTTCTTAATACGACAAACATTACACAAATTGTGATTCTGTAGCGAATGCTATGATTTCTATTATTAGGGGACGAATCATTGCACCATTGTCTTTTTAAACCCTCATTCTTAACTAAGTTTTCTATCAACAAGCAGCCACGGTGAAAAGGTATAAAAGCTAGATTAGAAACTCTCTGTACTGTTGAAAGAATCTTCATGCAGATTAACAGAATTTCAAAGTTGATGCCAAGCAGTTATTTGTATTTGCCTTGTTGGATGGGTGGTAACCTCTAATCTCCTACCACTACCCCTACATTCACTGTTGATTTGATCACGTCAGCAAAGCAATAGCTAGCAATAGTACAGTGGAGCATATTGTGACCATCAGAATCTTTGATGCTAAGAGAACCAGTTTACTAGAATCAGTAGAAAATGATTTGTAGTTCTTGAGTTTGATGTTTTACAAGTTAACCACTCAGAAAAATAAAGTACTCACTTTTGAATACTAGTGCAGTGGAATGGTCAACGAACATTGATTTGTAATTTCAAATCAGTCTCGCGTTATGTGCTCGGCCAGTAGACTCAATTTTGATACATTAAAATTCATACTGGACTTCGAGGCATGGGGGAATGAAACAAAAGAAATTATGTATTATTAATTCATTGCTTAGCCTCACTCAGTCCAATTACCATCACTAAAAATTCGTGTGTTTTGTTTTTGCCTCAGCCTGGGGACCATGTATGAATCTTTATAGCTCTGAAATGGCTCATTAATGCTGTCTTTCTTGTTAATAATATAATCTGTTGAATTAATTAGTCCGGTTACCGCCAGTCTGTAAAAATTTGTTGTTCACTGAAATGATTTTTCAAATCGATATCTCAGTTGTTTGCTGCGCTTACTGGGGAGTTGTCGAATTGTTTGACAATAGCGAGACAACTTCCATTTTCCCACGCGCTCATTCATCAGTTATCTTCTATGTTTTCGGTGTTTTGTAAATGATAAACAAACAATTAACCAACGTGCTTTTATGACTGAGTATTTTCTCAACACGATGGAACCGTTCCGCCAACGTAATAATCGTCGCATTGATCACACAAAGCGATACACCAAGTTAATAAGATTATTAGCTTTCAAATATCTCGCAAAGTTTTTCTAGGCCTTTCTGCCTCAACCATTCGCTCACACAAAGGAAGTGTCTTGTCTTTTTAACTCTTCAAACGATGGACCTACACTTCAGAACTGATCACGATAGTGGGAAGCAATTTCTTAGGCGGATGTGGGGTGGGGTGGTGATGGAACGAAAACCACTCGTTTCTTTTAAAAGCAAAATTATTAAAAATATTCTTTGCAGAAATATCTATAGCTATTTAAATAGGCATATTTTTAAGTGAAATATTGACAAAGAAGAAATGCCCCACCCCCGGGCAGAGGTACTCTGACAAATTCCCCACCGCCAGGACCGACAAGAAGACAAATGTGCCATGGGGGTGGGCAGGTTGGCACGTTTGGATTTGACTAAGCCATTAACCCCGTCTTTCTTCCTAAGTGTTAATATAGTAAAAAGGGTGTGTCGTCACTACCTTTTTCGAGGTACCATTCTATACTCCTCGTTATCTTTTCCATGGCCGCATCCATTGCCCGAATTTTGACAAATTAGTGAAATATTACCGCTTTCCAGGTAGCAGTCAAATCCCGTATCCAGCCAACGTATCGCGAGAATACCTTTCAAGAACCTTGCTAAAGGCTACTATGTAAAAAAAACCAACAACAATTAATATGAAAAGAGCGTGCTCCTCGACGGTACACAATCCTTTGGTTTTGGCCCCAATTTTTTGACAACGTTGATATTAATCTAGCCTCCTTTGCACACGTTCTACACTTCCCAAGGCTTCGTGAATACATCTGCGAATATGTGGACGGTGGGAGGGTCAAATTAATGCGACATTCCTATTGGTTAGTCACCACAAAATAATAGTAATGCCCAGTGAACTTCATGTATGGCTTATTCACAAAAAAGGTTTAAAAAAAAGAAAAGAAAAAGAAAAGAAGAAGAACTATTTATCAAATACGTCTGACTGTGGTCATAACCTTGTTCTTTACAACTATGAGCAAACTAAGAGCTGAATTCAATTTTTACCTCATGTGATTAAATTTTGTGCAGTTAATTGGACAATATGCCCACTGAATATTTATGAGATTTTTTGAAGTTTTTAATCATTCACTCCAGCTGCAGCTGACAAGAACCCACACATCGGAAACTGTGGTAGCTAAAGTTGTGCTCAAGATGAACTTTCCCTCTTATTTGTTGTTAACTTTGGCTGGCATTCATAGAGGTAAGCGGACAAATGGTTATTATATGAATCTCTATCTCGCTCAATTTTTGCTCTTCGGATGGGGCTTAGGACTGCTCTCTCTTGGCGTAATGTTCACGCGATTGACCTGATTGTAAACAAAATATTCTTCCTTCGTTTTAGGACAGGACACAGGAATGTAAATGAGTGAAATGTTCTTTGCGTACCTTGTACAAGAATTTCTGCAGTTCCTATTCACGCACTATTTTTTGTTTCTTTCGATTATTTATCGCCTCTTCGGACTTCAAAACCTTTTAGAATCACGCGATTCAAGCATTTCATACAACCAACCATTACAAAAAGAGCAGATCCAGTGCTTTCAGAAACTTATTATGGACAGACAAACAGGTTTGAGTCCTCTTCAAGAGAATGCCGGAAAGCCGAGCTTTCGGGGTCCACCAAGGCCCGAAAGGTCTTCACAAAAGGTATATTTCGAGTTCATTCGGGACCGCCAAAATAAATGCGCCCTATTGTTGTTGTTCGCGAGTGCAAGCATGATGATTGATTACTTGGGCTTCTTTTCGAGCATGAGGAACGGTTTTGAAACGCTCAAGTGGAAGCCTGTCGACAGGTAAACAAAGTTTGGTTAGTTCCACAGTGAAAGTAGTTCCACTGCTGGACGGATTATAGCTGATATGGCGGCATAATTTTCAGCGTAATACTAAATCAGCTGAAACAAAAGATTGTGCATGCATGGCGGGTCAAGCAGCTCCCAACCTGACTCAACCTGTTCACTGCAGGTCAAAACATACTGGCTTATAGGATCATCTGAGGTATTCAGTTCCTACATAGCTATGAGTAGAGGAGACTGGTTATGAAAAAAATATGTGTAATAAGAGACAACAACCGTGACAACACACGCAACAACAGTATTACAGTTTACGTTGGAAGCTCTGTGAAGGGGCACAATCCTTTGTTTTCATTTCGTGCTCAAGGTGTGTTGAAATAAATTAATGCGAAGTTTTGGTTGGTTTGTAAGATCAAAATGATAGGAATATTCTCGCTTTTATTAACTTTGGTTGTTCTACTGAAGTGAAAATTAGCATAATGGCACAGCACTAGTATTAGGCCGGGATTATGCTTTATGCCAATTGGTTCACAAATTGGACTTAATAATCTAAATCAATTGAGTTCACGTTCGTTTATTTACACTTATCCAATAACAGTGAAAAAAAAGCCAGATTTATACAAACCGCGTGTAGAGGCCAAAGGAGCAAAGTTTTCGAGTTCACAAGCTCAGGAACCAAACGATATTGGCCAGAGGGGGTTGCATGCTTAACGACAGGAGTTCTATTTTTTCAACGTGGTGCATCACTAAGTCAAAAAAGGCGTCAACAACATAAAACAAAGAAATCTATCGCCCTTCACACTTTATTGAACTGAACTGCTTACTCCTGCTGAGCAGAGCATATTGTTGTGCAATAGTTAAGAAAAATAACATTTTGGGGTATAGAAATAGAATAGGGTCAGGATTTGCAGCACCGGGAGGCTACCAAGGATCCCAGTAGTCATTCTGACAAGTCGCTTTAAGTCTGTCATGTTGGAGAGACAACATCGTGAAAATTAAAGTCTTGTGTGAGTAGTTTTCTCTCATCTGGTTTACGGTTGGGGCAATACATTCAACAACCTGACAATGTAGGTTCGTATGACGATGGATAGAAACACGTGTTAAAAATTCCACCTTCTCACTCCCACTCCCAAGCAGAATTAAAAACTAGCTAACTACCCAACCCCACGGATGAGAAACACAGTGTTATAACTGCCCCCTCATCTAACCCTGAAAATGAAAAAAGCTACGTAACATCTTAGTCAATCAAGCCCACCTCCCCACCTCAACCCCCCCCCCCCCCCCCCCCCGTAGTTGCCGCGTATGCAACGGTCTGATCGAACATATCATCAAGGTTTACATCTGATCGGAACAGACGAGATTTTATAAGCAACGATAAAACGGGCAACAGGCAAAAACCCGCAACTTGTCTTGCAACATTGCTGCAAAACGAGTTGAATAGCGATGTTGCGCATTTTACCAGCCACATCAAACCTGTCTGACAATAATTCAGGTTGTTGCAGGTTGTGAACTAAAGAAGTTTGTTGCAGAAGGTAGAAAATAGTTCACTTTTAACAACAGAATCTGTACATGTTGACCGTTTCACTAGTCTGCTACATAGCCGTTTTTAGTGTCGTCACGCAACGCTCCTCCCCACTAATAGTTAGTGGGGAGGAGCGTTGCGTGACGACACTAAAAATGGCTGTGTAGCAGACTACCGTTTCAACGGCTTAAGGGCAAACTTGTTTTGCAGCAAGTGACCAAACTCCCGTGTATGGCTTGACTCCCGCGTAATTTTATCCAATCAGAAGTCAGCATTCGCGCAACTTGCAACAACCTTGAAACAACCTGATTTGGTGTGCACAAGACAGGTTTGATTACGCGCAACATCACTATTCATCTCGTTTTGCAGCAATGTTGCAAAACAATTTGCACGTTTTTGTGCCTATTTTACTCTCAGAGTAGTTTTAATTTTACTACCAAAAGTACAAATACCGTTAATTTATGGCGAAAAATAACCTTTCCATTTCTCCATGTTGTGTTCCTTGTCGTTTATCTGCCTTTTGAGCTCGATAATTTATCGTTTCCTAGCAATGGCAATTCGTGGAAGGTTCTCTACGCGGAAGACTGTTTCCCATGCAAGCGAGCCATTGAAGCGTTCGACGAATGCAAAGCAGGACGTAAGGGAAAGTTCATTTAATATGACAAGGGGGGGGGGGGATGAAGATATTGAAACTCGAAGCTTGAAATTTTGGCAGCCCCCCTCGCTAGCTGTTCAATTTTTTAGGAGCCCCCTCCTTGGTAGTCGAAAAAATTTCAGAGCCCCCCCCCCCCCTCCTCCTTCATTTCCTTTGCTCCCCTGAAAAAAGATCGCTAGACTGTATTAAATATATTTACCGTTATTGTCTTCAATGGTTTATACTATGACAAACTTGAGATACAGTTGTGATACAATTTTCTAAAGCATTTTTGGGATGAACAAGAGTGTAATAATTACTGAGACTACATTTGTTATTTCTGTAAGCCACGTGATATAGCTGAGTTGCACAGGTCATTAAATTGTTGAGTTGAAAACCATCCGATCTGTATGATGATGTCATGTGTTGGTTTTGAAGTATACAAATTTTCGGAGCCCCCCCTCCTAGCGCAACAATTTTTTCAGAGCCCCCCCTTCGGGTGTCTAAAAATTTTCGGAGCCCCCCCTCAATATCTTCATCCCCCCCCCTTGTCATATTAAATGAACTTTCCCTAAGGAGAGGTCTGAGAGGGCCTCAACCCTTGATGCGAAGCCGTCTGACAACTTGTTAGAGGAGATGGCACCCAATATTGCGCCCAAAAGTTTCGTGGGCGTATCGGCCATTATTTTCTCAAAATCTCAGTGTTTTTGGCAATAAGACCAATATGTTCGCTAAAACGAGATTTCGTTATAAACAGGTTCCCATTTCCACGATTTTACTTTTGAAGGGGCCAAGGATATCATTCGTTATAAGGAGGTTTTTGTTATACATAGTATGTATAGTAGAGGTTCTACTTTATATATTGCATTATATATTTTTCATTAAGAATTTTAGTTTCCTGTCCTGAACACCTAAGTGAAACCATTCTTTTTTTCCACATGATAGAAAGATATATAGATACAGTGGAACCTCCCCTTTGGGACAGTTCTGTTCAGGGGACATCTCCATTCAGGGGACACAAAATTTGGTCCCGGAAAAATGTTCGCATAATCTTTGTAGTTGTTAACTCTATTGTAGGGGAAAGGGACACTTTTTCTGGGTCCCGAAACCTGGGTTTAATTTCCATTCAAAGGACAGCTTAACCCTCAAAAGACACTGACCACGTGCACAAAAATCGTTGATAAGTTTAAGTGTTCACAAGTCACGATAGCGGCGGTTTTTAAAACATGAACTCACTAACTTGAATAGATGTACTACACTTATGGGAATTCAGCACACAACAGCGCGGAGATCGCGTGATCTATTTCGGGTAATGTCATTGGCTCCGAGGCGAAAATGCCCGCGAAATGTTGTTAAGATGAGAGAAGCGATGGCAGCTTTGTTTGGCAATGACGGGTTGCAATTTCTTGCCACTGTAAGAGATCAAAAATTATTTTGGTCAAAGTTTTGACGGAAGTGTGTTCTCTAGAGAATATAGCACCCTGAAACTGGCGAAAAATTGCATTGGCATGGTCTGATTCAGTGTTATTGACGGTGGTTTGGGTGTGGAAGACATGCCGAAATTAAAAGGTGGGTAATTTTTACTCTTTTTGTTTACTGCATGTTCCGTGCAACTCAGTACAAAAAGAAATTATAAAGTAGTGGAAGAAAAATTATTGGGATTTGTTTTGGTATATAAATTAGCTTGTACCGAGTTGCACGGAAGCGACAGTTTTGTTAAATGTGTATTCCGTTTTTGTGTCAAAATTCGACTTTGATTGTGAATCTAACATTCGACAGCATTCGACTGTTGATCGAAGAGCGTATTACAACGCTATCCAAAATGCTTTTGTTGTTTAGTTCAAGTTTCTTATCACGGATTCAACAAAAAGAAAGTAGAGGGACAGACATCGTTGGGCTTTGTTTTGTTAATATGACTTAGCTTGTACTTTGTTGCTGGAAAAACTGCATGTAGATGCTAAATCTCCGTGTGTTTACACTGTTTGTGGCAGAAAAATAAGCTTACGCTTGGTTCAACTTAATCCCGTGTCACTCGGTACAAAAGGAAATTTTAAAAAGGTAAAGAAATATTTTTAGCCATTGTCTTGCTGTGTATACTGTATTGTGGCTAGTGAGTGAATCGAAAGCGGCCGGGTTGCGGCAGTTTTCTAAAGTGCGTAGTTCGAAACGTGTCGATCGATGCACACTTCATTGTTGTTGTACATTATTACAGCTTTGTATGCTACAGAAATTTGAGTTTTATCCGAACTGTCGAATAAGAAAATGTGAGAGTGTTTTCATTAAAACTGTTAGACCGTCTTGGAGCTACAGTTCGATAGGTCCATGCAGCAACATTCTGATTTGTAAAAAAAAATTTGTTTACAATGTGCACAGCTGCTGTACATTTAGGCTTGCAATTTTATAATCGAAGGATAGAAGGTTAGATTATTTTGCTCATAAATTTGGTTTGGGATTATCCACACAACGAGTTACTTGTTACTTTAGGAACCGCAGTTACGGACATGATTTCCTCCGTGTACAATTTTTTGGTACTAAATTTTTGCACACAAGGCTTTCTTTGGGGGGTGTTTCTTTGCTTGAAAATTGGATCCTGGAAGAAGATGAACAGGGTAATTTTCCTGTGAATGCTTCTGTTTTTCTGTCCATCGTTTCCGGTTTATTTTTTTTCGGAGCAAAGTTATGAAAAGTTATGTATTCAAAATTTCTTTTTCAAGAAAAAAAAAATCGCAAATTGAACTTACAGGAGTTTAAAGTTTGGAGTAAACTTTGAGTCTTAATGAAATTTTAGTTGGACCATATTGATGAATGCAGTTGTATAGGATATGCAGTTTCCAATATTGATCTTCGGCCAGAATTATGAGGGAATACTCAAATACAGATCTCATTTAAACTTTATAGTTTCATTGTAATTATCGTTGTTTCTATTCCTGTAAACTTCTCATCAGGTCTACATTTTGCATGAATTCAAATATGTGATATATATTTGAAGGGTTTCTTGTTTCACAGTGAAGTAGTTTTCACTTTGTTGTTTTGATATGAAGTTGAGTTTCTTCTTAGTTGTTGACTAAGGCTCCATGTTGAAGTATCTGACATGTTAACATACTTTATTGTCCATTTCTCTTCAGAAAAGATTGATTGATCCTGAATCAAACAAAGTGCAGCCTCACAAACAAGATTTTTGACGAACAAATGTGTACTCAAGCAAAGCATATGTCCCTGACAGTGTCAATAAAATTTATTAATGGGAAGATCTGGGTTTTCAATCCTTTGTAGCAGTTTTGACTACGCATCACTTTTCTAACCTATGTACTAAAAAGAAATAATCAGTATTTTTTCCTACTAACCGTATTGCAGTCAAAGTTCTCTTCTTTCATATATCCCCTAATTTTTTAAAATTTCATTATCTTATTCAGATCAAGCACAGTAACCATTGAAAAGAAAAAAGAAAAAAAAAACCTGCTCGGTCATAGACGGCTTCAAAGTTTTGATATTAAAATGGCACCCATTCACAATGAAAAGAACATGAATGCAGACACTACAGTTCATTTAGCTCATGTTCAAGCTTTTTTTTATAAATATAGAAAGTCTTGCTGCAGAAAACATAATTTTGCTTTATCTTTTCGGTAAAAAAAAATAACAATAAAATAACTTCCAGGTATCTAAGCAATTTCAAAGGACCCGTAGTGTCTTATTTCTCCGCTGCATTGAGCTGTGAAGAAAGGCCGTTCTTTCTAGTGGTCCCGCTTTCATCAGAAATATGGTTGTCCTTCGTGATCGTGAAGAGCGATGGCAATAAACAAGTCTAAAGTTGAATCCTTTTAACCGGCCAAAACGCGAGAATCGCAGGGAACGAATCCCACAGGAATAGGCGAAAAAGGATAATAAGAAGTCTACGCTATTCTAAAAATATCCGTATATGCATTTACAACCCATATTAAGCCGCAATTAATCTTCTTTCCACTGGAATAAACAAACGATGGAGGTATTTCCGCCATTTCGAATTTGGCAATGTCACGTGGTCGTGCGTCGACCAATCAGACATTTTTCGCCGGTGAACCTGTTTAGCAGCAGCTGACAAGAAGCCACATATCGAAATCTGTGGTAGCTAAAGTTGTGCTCAAGATGAACTTTCCCTCTTATTTTTTGATAATTATGGCAGGCATTCATGGAGGTAAGCGGACAAATGATTAATATATGAATCTCTATTTCGCTCAATTTTTGTTCTTCACTACTCTCTCTTGGCGTAATGTTCACGCAATTGACCTGATTGTAAAAACAAATATTCTTCCTTCGTTTTTACGACAGGACACAGGAATGTAAATAAGTGAAATGTTTTTTGCGTACCTTGTACAAGAATTTCTGCAGTTCCTATTTACGCACTATTTTTTGTTTCTTTCGATTATTTATCGCCTCTTCAACTTAAACCTTTTAGAATCACGCAATTCAAGCAGTTCGTACAACCAGCTATTACAAAAAGAGCAGATCCAGTGCTTTCAGAAACTTATTATGGACAGATAAACATCAGGTTTTAGTCCGCTTCAAGAGAACGCCGAAAAGCCGATATTTCGGGGTCCACGGCCCGAAAGGTCTTCACAAACGGTGTATTATTATTTCGAGTTCAAAATAAATGCACGCTATTGTTGTTGTTCGCGAGTGCAAGCATGATGAATGATTACTTGGGCTTCTTTTCGAGCATGAGGAACGGATTTGTAACGCTCAAGTGGAAGCCTGTCGACAGGTAAACGAAGTTTGGTTAGTTCCACAGTGAAAGTAGTTCCGCTGCCGGACGGATTATAGCTGATATGGCGGCATAATTTTCAGCGTAATACTAAACCAGCTGAAACAAAAGATTGTGCATGTATGGAGGGTCAAGTGGCTCCCAACCTGACTCAACCTGTACACTGCAGGTCAAAATATTCTGGCTATGCATAACACTTGGGTCTTTTAGGATCATCTGAGGTATTCAGTTCCTACATAGCTATGAGTAGAGGAGACTGGTTATGAAAAAAATATATAATAATAGACAACAACAACAACACACGCAACAACAGTATTACAGTTTATGTTGGAAGCTCCGTGACGGTGCACTATCCTTTGTTTTCATTTCGTGCTCAAGGTGTGTCGAAATAAATTAATGCGAAGTTTTTGTTGGTTTGTAAGATCAAAATGATAGGAATATTCTCGCTGTTATCAACTTTGGTTGTTTTACTGACGTGTAAATTAGCATAATGGCACAGCACTAGTATATATTAGGCCGGGATTATGCTTTAGGCCAACTGGTTCACAAAGTGGACTGAATAAACGAATTTGACGTATCTGTGGGTCAGTTAGTTCAAGATCTAAATCAATTGAGTTCACGTTCGTTTATTTACTCTTATTCATGCAATAACAATGAGAAAAAAGCCAGTTTTATACAACTGTGTGTAGAGGCCAAAGGAGCAAAGTTTTCGAGTTGGCCACTAACGTTTGGTTCCTGAGATTGTGAGAGGGGGCTGCATGATTAACGACAGGAGTTCTATTTTTCTAACGTGACGGATCACTAAGTCAAAAAAGGCGTCAACAACATAAAACAAAGAAATCTGTTGGGCTTCATACTTTATTGAACTGAACTGCTTACTCCTACTGCTGAGCAGAGCATATTGTTGAGCAATAGTTAAGAAAAATAACATTTTGGGCTATAGAAATAGAATAGGGTCAGAATTTGGAGAACGGGGTGGTAAACCACCACCAAGAATCCCAGTATTCATTCTGACAAGTCGCTTTACACTGTAATTTTGTCATGTTAGAGACAACAGTTGTCTTTACATTAGAAGTGTTAAGTATTTACTTTGCATCTCATCTAAGTAAACCATCCTTATGACCGACTTAGCTGACTTGAGGTTTTTTGAGCTTTGACAACGGCGAAACACGTCAATAATCTTAATTGTGTTGCGAGTAAAAAAGAATCAGTTATGTGTGAAGTTTTTTATTTTACTTGAAGTAGTTAAAATTTATTTGTCTTGAAATATTTCTTAGCTTATTTAGGATCTAGTGAAGAGCCTAAATGAGCTAAAAAATATTTCAAGACAAATAAATTTTAATTACTTCAAGTAAAAAAAGCTTCACACACAACCTATTTTTTTTTCTTCAGGTTTACTTAAGCCTATTTTCCCACGAAACATAATTAAGATTGACTGACATGCTTCGCCTTTTTCAAAGCTTAGAAACCGCAAGTTCGCAAAGTTGGTTTTAAGGATGGTTTTCAAGTCACTTAAAACTTTCTTGAATCGTTTCCACTTTCCGACTTTAATGAGATGCAAAGTAAAGTTACTTGAGATTTTACTTAGGCATTCACACGCGCATTTTTGGTCAAGTAAAACTTAGCAGGTCTTAAGTCTTAATTAACAGCCTAGTGTAAAGACAACCAACGTAGTTTCGCATTCGCATGACGATGGATAGAAAGACGTGTTAGGAATCTCACCTTCTCACTCCCACTCCCACTCCCACTCCCACGCAGATTTAAAAACTACCTAACTACCGAACCCCACGGATAATAAACATATCTAACCCTGAAAATGAAGAAAGCTACCTACCTAAATTGTAACATCTTAGCTAATCAAACTCACCCCCACTTCAACCCACCCTCCCCTAAAGCAACGTTCCTAACTCTCCCCAAGAATATTGTTATAATTACCACGCTCCCCTCCCCCACTGATAAAGAAAAGTAGTCAATCGCCCCTTCCTTAAACTGGTCCAAAAAAATGGTCCAAAAAATAGTCCAACAGTCCAAATGTCCATTAGTCACGTCCATATTTTACCATGCCTCCACCAGACTATATAGCCGTTGCGTTGGTTGGAGGGATATATATGGCAAGGTGTTTTTGCAGACTAGCAGCAACGACGCTACCCACGTTTTTTTTGGGTAACCACACTGTCCTTAGCCTTTTCTCTGTTTCTCCAGGTCTTATCAAGCAACAGGCGGTCAAAGCTCAATTGAGCGTACAATGGACGATTATAAACATAACTAGTAGTTGCCGCGTATGTAACGGTCTGATCGAAGATATCATAAAGGTTTGCATCGGATCGGAACAGACGAGATTTTATACGCAACGATAAAACGGGCAACAGGCAAAAACGTGCAACTTGTTTTGCAACATTGCTGCAAAACGAGTTGAATAGCGATGTAGCGCTTTTTACCAGCCACGTTCAAACCTGTCTGAGAACAATTCAGGTTGTTGCAGGTTGTGAACTAAAGAAGTTTGTTGCAGAAGGTAGAAAATAGTTCAATTTTTACAACAGAATCTGTACATGTTGCCCGTTTCACCGGCTTAAGGGCAAACTTGTTTTGCAGCAAGTGACAAAACTCCCGTGTATGGCGTGACTCCTGCGTAATTTTATCCAATCAGAAGCCAGCATCAACGCAACTTGAAACAACCTTGAAACAACCTGATTTGGTGCAAGACAGGTTTGATTACGCGCAACATCACTATTCATCTCGTTTTGCAGCAATGTTGCAAAACAATTTGCACGTTTTTGTGCCTATTTTACTCTTAGAGTAGTTTTAATTTTACTACCAAAAGTACAAATACCGTTAATTTATGGCGAAAAATAACCTTTCCATTTCTCCATGTTGTGTTCCTTGTCGCTTATCTGCCTTCGAGCTCAATAATTTATCGTTTCCTAGCACAGCAATTCGTGGAAGGTTCTCTACGCGGAAGCCTGTTTGCAGCCGATGTGAAGATCCCATGCAAGCGAGCCATTGAAGCGTTCGACGAATGCAAAGCAGGACGTAAGGAGAGGTCTGAGAGGGCGTCAACCCGTGATGCGAAGCCGTCTGACAACTTGTTAGAGGAGATGGCACCCAATATTGCTCCCAAACGTTTCGTGGGCGTATGGGCCATTATTTTCTCAAAATCTCAGTGTTTTTGGCAGTAAGATCAACATGTTCGCTAAAACGAGATTTCGTTATAAACAGGTTCCGATTTCCACGATTTTACTTTTGAAGGGGCCAAGGATATCATTCGTTATAAGGAGGACTTCGTTATACATTGAGGATATTACACGGTGGCGAGAAGATATGAATTTTATGTTCGAGTGGCAAGAACAATATCTCACGAGTGAGCGAAGCGAACGAGTGAGATATTGTTCTTGCCACGAGAACATAAAATTCATATCTTCGAGCTAACGTGTAATGTTCTTTTTATTATATGGAGAAACCAATTCAACAAAAGCAAAAGGCGGGAATCGTGACGTCATTGAACGATACGACACTCACAAAGGTGACATACGGAAAATACGCCACTCGGGTCCCGGATGAAGTGACGTATGGAATCTGCGAGTGGTTTAGTTCCCAGTAAAACACTCTCCTCCATATAATAAATAGTATTACAGCTCGTTGAATAGAGGTTCTACTTTATATATTGCATTATATATTTTTCATTACGAATTTTTGTTTCCTGTCCTGAACACCTAAGTGAAACCATTCTTTTTTTCCACATGATAGAAAGATAGATACAGTGGAACCTCTCCTTTGGGACAGTTCTGTTCAAGGGACATCTCCATTCAGCGGACACAAAATTTGGTCCCGGAAAAATGTTCGCATAATCTTTGTAGTTGTTAACTCTATTGTAGGGGAAAGGGACACTTTTTCTGGGTCCCGAAACCTGGGTTTAATCTCCATTCAAAGGACAGCTTAACCCTCAAAAGACACTGACCACAAAAATCGTTGATAAGTTTAAGTGTTCACAAGTCACGATAGCGGCGGTTTCCAAAACATGAACTCACTAACTTGAATAGATGTACTGCACTTATGGGAATTCAGCGCACAACATCGCGGAGATAAGTTAATCATGATTTTTTAAACATTACCGCTAACAATCGAACCCCTCTTTACGGACAACAGCTTAAACACCTCGTTATCTCGGACAGTTTTCCCAATAAGGGCGAAACAACTGTCCATGGCTGCCACTGCCGGGGTGAAATGGTTTTGCGCATGCGTAAGGTACTGGCCGCGAAGTTGGTACGTGTGCTTCAGTGCTTAAATCCGTCCTTGGGGAAAGCCAGCCGTCACATTTTCTCTAAATTCAACCCGCTTAATACGAATACGCCGTTGACACGGACACTTTCTATGGCCCCCCTCAGTGTCCCTTTTAACGAGGTGTCCGTATTAAGCACGGGGTTCGAATGTAATCTTCGATAAACGCCGCTTTCTTTTGATCGGGTGAGGCGTTCATTCGAGTGCGGCGTTTAATCGAGTAAATACTGAGCTGTGCCTTTACAAATTTTTAATTTTCATTCTTTTTCAGCCTGGGGCATAAAATGCCGCCAGTGTAAGCCAGACTTCAGCAACATCGCAAATGTTAATGCCAACTCGGGAACCTTGACCTTTTGCTCCAAACCCACTGAAAGCTTAGATTGCAGCAGAGATCCAAATATAGGAAGCTTGGCCGATTCCTGTTACACCGCAGATGTCAGGATATCCGTAAACACAACGATCCCAGGCGCCCCCCTTACGGGTATCCAAATGTTTGTCCTCAACTGCTCCGTGATGTCTTTATGCAGCTTTCTAAAGGATCAAACCTGCGGGGCGCTGCAGACAGCGTTTGAAGCTATGCCTCAAATCCAAGTTAAAAACTGTGATGTCAAATGTTGCCAGGGGGATCTGTGCAATGATCCCTCCAAGGCGTCGGTGAAGATGCCACAAACAACCACACTATGTGGAATGTTGTTTTTGATCGCTTTGACTTTTATGAACTTTTAAACACAGACGCCACAGGAGGCGAAGGCTTGACAAACTGTTCTATCTTTTGAACACTAACTTTGCACGAGCTAAGGTAGCAATCTAAGCCGCGTTTCAAACGACGTGCTACTGTCGACTTCAGCACGGCATTAGCGGAACGTCTAAAACCAAATAGTGATACTGCCGTATGGAACGGCGAAGCAACTCAATTCATGTATTCTAGGTTGAAAACATTTTAAAAATCGACTAACCTGTTTTTTATGTCTGTGTTTTTTGCCGCGACATAGAGGTTTACTTTACTGAGTGCCAAACGTCCGGATAGTTTACCTGTTCTGTTTTTTTGTTTGTTTGTTTGTTTTGTTTTGTTTTTTGTTTTTGCGCCCTCCCCACTATCACAACGTCTGGGATTCAAGTCTTGGTAAAGTCAAGACAGCATAGCACGGAAGTAGCAGGACGGTTGAAACAGACCTAGGGGCGCTTACCTTTTGCCAAACCTACTATATACACCACTACTACAGATCTACCTATATACACCACTTATAAGCATATTAACTATACAGTAATCTTGTTTTAAAAAAGCTTCAGCAATGAAAACGAGCGTCAACGACGGCCTGGAAATATCATTAGATGGACTGAATTTTCGCCGAAAGCATTCTTTGTAAGTTTTGTTGAGTTCGTTAAAGTTACGAGAATAAACGCCTAACGCCCCAGCTTGGACCTCTAAAATAAATAGACGCCCCGGGCGTTTATTACGTCATTTACGGTAATCAGGTCTATCCAGTCAGATCGTGCAGTTTATTCCTAAATGGTTTGCACAGCATTGATGGGTTTTAGTGAAAATTTCGAGAAAAGACTGATCTTTCATTCTCAACTTGACCGGTTTGATATTTGGCAAAAGAGAATTTGTATTTAGTAGGTACCCTAAGATAGGCATTTATCGGAGCAGACGGTAAAGAAGTTCTTACGAAACAGTTTGTCAGTCGAAAGTATTCCTCTTTTATTGAAAACACTGCAGTTATAATACGCATACAAAAAAGTAATAAAAACAGCTATAATTCAAGTCCCAATCAGGGTTTATGTTAAGGGCTATAACCGGTCGTTAAAACCGTTATGGCTGAGCTATTTACCCAGCAGGCTAATTATGACAACAGCTATTGTACCATTATTTTAAGGAGAAATTCCGGAAAGTTTTGCGGTAACAAAACTTCTTCGTCAAAATGTACACGTACCATGTTCAATAAAAAGAACCTTTAGTTACCTCTACGTGATTAAGGTAATTGCTTTATTACATATCTAGATTGGTAGAAATCTTAACTTTGTACTACATTTGACAACATCCAGAGTGATAAAACTGTAAAACCTTGATTCTTGAGATTTACAGCCAGACTTCAGGCTTTCTCTGTTCAGAAGAAGGCAAAGAAATAGTCTGTTTTAGTCTTGTTTTTGTTTGTTCTTTTGAATTTGAAACAAGAGAAAACAAAAACCAAACCACGAGTAAATTTAAACTACGACATAAACACATTGCACGATCATACCCAACCCACTTATGCTGAACAATTTCTCTAACATGGGACATGCGGAGCTAAGAAAAGCCGAGAAAGCGACAATGAACGGGGAGAGAACGAGGAGAAGGGAAAGGGAATTAAGGAGGCAGGGGGAGGGGAGTAGAAGAGGCTCCCATGTCTCCCCTGTCCCGTCAAACCAAGTCCGCCTGGGAGCCTGTTCCCAGGGTAAACTCAAATTAGGATTTTGCTTTCCCTTTGACTCAATAGGCCATTTGCATGATGGCGTCATTTTACTACTACGACCAGAATCCTTCGCGTTTATGCTTTCTTGTCTAAATTAGGGCTTCTGTTATTTAAACCTCGCTGGGATGACCAAATTTAAATGTGAAAGGAAAAACAAAAAGAATTCTGGTCGTAGTAGTAAAATGACGCCATCGTGCAAATGGCCTATTTTAAGGGAATTTTATCCACAGAATTATCGAGACCTGGCTATAGCGAAGAGTTGCTTAGTTTCCGCTGTTTCTTTATATTCATGCAGAAAACTAAACTCAAGACAAATGGATG
Source organism: Porites lutea (assembly GCF_958299795.1). Classification (NCBI taxonomy): domain Eukaryota; kingdom Metazoa; phylum Cnidaria; class Anthozoa; order Scleractinia; family Poritidae; genus Porites; species Porites lutea. The sequence continues at coordinate 48,621,874 of NC_133202.1, read as the reverse complement.
CCCGATTTTTGAAGCGTCCGAAACCAACTTCGTTTCCCATAAGAGGTTCGAAATGTTCTGATCCCACTGTTTCTTTAGACAAGGAAAGTCAACAATAGGCCTCCTCAATTCTTTGCATAATCTCTCACCGCCGCCGCCACCACCACCATTATCAGTCAAAACTTAAATCAACTTCTGAAAGCTTATTTGTTTTTCAAGAAAATATCGTTCTGTAGAATGAGTTCCAAGCAACTTGCGAATCAATCTAGTCTTTTCCTCCTGTCTATGGGATAAGCAGAAATCTATAAGACAGGTAGTTTTTAGGAATGTTATCCATTAAATGGGTGAACAAGGTATTTTCTAGTTATAATATAGGCCGCTTTGCAAATGATGGAATTTATCTCACCTTATACACTTCATGGTAGGCGTTTCTCAGAAGGGCGTAAGGAAAACACGACTCCAGTACGTCCATTGTAAGGTATGGAGATTCATTCACGATCTACCCAAAAAGAGATCAGGACAAAATCAACATGAATAAACTCAAAGTTGCATAAAACCACCTGTAAGGCGTAAGTACATGTAGTAGATTCTGGCGTAAAAAGAGAGGGAATCTTAGGGATGCGAATTCCTGGTACGTCCACATATTTTAATCGATTGTTTGAAACGTCATCAAGTCAACGCGCGACTCTGTCCAAGCAAACAATGCAGAATATTGTAATGACGACATACCAAGAGTACACAATATCTCATTACTCTCTCTCTTGACAACAATGAATAAAAAAGTCGAGTGCCCGGCTCTGCGGAAACCAACTTTCGATTGATTTCAAGCGTTTAATTGGTATAAAAATAACCTAGGTAAAATACACATATCCGAAGGGCGAGAGTGGGCGCGGGTCCCTCTGTTCCATTATTCTCTCCTGGCTAAGCTTAACGCCCGACGGTAGCGTTTACTTCCGTCGTTAAGATTTATGCACCTGGTGCTAGAAGCGTATGTGCTCCTACAGAAATTAGAGTTACTATGAAAAAATATTAAAATACCGTAAATACATCAACGACCTCCTTCAAGAAAGTACACAAGACTGAGCCCCTAAAAACTCTGTACTAAGTTTTCATGTATTTTCGGAAGTGTTTCCGCGGGAAGCGGGGGGAGGGGGTAAACGGGAGCGGCCGGAGAATAATCTCTTGGTGAACCAACGAGTGGAACGAGTACTCTCACCCCTGCACCGCACAAAAAAGCAAACAAACAAACAAACAATCGAAAATGGCAAAAAGCCCAGACAAAGAGGTTGTACATCAGGGACCGATGTATTCTCCAAGCAGTAAAGGAGGTTTACTACTACAGCCGTACAATAATACCCTGCTCACTCATTTCGCCTTTTTTAAGCTCACAACTTTCGTCATACAAACGGATGCAAAACTCAGCAGGGAGAGCAGTCTTCACATCAGTATAAGGAGACCTTCAAGGTCTCTGACGGCTTGGGCCTATTAAACTCGTAGAAGACTCGACTGCGTGTGTTTGTTTGTTTGTTTGTTTGATTGGTTGGTATTTTGGTTGTGGTCTTGTTTGGGGGGAAAGGGCGTAACAACAGCTAATTACAAATGTGAACTACAATTTCTTACCAGGTCTAACAGAAGATAGGTTGATTCTCGAGCCTTAACGTCTTTTTCTGTTTCAATGCCCAGTTTGAGCAAACTGGAGGATGCAATCTGTACAGTCAAAATATATTAGTTAACGTCAACATGTAAAGAATTCTGGAACAGTTAAAGTGGCTGAAACGATAGAAATCAATGAAAAGCAACCAGATTTAATTTCCAAACAAAAGAATGCAAACAAAATAAATCGCGTAAGGAAGTACTTCGAATTAAGCAAACTAAACAAGCTTTTGCGTTGGTCCCTTTTTTTTTTCTCTAGTAAAAATTTATTGTACCTTTCTACTAATTGAATTGAATTGAATTGAATTACTACATGCAAGATAAATAGGCCAGGCTAAGTGCAAAACCTTTCTTGTGAAAGTGAGTTTTATTTGCATGAGAATAGTAAATCACTTTCATATCAAAGGCTGAGCACTTAGCCTCGCTTTGAAACAGAGGCTTGGGGCTACTCAGAAAAGGCCCATTATATGCCTCTATTACGTAAAACCTCACCGGGATGAACTAGCTTTAGAAAATGTATAAAACATTTGAAAATCTTGCCCACATACCGCTAAGAATTCTCTAAGCCTTTCCTCAGCACTGTCTCCATTGTTAAAGCAAAGCGCTCCTGTAATGCGATTGATGGCCGCTGCCATACAATGGGCGTTGTTTTCATGCGCTGCAAAGTTACATCATATAAGTCAACCAAGGTCGCTACAGAAAACAGATAATTGTGGAGACTGCTACGATTGCCTACGTCACAGTCGAATCCATCCATATTCAACAAACCTGAATAACGTGAGAAATTTCTCACACAAAACTGGGAACAACCAGAAACTATGGCACTATACTTAAAATCTTAAGACACACCCAAAAAACACAAGAAGGGTGGGAGGGCGGGGCAGGTTAAACCATGTAGCCTAAAGACCCCGGCACAAACGAACATATACTCTCAACTGTGTGCGACAAACACGTTTTCCGCTTCTTTCGTTCCTCAGCAAACAAAAAACAAACGGTATTGAAGCAAATTCAATGCAATGGAAATAGACAACTAAAACTAGCGATGAAAACGTTGTACCTTCCAAGTCTGCGTTGTAATCAGAGGCTTCTCTGTAGGCAAGAGATGGAAGAGCCACGGCTACAAACACCTGCACAATACAAATACAAGGTTAGCTGTCGGTAAATTAATCCCAAGTCAATGACGGCGCTCTTACGCGAATGATGTTAAGTACAACAAGACTAGAGACGTCTCTTTTGATGCTGGAAACAGCAGAGTGCGACTGCTCCAAATTTTCGAGACCATGCAAAATGGGAAATGGCCATACAACAAAATAGGCATAGCCATACAACAGCAGAAAGAAGCTACCTTTAAAGCGAAAAGCTGATTCATTGAGGCTAATTAGACACAAAAGTTGTAAGTTCTTGTTGTTTTGAACTTATCCTAACAATTGAATTCACTACTGTTCCACATAGGACTGAAGTGGGTCGGGCAAGACGCAAGTGAGCTGCATTGGCTGTATACCACTGTGCCCAGAATATTGTTCTGTCAAACCGTTTGAGCGATCAGAAAAAGCGACCGATGTATTTGAAGTATCATCTTATTACCCTGGAGAAATAGCTTAGCATTGACACACCCTACCTTCAACAGTTTTTAGATTAGCACAGTGATACATAACACTCACCAAGAATAAGGACCAAATCAGCGAATCTTCTTCGGGCCTCTTCTCTGAATTGAAAAAAAGTAATAACGATGATAACTTTTAGTGCAGCCAGCGCGTAACCGAGTGGTCGATATGCTGGACCCTTAATCCGCCATCGCAGGTTAAAGTCTCGCTCCGACCAATGGTTGGATTTTCATGTTCGGTAGTCCCAAGTTCAACTCCTTGACCACGGTTGTCTATACCTAACTGTTTTGTCTTCAAACAGTTGGGATTCTTAAAAATGTCATATTGAATTTTCATGAACTGTTTAAGTGTTTTGCAATGACCCTACCACTTTTTTTGCTATAAAACTGACGAAAAATATTTCAGCACACTGAAAGTAGTTCCCGTGGACTCCCTCTTTGTGCGAATCCTCGCTGGGAACAAAGTTAGGCCAGACTTTAATACCCACGTTTCGGCTTGGGAGCGAGGGGTACACTACACAGCTCCCTCCAAGCTAAAACAAAGCTGTAATTATAACTACCTGATCTAATAAGAAGTTCCACAAACGTTAAACGAAGGGATCCCTTGTACATTGAACTCTAGACGTACTTTTGTGCGTTTTCTTTCACAATCCCTCCGCTTTAGTTTAAAATAAGGACCTTCTGGAGATATCAATCAGTGAATGAACACTACACGCTTGATCAAGCACTCACCTTTATGAACACAAAGCGCCTGACAAAGAACTGGGTCCACCTCGCACTGTAAGCCTGCAGATGTGGCCATTTCGTCAACAAGCTAAACGGAAAAACAATAACGCTATTAAATGAGTGACTCGACAGCCGATCGGGATAACTTGCAAAATATACAACAAATAAAAAAAGCAATTCGAAGCGTCGATAATCATTAGAAAGCGAAAAACAAAATATTCACGCAAAGGGAGCCCTCATGGCTTCTGTGTAACGTTTTCAGTAAGCTCAACGAAATGAATTAGAATGGAAAGCACCTATTTAAGCTTCTATGTGGTGGATTCTTTTCGTGAGGAAACTCAATGAGTTACAAGAAAATCCCATAACGAAAGGACGGTATTAGATAGTAAATTGACAATTTTTGTTGTTTCCTTTCCGATCTAAATTCAAGTTAACTCCACATGCAAAAGGAGACAATTACTGACCGGTCGATCGTTGTTTCCTTGTGGAAAATGCTCTTTGAAGTCCACTATAGAGTTCATCAGGAATGGTACCCTCTTGTTTAGAACCTAATCACAATAAAAGTTATCAGTTTCATTCTCCATAATGAACATAACCATTAAAAAGGACACAAAAAAGTTACGCAACATTTTTGTAAGAATTACAAGAGTAGAAAAACATGGAATTTATCATCATCTAAACTAGCCTGTTCCAAGCTTCAAGATAGTTGGAAAAGCGGATCGAGAAAAGGTGCGCGAAAACGGCTTGGGGGCTGGGGAGAGACGGAGTAGTGGAGCCTGTATACCTCATTCCGGTACACCAGCTGCTGGTATACCCTATGACTGGTCAACTGTCACTGTTTACTGTAACACTTAAAGTCAGTTATCGCGCAGAGTCGAACATGTCGCGCATGTGAAACCCTCCTGCACCCTTTCGACGTTTTTATATTTGATGACATTTTTACAAAAGAAACCTTTTTTCAGGAAGTGGACGCGGTAATGGAATTTAAAAAAAAGCTATAGACTCTCTCCTTCTCTCTTCCTGCCATTTTTCGCTCGTTCGCTATTTCACTGCTCGCTCGCATTCTTCTCTCGTCCGTAATGACCGAGAGCCTAAACAGACTACAGTGCTTGCATGGCCATCGGCCAGGCAAACATCCAGACAACCGACTCACCGATCACAGAAAACGAATGATGAAATGAATAGCAAAATCTTAACATTCAAGAAACAGAACCGCACTAGCGCTAAATTGAGTGACCGAACTTACCACTTCCAGAGCTTCTTGAGTGAGAGTGCGGAAGGTTAGAATCACTCCAACGATAATGATTCGCATCACCACATCTTCGATATCTAAGAATCAAATCATGATTAATAATTAATATTTTGAAAAACGTCCCAAGTGAACATTAATTTATCTTCAGTGTAAATGGCTACGACTCTTATGCTTACTTTTCAGTCTTCTAATAAGCTCCAAACACTGCTCTGGTTTGTCAAAACTCGTCCGCAGGCTCATCAACACATCTTTGTTTTGAATGATGAGTTTCTGTTCCGAGCAAAGAAAAGAACAAAAATCAACTGTCCGAACAAATTCACGTTTGACCGCTGAAAAATGTCACATATAATTCGTTAAAATGCTATGCATATAATAATACAAGTGACTGAGTGGTGCTGCAGTGTCGTTTGTTCTTAACTCGAAACAGATAAAGTCAATCTATTAATATGTTAACTTCTGAACAGTTTAACACTGCAGGCAAGAGGGATCAGCATACTCAACACATGTGTATGCCAATACTCTGCTGGGTTCATCAACCAGGGTGGACGACAAGAAGCAGAGAACTCTTAAATGAGGTTTCTGTGTTCGTATGCTCATACACATGCTCCCCGTTTAGTGTTTAGTTTCTTTTTCTTTTGGTTGCTTGTTTGTTTGATTTTTTTTTGCCTTGGGTTGAGAAGTTCAATTCACGTTCGCTTGAGAATTAAGTCGTTCAGGATATACTCGGCGAGCAAGCTCTTTGGAATGGGAAGTGGGGAGAGGGACAAGATATAAAGGATAGCGAAAGTTGACTACAACTATTCTATTACCTCTTAGATAACGCCAGCTCAAATTCAAATTCAACAATTCACGAAGCACACGGTTTGGAATTCAGCTAAGTTGAAAAGGGAAATCTGTTACATCACCGGGTGCTACAAAGCCCTACCTTGATTTCGCCGACTTGGCTAGCAATTTGCTGCATCATTTTCTGCCCTAAATGTTTAATCCCATAGGCTCCAAGAATTTCGGATAGAGCTTGCAGTTCTAAAAGTAAGAAATAAACAAACATCAGTTCTACTACTTATAGTTAGTAGCTATTAATCACGAGTATACGTCACGGAGTTAAGGAAACGAAAAGTAAGAGCCACTTTATACAACTTTCTAAATTAACCACAGAAAAATTCTGCTCACTAGCTACCGTTTGAATGATAAGTTGAAACATTGCAAACGTTTTTCCAGACTAAAAAGCAACCAAAGCCAAAACAACAAGGTACGCCGGCCTTGCTGCTCTTTTACGAAAGTGAGGTCCAGTCTAATTACTACGAAAAGTTCTGGGCAAAACTTCAGGAGTTTATCCAAACAAAAAACTACCCAAAGTCAAAACTACAATGTACAGATGCCTCTAGTCTTTGGGACGAAATTAATGTCCGGTTATTAGAGACCTTTAGAAACGAGGATGACTACGAGTACGAGATTTTCTCGATACTAAGTATTGCATGCGCGTGAACCAGCGTCATTTTGGCGGTAAACGTGGTCGTCATTCTTCTCCGGGTTTTAGCGAAAATGTTGTAGTGGCGGAAACCAGTTATCAAGGGTTTAGACGTTTTATCATTTTGCGATCGGGGCAGGGCTAAACCGCCTTCAAAAAAGCCGCGCTAACTTTTCTGGTGGAAAAAAAACTGAGAGCAATGAAGCTTTCCGGAGTGTCTAGTTTTGGAGAATACGCGAAATAAGTTTCAGTTACAGAATCTAGAGGCCGCCTCTATTTATTCTTACAACGCGACATTTTTTTGAGTGGGTTATTGTAAGTTTATCAATGATGTTCGAGCTTCAGAACTGATGTTCCTTCAGGAACTAGACTGGTCAGACTTATTGGAGTGCATGTACTTGGCCTAAAATTCAACAGCCTAAAGGATAAACTAGATTCGGGGACGAGATTCGACTTAAAGTTTTTTCGCGTATCCTTCAAACATAGACACCCCAGAAAGCTTCACTGTACTTTTGATTGACCAGCAAACTTAGCACTGCTATCTTTATTGAAGGAGATTTAGCCTTGCGCCGATCTCAAAATGATAAAACTTGTTTCCACCACTACGACATTCTCGCTAAAACTCTCAGTAGAATGACGACGGCTATCACGTTTTCCCGCCAAAATGACACTGGTTCACGCGTGAGCACTACTTAGTATTGCAAAAAGTCATCGTTCTCGTCTTAGAATCTAAATGTCTCTAATGACCTACTCACCATTAACATCGGTATACTCCTCGGCTCTAAATGCCTGCCCTGGTTTGTTGACAAACGCACAGCGGCGAGGAGAAAATACGATATTTTCTGTCATAACGCGTCGCAAGAAAACATCCAGATACCTGAAAACAGATCGATAAGACTCTAGATAAGTGTTCTTGATCCAGTTTTAGTAAACTGTACACAAGTGTGTACACCTTAGTTTTCATTATCGTCATTGCCTTGCCTTCAATCTAAATTCACATTTTAAGAGTGGTTTTATTCACAAAGTTAGTTAAGAGTAGGTGACTTACATCTAATGCGACTCACTATTTCACTCAAGCTCCTTCTGCAAGGCTGAAGGGCTTTTCTATGCAAGTTTTCTAAAAGCTAAAACCCAGCAAAACTGGTCGACCAAAGTGAATCACTAGCAAAGCCGACCATTACTATATTAATGAGTGCTCGCAATTTTAACTTGTAAGAGCTGGGCTAAATTCAATATAACGCTCACAAGTGTAGTTACCTTGTTGTTTTCAGACTCTATACTAAAACTGCAACGTCATTTTAATTCACTATGTAATTCGGGTTGGAAATGTATATTTTGATTTTCAATTTCCTAACTGCACCAACTTAGTAATGCAAGCCAAAAATCATAAGGATAGGATAGAAATTGCCAAGACAACCAGCTGGCAAATATGATACAAAGGCACATAGTCTCACAAGTGAGTATGGCAATAATCATGACTGACCATGTCGTGTACATGTTGGTGATTGTGATAGCACCCTGGCTGTCTTCGGGCTGAGTTTGTTGAAGTAACACATGATTAAACAAACGAGCCATGTCTACACCAGCTGTAATCACACAAAAGAAACAAAACAACCATTATAAGTTTGCACCACTCCGGTTTTCCCAACGTCTGTGAGACTGTATATTTGACCAAACTGTGGTAAACCGTACTATTCCCTCAAAGTCCAAGCCTGGGTTACTCGAAAAATTATTAACTTGAATCCAGGTTTAAGCCAAGCTTTGAAGAAAGCCTTTGTTCATCTAGAAATGTAGAGCTTATGACGTATTACAGGGCCCTTACACAGAGACGCGTTAAACGCAGTGATAACCTTTCACAGTCAAAAAGAGAAACTCTTAATGAGGGTTAAAATTTTAACCCTGTGTTGGCCGCGCAATCTTAGCAACCATCACGTCTTTTTTACGGACCAAATGCTGCAAATAATAGTCGGTAATGATAAAGCAACTTCAAAAAAGTACAAAATAAGAGTTAACATGGTGAACACTCACTGAAGTTTTCTATTCCTCTCAAAGTAGCCATCATTGCCTGCGAAAGGAAAATTAAACTTTATTAAAAATTTAACCAGGGGATAATCACTTTCATCCTAAAAGATTAAACTGAGCGTGAAAAAAAGGAAACCTTTTCCCAGGGTCCTACCTTGCTCTAGGGGACGAGTAGGGCAGCACCCTGGGATCAAGATTGCGGAAAGATGTTATATTCCCAAAGTCATGATTATAGACACAGGACAGAAAAGGGTGGGATTCGGCGAGCCCAGGACATTAGGAAGCTTACGATCCGACCACGGCGACGCCAATGAAAACAACGCAGAAAAATAGACTTCGCATCCTCTAAACCATTTTTCGCGATTATTCCAAGTCGCCCAGTTACTTAAGAGAAGGAAAATTTGGTTGGAGCTGAAGGGAGGGACCTTGTCGGAATTCAGACAGAGATAGTAGATTTTATCATCTTGCCGTTCCCGTTCTAAAGTAAACTTTTAAATTCAGTAATTTAACGTCGTAGCTGTGCAGTGACGGCGAATGAATTTACACAAAAAGCGTGATACATGTGCAGAGTTGTTTTGTTTTCTGAACCTATTGGGGCAGCTATTGGTTTGAGTTTAACCAGTGTTTAACAAAACTGCGTTCTAAATCATTTTCAGTTTGCCTAAAGCTTTTATCTAAACTCAATTTGTAGTGAACAGCTTCATAAAAGCATATAGTGCAGACTAAAAAAGCATTTATCTTCTCAAAATAATCCACTAAGGAAAAGATCTGGAGGTCCAAAGATTTGTTAAACCGTGGTCTAAGTTGGGCTTCGTTTAAATGACCGACATATTGCGTTTTGGCATTCCCGTTTCACTCGCCGACGAGGTTTCGTAAGGTCACTAATGAATACCGGTTAGGGGGCGCTCTATCCACTGAGTGATTAACAAACTCAAAGTGATCTAGGCCATTTACTAGGTTAATAAAATAAGCACTGAAAACTATACCTTAATATTTCCAAGGACCTCGGACGGACGAGCAATCCTCAAGTTATCAGCATCAAACTGGACCATAGTGACCACAGACCTACCAAAGAAGGTCTTATAAATTAACTTACCACGGACTAACCAGTGACAATGAAAATAAGTTAAACCACACAGTTAGTTAACCAGGGTTCATTTCTGGCATAAAAACGCTACGAGAAAAGAGGCGTTACAGAGGCATTCATAACTTGATAAAACGTGTTATCAGAGAACTAACTTTAATGTTATCTGTCAAAAGTAATAAATTACTGAACTAGGCAAATCGGTGAATTTTCTACACATTCTTAATTTCTCTCACTTTGTGAAGAACTCCTCCAGCTGAGAGCTTAAGTATTCGCGGGGAGCAAAGATGTGTTCCCAAACAGGAATCGCCTCTGTGTACGTGATTCCGCGGCAGATTTCTGTCAAAGCAATCAGCTTCCGATCCAGCCTGGGAAAAGTAAGGACATTCAATCATATAAATAAACATTCCTTCCTTCATTTACTTATTCAACAACAATAGCATCATAAACATCATGAACTTTAATGACAGCAGCGTGGCCGAGCGGTCAGGGCGATCCAGTGGTCCTGGGTTCGAGTCCCGCTCTGGTGACTTGCAGGATTTGTTCTTGGTCGTCCTGAGTTCAAATCCTCGGCCACACTTGTAAATAGCCAACTGTCACCTGCCAGTTGGGGTTTTTAATCCTGTTATGTTGTAATTGAATTATTTGTTTCTAAGCCAGTATTTGAGTGGAGTGCCTGTAAACTAGCTGGATAAGCTAGGTGCACTTTCCACTATAAACAAGCCTTTAAACCTTTTTAAACCTTTTCTTGATAGACAAGACAACGTTGGGAAAGGGATGGCTCCTTCGGTCTACTGCTAAGGTACTGAGCAGGAAAGAGTGAGAGCTACACCACGCAAGACAACATTTATGGCCTCTAAATAACTGAGGACGAAAGCACAGCCTTTGTTCTGCAACCGGCTAGTCCTTCATGTGGTTAGGATGAAAATGGCTCGCCGTAAGCCATGCAATAACAGTGTCCTTAATCAATGCTTCGTGCTTCACTCTGTCTGGTGCCGTTCGTGAAGGTCTCTCCTTTAAGCAAAGTATACTCACGTTGTCAGGGATTCCCTGCTTTTTCGGAAGCTCTCACTGCCGGGTGGAACAAACTCACTGTGAATGTTCTTTTTATTCTTGTCTTTCTTCCTGTCTCCTGAGATCTCCGTCATCAAACGAACTGCTTGTAACTGCCACAGCTACACACAACAACAACAAAAAACAACATCTTAATTATTTAACTATGCATAAGCTTACTACTAGTACAGCTAAATCTAGGTTTGGCGATGAAACTGAATACCAATGTACAGCTTAAGCTTAAAAAGGAAGAGCAGGAATTGACAATAGTTTTAAGCAAGTCATTGTCGACTAGATGTCGCAACAGAAATGCGAGACAAGTTGCAAGAAAGATTATGTTATAGAGCCCTAACAAAAGGCAAATGCCAAAAGACAGAGTACAAAAAAGGAGGAAAATTGTCTCAATCCTTTACTTACAAAGAGTGACCAACATCAGGTTTCTCCTGACAAAATCAGTCTATAATCAATGTATAAGGTTTCGAGAACTATTAAACTGATCAACATGGGAAATTGCTTTGATCTCTTTTTCCAATTCTCTCAACTAATTCTTTAAGAAAATGTATGAGATCAGTCTGGAGAATTTGTATGTGGATCAGATTTGAGGCTGAAAGGGATATTCACTAACCTGCTGGTTGAGTTGGATATGATCAGGGCACAGCTGACTGAGGATATTTCGGGCCTCTTTTGCCATGGAGTCCAGAAACAGGTTAACAGCAGACAGGCTGCGATCTCCAATGGGATGACGCTAAAGAGTTAAGCAATCATAATAATGAACACAAAAAAACATTAAAGGAAATACGGTGAGGCTCATGCGTTATGAGGCGACGAGACTAGCTGGTGAACCGCTGGAGTTACAAGCCATAGGTCCTGACGCTGATTCCTACTCTGCCTACTTAATCGATTTGACCAGCGATCTGACAGTAGCAGGGACGCCCAGAGGTTACATTTTCTAGCCCGTTCCAGGCTCTCAGATAGTGAGAATTACGCGTATTTGAATGGCACGCTAAAATATGACTGCGTTATCTGTGAAAAGGAGACGACTGTCTCGGAGCCTGGAACAGGCTACAAATTTCTGGCTACCGGTAACCTCAGCTACGTACTAACCAACTGATCAGTCTCCCAACAGAGAAAAAGGTGTTTAAAATGTTTAAGTTCACGTTCGTGCTTGGGCCATTTTCGTCGGGTTTTCTAAGCCAAACGTTAATGTCTTGAACTACGCGGTTCACACGGCACCGGACGAATTTTGACCGGCTGAAAAATTTGATTGGACACTTAGTTCACACGGGACCATTCATTACTTTCGTCCTGTTTACACGGAGCTTTGAGGGGCTAGGAGTCTAAATTTTTGTACGGTTAGAGCGATTCTCGTATGACCTTGAGATGAAAACGCGCGAACAAAACAGAAACAACAAACGAACTAGAGCGATTTGATTGGTTTATGGAACTAACGGATACAAAGGCGCCAGGCTTTTGGTTGGTAAGCGAACGCTCGGCTGAAAAAAACTTCATGCTCGAAGAAAACTTTATAGAAATCAATCGATACTTCGCTTTGACGTCATACTGCAACACGATTGGCCAATCGAACAATGCCTTCTCCACATTTGGGTTTTCGTAGGCTGGAAAACGAAGAGTCCATGTTTTGATCTTTTCATCCATTGGCTTATGAAACAAATAACGAACACTTACCGAAACCATTTTTCAAGGTCATACGAAAATCGCTCTAGCGTGGTTCCGTGAAACACCTTGATGTAAGAATTTTCAACAGGTCGAAATTTTGTCCGATGGCTAATGAACCCAGCCTACGCATTCGCGAGTTGAAGCACAGGAAGACATTTATTCGCAACAATTAAAACTGTTGTTCCACAAATTTTTGACTTCCCGTTCAGTCTAATTACGACAAAGATCGATGAATTTAAAATCTCCAAAGTTTAAAAAAAGTACCTCCTCAGGGCAAAATTCACTGGTACAAGTCATGAAGTGACCACATATCAGCGGAAATGCAATGGAATATCTGAAAATAGATCAGACGCATGGGTTGGTCCATATGTAGGTCCTTATTTACATTGTGGAAAATAAACATCTTTAGTAAAATGAAATGGGTTTTAAATCGGTGTCAGAAGCTACTTTGTAGCTGCTTTGCTTTTTGCACTGCTATTGCTTATGATCTACTGGAAATTTTGTGTCACTTTCTCTACCAATCAGGGAAGAAATCAAAACCAATTTTTTCTTGATCGCAAGGCATCTTCCCACGCTGGCGCCGATTACATCATTGCTTCGAGTTCTGATCGCTTCACGTGTTTTTTAGCTGGTGTTGTGATTGGCCACCAGCGAAATGGACCCTTTCCAGCTTAACAGTCACATGCGACAAAAACAAGTTGCTGGAGAGCATGAGACGCAGTTACAAAGAGTTTAAATGAATTAAATAGCTAATTTCCTTTCTTTTCAAGGTTATTTGCCTTCTGTCAAGGTGTTTTTGGACTATACCATATGAAAAATTAGCTGCAAAGGGCCCAATGTTTTTGGTTGTACTGTAATCAATTGTAGGTAGTTTGTTTTTTCACGGGTAATGTATATAAGACTAAAGACAAGTTTAACGTTACCTTGAATAGTTAGGGTCCTCTACACATTTCAAGAATGATTCCTCGAAAAAACTGGGATAAAAGCTACAAAAAGAAAATTGACACTCGTTAAGGGGGCAGCAACAAGGGCTGGAGTGCCGAAAATGGTATTTATTGCTGCAGTTTATATCGGATTGATATTCATGTTAATTGTTTATCATTCCCACGGCAATTCATAATCCTACAATTAATAAACAACAGGATTAACTTCTGTTCGAAGAGAACGGTTAACAAAGCAAGATTGGTACGTAACCTTGGAGACTTACCAGAAGATCGATAAGTCCGAAATTTCGTTTAAAAGTCTTTCAGGTGCATCGACCAGTTTAGAGTGGAACGATACATTGTTCATGAGCACTGCCAGGTCTTTGTTCTCCTTTAACTCTGGCGATGCTCCACGGACACTTGTGTAAGCCTGAAATAATAAGAAGACAGCTAAGTCTGTGGAAAACAGGGGGTGTCGGAGTCTGGAAAACACGAGGTCCGTCGCTTTTTAAAAGGCTGCATGCCGCACCCTGGCACCGTATATTCCACTAATCCCCAGCGTCTGAGGTGGTCTTAGACACACGATCTAGTTGAATCTGGTTCTACTTTCCTGACCATACAGCGCTGCCGAGCAATGGAAACGTTTGTCTGGAATGATCATATCTGCAGCATATAAGCGTGTCACTTATCATTTTAAGCCAGTTTCGCGCAAAATCAAGTCAAACAAACGTGGAAATGTCTGCCGTCGTCAAAACAAATGGGAACATTTCTTTATGATGTCTCGGACGCCTGGAGAATATATTCCCGACGCAAATGAGATTGTCCCATTCGCAACGTAATGAGGTTGTGATTTACAAAAAAAAGGCGTTTCTTTCACCAAGCTGTAGTTTAAAGCACGCAGTTAACGGAAGTAAGCAAACCATTGAAAAGACTTCACCCCTATAAAAACCTAGATTCTCATTGTACTTGCGAAACAACAAAAACACCAGCTTTTCCAAATCCCCTGAGACGTAAGAAAACGAAAATGCTTTCCTTGAATTACTGAGTAGTCTATAACAATATAAGGTTTTACCTGAAGTCGCATCCAGTCCAATCTGAGGCTTTCAAAATCAAATGTATCTCCAGCCTCAACTGTTATATACAAGAAAATTCAAATAAGCCTCCAGAGCATAACTTTAGAGGATATCCCTTACGACTCACTCACTGTCTTTAGACTCGAATATTAGAATATTCGAGTTTGTTGCGAAATTTGAAGGGCACTAACGCGCAAGCAAACCACTAGACATTGGAAATTTTGGCGCGATAATTGAATGCCAAACGAAGTGCAGTTCCTGCTATCTCTAATGACTCGTGCAGAGACCGTTCAATAAAAAGAAAAAAGTGAGTTAATTATTACGAAAATACTATGGAAATATGTTCTTTGAATAAGCTTTTGCGCTTGGAAACGTTTTCTAATTGTGTTAATTCCAAGTCTCTGTCATTCAGGGTGCACACGCATGAGATGTTATTGAGTCAAAAACTGGCGGGAAATTTCAACGCCACATAAGACTGTCTAATGTGTGTTACCTTGTTTAACATTCAGCTGCGACAGATCCTCGATAAATGATGTCATGATTATGGAAATGTCATCTGAACAAACTGAAATTTTCTGCAAGGCAAAACATAAAGAGTGCTTAAGAACTTTGTTTCTAGCATCTTGAGGCTTCATGGCTTGTGAGATACGCATGACTCCTTCATTGTGTTTAAACAAAAATCACAAGAGTAAACCACTTGAAACAAGTTACAAGACAGTTTCCTAAATTGTAGCTCACTTCTAAAATTTCCCGGTAATCTCAATTTAAGGATGTATGCCGTCAATTTTGTGTAAACTTGAGTTTGGTCCTTAAATATACAATATTTATTCACACATGTAAATTGCAAACCTCAGTTATACAAGGCCCATGAAGACAGTTACAGTCGGTGGTTTACATAAACTTGTTTTTGTTGCAGGAATTACAGTAACACTTTTATTAGTAATGAGAGTTTGTTACAGTATTTCCTTGTAATATAAATATGCAATCTCAAAGTCAACCCGTTAGTTAAAATGTTTACAATAATTTAACTTTATCCCACAGATAAGAACCTGCTTGATCTACTTTGCTAAACAGGTTCTTGTTCTATTGGGTATTAAAGTGGCACATTTCTGCCAGTAGGTTCTTAATCCACTATGTTCTTATACGCTGATGTTTACTGTAACAGAAAGGTACACGACTGACCGAAAAGTCACCATACAACTTGATTACAAACCTGGACAACTTCCTTCAGAACAGCGACGTCGAAGCCACATAAGTACTGGACAAAATATCTTTGCAACACTGATATATACTTCTGAATCATACCTAGAACCGGACAGAATAAAAGATTCTTAGGAGCAAATTCGCCGGAGACGCTACGAAGTAATCATCTCTTTGGGGTATTTTGACCTTAGGATTACTTTCAAGGTTTTCTTGTTGATGTTTGTTTGTTTGTTTTTATTTTTTCCTTTCATTTTTGATACACTACACTAGATTAACAGGTATCTAAAAGAAAAGCAGCACTTTAAACGGCATTTTATTTTACATGGCCATCAGAAATCTTGAATATAGAACAATACAAGCTTTTTCTTCTTATTTGTATCATGCATGCTCACGTCCCACTAAAACAACTGAGGGGATGAAGAAAAAACACTAAAGTGAACTTGATCTTTCAAAATGTTAGACGAAAGAAACTTACCCCGAATTTCTTCCACAAATAACAGCAACTGAGGCAGTTTGCTGACAAAAAGGACAAAGGAAAAAAGAGACGAATTAAAGCGTTTCAATTTAAAACTAAGTCACTTATTGAAAAAGAATTGTGTGGGATCATGATATCAAATATAACTAACCAGTCTGCACGGAGTATAAGGTGAAGCAAAGCGCAAACAAAAGAGGATCATGTGCACAAACTAAAGGTTTTTCCGTAAAATACCGTCATAATACTCTTTAATGTACAGGCTTGGCCAGATTATATGCAGGCCTACTCTCAAATGGGTACAGTTATACCAACGACCTTCGTTCGAATGGCAAGATGGAATTCAAACTTTGTATAGAGAGTTTTTGCTTGAACACGGCTTGTTCAGTTATCTAAGAAACCTTCAAGGTTATTTGTCTTTGAAACAAGAGAAAGGAATGTTTCTGAACTCCACCAATACAGAGACTGAAGTTTTAGCTGTAAACATTAATCAAAATTAGACCAAATCCCAGTATCCTTACCTGTCTAGAAAATCTTCCTGGTTGAGTTTTTTCCCCTTGGGTGGTGGAGTGCAAGCATGTCTCACCAGCCAAATGATTTCATCTCGGGCCATGTTTAACGCTTGTAGTACTACGAGGATCTGATTACAGAAATTGCATCAACTTTGTTTAGCTACTGAAAGTTAAGGGCCTGTTATTTCAGTAAACGGAGTTTAGCCAGTGTTTAACAAAACCGTGCTCTAAGCCATTTTCAGTTTGCTTAACGCTTTAAACGCCGGTTATTGTGAGCAGTTTCATGACATTTATCTCAGTCTTAAAATAACCCACTTAGGGAGATATCTGAAGGTCCAATAATTTCCCGACCCTAAGGGTGGGTTATTTAAACCAAGTCTAACTTAGACCGCGGTTTAAGAATTCTTTGAACCTCCAGATCTCTTCCTCAGTGGGTCAATTTAAGAGAATAAACGCTTTTCTCGTCTACACCATATGCTTATAATGAAACTGTTCACCACAAATGGTGTTTAGGTAAAAGCGTTGTGCAAACTGAAAATGACTTATAACGCGGTTTGTTAAACACTGGTTAAACTCGGTTTAAATAACCGGCCCTAAGTGTTTTGCTTGGTGAAATCGTTAAAGGAGTAGTGTCAAGAAATGTATCCAAATTCAGACAGTTAGAAATACCAAAAAATTGAGTGAAACATAAAAATAACCGCTCAGAACACTAAAAAAGGTATAAATAACAAGGCAAATACAAAGAAGTCACGGATGGACAAACTTGAAGGAGATTAAAACAGGTTGTAATTGTGGATTTTGAAAACTTGCCTAACAGTTTTCAAAAGTTTATTTTTGTTGCTTATACTAACTGTGGTTTGACATAATGTTTAGAAGGTACATTTGTTCCATAAGAAGCTGAGATTTTGTAATTTACCAGTGATTCTTTCCTACAAATAGTTGCAAAAATGTTGAGATGACACTCCGACGAAACAACGACCTTTCTTCCTTCAAATCGCAGCTAGTCACAGGTCTGTGAGATATAATTCTGACCTCCCTCCTCCTTTCCATTCAAAGTTGTTCCTCCAAGTTTTGAGCATGGTCTTGTATGGCTAGCAACTTTGATAGGGGTGGAGGGGGGATCACAAGCACAAGACCACGGACAAGCCATTTAAGCCAAAATACGACACAGTCTCAAGGACTTTAATATAACTGGTCAGTTGTAGAGTTAAGCTGAGTTCCATAGTGAATAAGGACATGTAATTGGGAATATTGACAAAATGAAGTGGACAGCCGTGACGCGCAAAGAAAATTATTACTAAGGGAAGATCTTTATTTTAGCTTGTGCAAAACCCCGTCATTACAAAACAACAGGAGAGTTTAGACAAATTGCAAAGAAAAAACAAACTGTCGATTCATACTGACGTAAAGGCAGACACTTATGAGGAGAAGTCAGCGCACTTAATATATGGCAATAAATTGTTTTAGAAAATATATCAATTATCTTCAGGTTTTTGTCAACGCACCATGTGCTGGCTCGTCAAATGAACGCTAGCGTTTTGTTACTAAGTACAGACAAACCTACCTTCGGTCCTAGTAGACCTGGTTGATCTGAAAGAATCAAAGACATTTCCTTTAACGCTGTCCGAAGGTAGTTACGTCTCTCTCTATGAATTGGGCCTCTGTGAATGAAAAAATCAGTGAAATGAAATGTTATGAATGGGAGCACAACAGACGTGTCGTCTCTACATTGGGGAGCTCAAACAACAACGACAGCGACAGCTACGAAAACATCACTTAAAAAGTGAAGTCCTGCTTATTCCCTCTCGTTCAATTCGTCAAATGTTGGCAATTATTTCTGGAGTTGAATTCTAAAAGACTGCATCGAAGTTTAGGAAAAGAAAACGAAAGTCGTTACCTTGTATTCACGTCCTCCACAAAACGTGAAATTAGGTATTTTAACGTCGCAGTCGTGCACTGACGCCAAAGAAATGCACAAAAAAGCGTAATACACGGGTTGAATTTAGAGAAAATGTAAGGGCTTTCTTTCCCCAGGGACAAAGCAAACTGTCTGTAATAGTGAGGTGTCCGTATTAAGCCGGTATCCGTAAAGCGGGGTTTGACTGTACACTAGTAAGACTTTCATTAAATTGACCCCAAGCTAAATACCTTCAGACTTCAATGGTAAAGTCTACAAATTTCATCAGTTCTTTAGTTTGGTGGTAAAACTTCTCACAGCTTGAAAAATTATGTTTTAAAAGGTAAAGAAGATGGCTTGTCCAAAAGACTATAAGTCTAGCACGTGTCATGTTTTCTATTCCGTAATGCATGGCTGAATGCTACCCATCTCAGTAGTCGTGTAAATTTGTGATTTGGCAAAAAGTGAGTTGACCTTAGTGGCATACCTTGTTGTTAGCGCATGTGCAGCAGCATCTTGAATGTCCTTAACACGCTTATTGTATCTAAAACCAATAACGACAATAAAGAGTTTAAACGAGGATATGATCTTTGCAGCTCTTTGTTTAATGGGCCTTTGGCAACAAAACGTATACAAAAATGTATACACCACTGTTTGCTCACCAGCATACCTATTTTGCTTCATGTGGTGATTTGTGGCAAAAAAAACTATTAACATGCCTATTGCAGGACTGTGACTAAGATTCAAGTTGCCGCGTGTATCCAATTAGTAAGTGGGGAATTTACCAGCTGGGAAGTTTTTTGGGTTTTACCTCAATTTTACTTCCTACAAAAGTAGCCGACTGTCATCAACATAGTAGTCAGAAAATATCCCTGTTTCCCTGAGTTGATCGTTTTATTAATTCTCCTAACCTTTTCTCTGGATTATATAAGTGTTATTGACCCAGCGGGAGGTCAAGATGGCTGGATATTGCCCTAGTTCTTTTTTGCGTTTTCGTCTTGGTCAATAAAAATGCAAAAACGAACGAGGCCAATATACAGCCATCATGATCGTACAAGCTAGGGCAATAAAGGATTTATCAAATGGACAAAAAGACAACATTTTTTGCGGGACCAATGCGGGAAATCTGAAGCGGGCAAGACATTGACGTTCAGCTAGCCAATCACAACACAGGATTCACTTCATTTTGCCCGCTCACGGATTCAGCCAGATAGTAAGTATTGACAATAATAACGTTAGGAGAAAATTGATTTTGGTCTGACTCTTGGGACTCTCTTGAGAGAATGCAGAACCATGAATGCACTTTTCTCCTTTCACTGACTCACCCTTTCATTCCATCAAGTAAGTTTTGGAATTCTTTATGAAACATAATGACTTCATCTCGGAATAACTGAACACAATAGCCATCCTGTAACGCAACCTTCCATATATCTGTCACGCCAGGCATGGCAAGCTGCTGATGACAAAGTGTATATCCAACTAAGGAGAAAAAACAATAAACTTTGGTCAATAACGTTGACTTACGACGACTATTAGACAAACTATCTGCCCCAACATGCTAACTTAATAGAGAGAATTTGATTAAGCAAAGTACCAGGTTTTTGAGAAGTCCACTTTTCACCCAGAGTTCACCATAAAACAACCAAATCTTTTTAAGAAAATCCACTTTTCAGTATAAAAGAACCAAATCTGGCCATTTAATACCAAATCGGGTGAAAAAATTGGCAAAAGGCGATTTAGGAGGATTTTGATTAAGCAAAGTACCAGGTTTCATTGTTGGAATTCTTAACCCTGTTAGGTTCAATATTTTGAATTATTTGTTTCAGGCACTTGCTCGGCCACACTAATATTAGTGCTATAAATACTGCCAAGGGTAAATAACGGAATTATTATAATCTGGCCATTTAATGCCAAATGGGGTGAAAAAATTGGCTTAAGGCAATTTATAGGTTTTCTTTTTATTATTTCAAATCACATGAAATAAAACAACACGAGGCTGATCACTCTTATGGCATACCTTTTTGATCCTCAAAAAGTGCCATGATAAACTTGAGTGCTTTGTTTATGAAATGCTGTATATTTTAAAACCATCGCTAAATGTGTAATCAGACTAGAATCACACGAGGCACAGGGTGCAAAGAAAGTCAGTTTTACAGCCTAGCATTCAGGCAAGCTGTAGCTAGCATATACTAGCCCACAAGTCATTTCAGTTAGTCCAAGAACCCTTTTTGATTGCCCATCGGGCAAATTAAGAACAAAAATCACAAACTCGATAGCAAAATCCACTAGCCCTGGGCTATCGGACATGACTTTCTTTGCATGCTGAGGTATTTCTATTAGCACATCAACTTATGAATGTCATCTAATAAAATTACCAAAAAATTCCGAAAAAAAGCCCCTCCATGTATAAGCCCGTCCAAATATAAGGCCCCAAAACCGGTAACACAAAAAACCCTCCGTTAAATCGTCCCTCCAAATATAAGCCCCCCGGGGGCTTGTACTTGGAAAATTGCCCTCAAATACAAAGGAAAACAAAGCAAAAACGGTTAATTTATTCCAAATATAAAGCTAGCACAATCGATTTTGAAACCCAAATTTCCCTCCGTAGATAAGCCCCTCCAAAAATAAGCCCCTCAAAAAGGGCCTTTGAAAAATATAAGCCCCGGGGCTTATTTTCGGAATTTTACGGTATTCAAATTGACAACTCTCTTAACCACTTTGACACTTGATGTTTTTTTTTCTTGATCATGATGTTCAAAACATCAAACATTTCTTCTTAGATTTATTACAGATCAAAATAGCACTTTCCAGTAGGGAATTTTATTTTAAGGAGTATTCAATCTACATATAGGTAATATACATTTTAAGGTAAAGGAAAGGGATAAATTCAAACTAAAACAACTCAAACATGTATAAAAAGCAATAATATTGATATGTATAATAAACAATAATATTGATACGTATAATAAACAAAATATAATATTGAATATCGCATATTCAATTATTACTACTATTTAATACTCTTATCGTTGTTGGTTCATCTTGAAATCATCAGATTTTAAAAAGGAATTAGTGAAAAGATCGTAAATATTGGTAGTGATTGCTAATAGTAACAGTAATAATATTATTTTAGTAGAGAAACATTGTCGTGGATTATATTTCAAGAGATATTGAGACATTATGATCTTTTCTTTTCTTTCTAAAAGATGTTAACTAAGGCACAAATTTCGTTTTAATTTTTTTTAAGTGAAGCACTGTACATAGGTCTTTTTTATTAGTATTGCATAAAGACTTTTTTATTATTTATAACAAACATTACTATTATTAATAAGCAACAATTTATTTTCAATTAGATGATATTATACGTTACGTACAATAAAATTAATATTAATTTTTATTAACTACAGTGTATTTTATGAGCAGCACTTTGAAAACTTACACAATATCCATTTCTGCATAGTTTCCATTGATAAATATTCCACTGGGGGCTGAAAAGAGAAAAGCACAGCACTAGCAAGTTGTCAAGTGGCTTAATTCATGTATAAGAAGTTAAAAAGTACAGAAGGCTGCTTTTTGTGCTTACAGTTTCCAAACAAACTGTTACACTATGCAGCCATGTCATGTCAATAATGTCCGTAATGTTGGTTTGTAAGAAAAGCAATAATATTCTACAGGCCAGATACAAAATACTGTATGATTCAGTTTGCAAACAGCGAGAGTCTATTACGCTCTAGTCATTGCTTGTCATTTTACCAATTTAACTTTTTTCTAGTCAAAAAGAAATTTTTGCCAAAAATGGTAATAGTAATAGTAATGGTAATAGTGGTAATTAGCATGCTACATAACATGAAGGTGAAATAATGTGACCTGTTGTGTCAAAAAAAATAAGTGAGACTTGTTGCGTCAAAAAAAATTATTTTTCTTGATGTAAGAAGTCATGCTTCATTTTCTCTTCGACGCTTGTCATCGGCATGCTATATGACATAAAGTTGAAGTGTAACTTAATGTGTCAGATTAATAAGCGTCACCTTGTGAGTCACAATTTTTTCTTCCGTGCCACAATTTATGCTTATTTTCTTAAAACAAAAACAGGCTACGTTTCATGCTTATATGACATAGTAAGCAATAAAATCATAACTGCACAATAGACATAACAAAAATTGTAAACACCTGCTCTCTAAAGAGTTATTTTCTTAAACACGTTGTTCAACAAAACAAGCTGTGATAGGGTAAAACATACAGATGAAAGAAATGTGTCACTGGCTTGTATACAGTAAAAATGATCTGTATAACTGTATTGTTACTTGTAGGTTGCAGTTTTGGGGAGAATTATATGTAAATGAGTCAATGAGTCAACAAGTCAATTCTCGAGTCATGAGTCAATGAGTCATAAAGTCAAGTATAATAATATTAAAGTGAATAAATGCTAAACATTTCAAATCAGACTTTACCCGTAATAACTATAGTCAGGCTTAGCCTTGATCATTATTTTTTTCAGTGTTCAATGGTGACCTGACTAAAAACATGATTCATGACTCATTGACCCGTTTCACAAAACAACCTTTTTTTCAATTTTGGGCAGTCAGACATTACTTAGCCCACTAGCAAGCTCTCCATTCATGGTGAGTGAAGCAAGTCACCAGAGAATGCACGAGTGACAGGGGCAGAGGAAAGGAGAGCTTGCAACGATCTGTCATAATTTTCATTTCTACTTCGCCCAGATGAAGAGAAATACAGATGTACCATTGGCTGAAAAATCTCCCTTTCCTTCCCTGCCCCACGAACCCGCATCTCCTTTCACATGCTGCTGTCACATGACTTCTCGCGACATCCCAAATGCATAGCTTGCTTGCAGGCTAGACATTACTGGATCACTCACTCATGGAATCATTGTCCACAACTTAACAAAAATAATAATCAGACAATTCCCTTACCACATCACTGGTAGCTGGGTTCAGCATTTGCAATGGTGCACTGATTATGCTGACAATCTGAGACTGACGCCACTGAGGACGGAAAATGGTAGATATAATGTAAAATACTGTCCCCGCCATTCCAACTGGGAAAATATCCATTTCTTTAACTTGGCCTCCACTGTCTAATATATAGCTCCAAGTCTGACGAACTAACAATTAAATATCAAGCCCCAACCCCTGACAAAAAAAAGTCTTGTGTAAGTGGTGACATGACTGCACCTGTGTCCCTCTTAAGTGTCCCTGACTGATTTAAGACACTTTCTAGACGGAATGGAATTTGGAAATGTTGGATTTTGTTAAGAGGGGAAACCAGAGAATCTAGAGCAAAGTGATCTCACTAATAAGAAATCCCTGCTCTTTCTGTAGTTAATTGTTTAAAACTGCCAGTATAGATAACACCTGGCAGACATTTATTGCTTATAAACAGGCATGTAATAAGCTTATTACCTGCTCCCCTGTTGAATTTCTTCTGATGTAAACTTCATGAACTGAGTGCAGTGCAGTTGAGACTCTCTGAATTCACAAATAATAAGAAAGGTTTAATAAGGTAAAAAAACTTTGAGTTTACAAAAACTACATGTATTGAAAGTTCTCAACCTTTCCTTTGCCTGCTAACCCTGAATAAATATAAAATTTTAGGGCTAGCAGACATGAAAACTGAGAATCAACCTACTAGGTTAAAAATATTTTTACCTGAATTTAATTTTGACCTGTAACATAAATAATGTGAACTATTGAGTTATGATTTATTGCTTTCATAACTACAAGTAACAAAATCAGTTACCGCTATAAAAAACGTATCATTAGTGTACTGAGAGAGCATGTGCAGTACCTTGCATGTACATGTAGGTACACTGCACAGTATACACTTAACTGTAGACAATTTTTATAACTCAGGCATGCACTAAAGACTACAAGCATTTTGATCTAATCATAACAAAAAAAGGTTTACCTGTTGATGTGGCACAAATTGTTCAGCTACTTTCTTTAGAGGAGTTTCATACTCAACAATCATAGATCCAAGTCTTGGAAAAGAGTCTTCACTAAAAAATACAGATTAAGGTACAGATAACATTAATATTTTATGATCAGATTAGTTCAAATAAATACATGGGCAGCCAGAGGCTGAATTGCGTATTTACAAATAAAACTAAGCTAAAAATAGAATAATTTACAATACATCAATATTCAAAATATTAAACATTCATACATATAACATAAAAAACATATAAAAAACAGAATCATTTAATTGTACTTTAGGCATGATGAAACAATAAAAGTGTTCTTAAAACAGTCCGTCTTCCACTTTGGAAGTGCAAAGTGTCGGTGATTTCTTAATAAATATGGAGCCTTATTGGCTTCAGTTAATAACTTTTCTAATATTATTTTATGCATTAGGTTCAGCACATGAAAAATTTGGCATCTGAATCAAATTTATTCCAAAGTCGAAATTCCCACCCAGGTTAGGCAGGAAGAATGGTTGAGCCATTCCAAATTGAAATAGGTGTTCCTAATTGATGCAGACGTAACTCAACATAATTTATTAGGTTCAGCTCATGAAAAGTTCGGCATCTGAACTGTGCCTAATAAAAATTTATTATTAAGAAACACTGAAATGATCTCCATGCGGTGCCGGACTTACCCTCTTCCATTCTTCATCTCAAATGCATGATTGTACAGGCCCAGTACAGCTTTTCGATCATCCACTCGTGATACAAGCATCATGAGAGAGGCATAGGTCACAATGAGATCTAAATATGCCTTGGTCAAGTCATAGTTTAGCGTCTGAAGTAAAAAGATTTACAACTAACTTGTAAAATGTACTTCTCTGCACAGCGATTATAAAGTTAACCCCAAAACAATTTTAAACATTTGGAGGCCGGGATTTAGCTAACAGGCAGCTCTAATGCTCCCCACAGTCAAACGGTCCTAAGTTCAAAACCAGCCATTAAGCAATTAAATTGAGTAACACCAGGATTTATTTAATTGGTCCCTGCATACTAAATTCTGAGCCTCTCTATGGGCATTTCAAACAATCACAATGAAACAACATATTGCCATAATTGATCAAAGCTCAACAATGCTACTGGTAGGCATGCAATGATGGTAAAACAGTCTGTCAAAAAGAGTTCTTCACATTCAGCATTCAGGTTTTTTTTTCCGCTTGTTAAGCCTGTTGCTTTCTTTCATTTCTCATTTCTTCGTCATTATTAAGGTTGCTCAAGCTTACTAGTGGTGTTATCACACACAAAAATTCTTGATATGTAACAATTTCGACAAAAAACAAATAATTTGATGAAGAAGGCGCAATGAAAAATTTGTGTGAGGGTACCCATAGGAAGGCTCAACTCTGAAAACCTTTAGTGAATGCTTCAATTTAGTGACTATGCAATAAAAGTTTAAACATTTTAACACATGGTACATTAATAAGATGCAATGGTTGTGGTCATTTTCTTCAAGAAAGAAAGCTTGCAAGAACCTTTTTAGTTGACACAACTTTGTCAAACCAACCCTGAACACACAGTCAAATTTATTTTTAAAATTGTTTTCATCTACTCACAATGTCAAAATGAACAAAACTGGCATCGATTAAGGTCAGAAGCTCACTTGTATTATCCTGTGATAAGACAGTTTACAAGAAAAGAATAAGTGATTATTGACAAATATGGACAGAGAAAACAAATTCATTTGCTAAAAATACGATTATTTATTGCTTACTGCTTACCCTGAATTCCATGACATCCACAAATGTGTAATAATAGTTAGATAGTCCTTTGATAACTTCATTTTGGATGCTATGAACTGGCTGAAGCTGAACGCTCTGAAAATCAAAGCAAAGGGTTCAAAGCACTGGAAATAAAATTATACAATACTTGTGGGCAAATAGAGGAGACTGCAGTACGTCTTATCTCCAGGTTGCTATTAAGTATGCGCAGCACATTATGTAGCCAGCATTTATTTGGACTTCCACTAAGAATGAATGAAATAAAGGGGACACAATCTGATCACGCCCATTTGGACCTTCTATCAATTATAATCTGATCACACGTGTTTTGACCCTCCATCACGTGAAACTTACATTTATGCAACGCACAGTGTTAGAGAAAAAATGTTTTGTGAGAGTCTTGACACTCAATCGATCTTGCCTGCTATACTTTGTCACGCATTGTTTTCCTTCAAAGTAAGAACTAAGTTATAACCAGATAACATGATATACTAACCCCTCAGTTCCTTTTATTTTATGTTGTAATGTATATTCTGCTGGACATGGCTGCATTTCAGTTTTTTGGTTGCTCAATATCAGTGTTTTTAACTTTTAACATTTTATTTTGCACTGTATGTTAGTGAACTTGATGTGGCTGCATTGCAGTTTGTTGGTCACTCAATATCAGTGCTTTTTCTAACAATTAACTGTAACCATTAAAATTTTTCATTTTTTTTGTATGCCTACAACACTCCCATTAACACACACCCTCCCTCCTTTCACCTTAAACACTATTTTAGTGTAGACTTGGGTCAACCTTTTGGTAGGGATTCCACACTAACACCTGTAATGCCACAAAGGTTGCTAGGTGAATCTACTCTTTTAATTTATTTTTAATTTTCATTTTTTTTCTTTACAAAGCACAGCGTTAGAGAAAGAGTGTTTTGTTAGAGTCTTGACCCTCAACTGATCTTGGCCGCAACCCCTTACCTTTGGTTATTTTTAGTCATTATGTTATTCCTTAGAATATCCCATAAATAATGTATAATAAAAACAATTATTGTTTTGTCAACAGAGTGACTAAAATGCATGCAGTTCTACAACATACTTTAGTATCTGTCACAGGGAACTTCTTCACGATAGCTTTGATGGCAGGATCCAGTGCTTTGTCAGTTAGAAATCCTGGTCTTGACTTGGAATCTGAACATGCCTAGGAAGATAGAAATAATATAAACTGAAAAATTGTTACATCATGAGAATTTCTTCTGCAACAGTGAAAAACTGTCATTAAGTAGAAAAACTTCATTGAGGTCAACATCTCACATTTCATTGAGGTCACATGACATCTTACAATGAAACTGAATAGAGTGCCATGCAAATGTACTAGTTGGATGAGTTACAGACCCCTCTAAGCTCTTCAACAAATCTCTCTCTTATTCTTTCAATAATAGTTTATTGGTCACAATTATTATGACCAATAAACTATTGCCAGTGGCTATTAGTACAGGCCACCATACACCAACTTGTATTTGCTATCCATACGGAATTAAGTTTCATCTTTTTTAAATTTCATGTTTAATTTTCAAAGCAAATCTAATAAATTCCTTACAATTTTCTAAACTTCAAATCTTCACATTTCACTCCCCTGGTTAGGCTATTTTCGTAGAAAAAAAGAAACCTAAAATTTTTGGATTCAAAACTGCGTAAAACTTAAAACTGCATCTAAAATGTTCAAGAAAACAAAGCTGAGGCCATGGTAATTTCGAAAAGACTCAAGTTCCCCTAGGATGACCGAACAGATACAAATTTCATAGTGCCGCTTAGAATTCATCTCTAGAGATCTGAAAATACCCTGTATAGCCTAAAAAGTGTTTTCAATGCATTCAGGAGGAAACGGTCGTTGGGTGCCCCTGTCCTATCCAGGCCTACACCCATCTGGACGATCATGCTCCATCTATACTCACACATTACAAAATCTCTTCACCATTAGAAAATTATAGCTGCCAATACAACTCTACCATTGGTGGATTAATAGCTGTGACAGAGAGCAAAATCTCTGTAAAAAAAACAACAACACAACTTTGCCAAGGGCAAAGCTATGGAATGACAATTTGTCTTACCATGTGCAATATCATCCAAAGCACCCCTGATTCTGTAACTGTTCTCATATAAGACTAGCATCAACCTTTACTTTATTCGCCAGCTCAGAGTAAAAGCTGATCAAATTTGTTTCGATATTTTAGATGGGACGATAATTTCCAGAGACCTACATTATTCGCCACTCCTCACAGCAGAGCCTTGCACAAGCGATACTGTAGGTTTTGAGAACACCTGACCACAGAAAATGACTGTTCATTTAAGCATCTAAGACTAAGTTAAGAATAAGGCCGCGTTTTCCACTTCCAATACAGTAGCTTCCTTACTTTTTTGATGTTGTAAATTCTGGTGAGCATTCCAAGCCCTCTCTCATTCAAGATGGTCAGTTTCTCCGCCAATCTTTGCTCCGTAATCGACACTCCACGATCCATATTGTACTATATGTAGATTATTTACTTCCTACTTATCTTTGAAGAATACACTTAACTAGATACCGCCATAAGGTAAGTAGTTTTTCAACGAAACTACAAGAATGTTACAGTGACCAGCCGAGTTGACAGGAAAGGAGGGTCAAACTTGAGTCTGCGATGCGAATGCGGTAACACCAAAAGCCTAACATATATTATGTAAAGGTCCTGAATGATCAACTTGAACTCGTTGAAGGACTCGTAACTTGAAATGACTGAATGATCACTGAGAGATTATCCGGAAAGGTTACATTGAAGGCCTTCTTATTCTTTGGTTTAATAACCATCACTGAACAACAATTCAACATCAGGGGGAATAGGCTTCTGCGAACAGGGGTTGTGAATCGCGTGGGAGGCGTGGAGTTTGTTTCGCGCGTGAGAAGGAGCTGCGAGGGGCTATCTCGGAGCCTGGAACAGGCTAACTACTCAGTCATTTGACTACCCCCTTCAACAATTAAATCGATTCAAAACCTCCCGTTTAAAGGCTATATTTGGTCTTCTCGTCCTTCTTTTCGATTCTTCTTAGCGCATCTCAGAAACCATGCAAATTAGTAGAGCACAGAAACACTAATTCTTTGTTTATTATAACAGAACTAGAATTTTACTTGCAGAACACATATCCTCCCAGGTATTCTTTATAACTTTCGTCCCAACAAATTACAAATACATTTTTACATACGGACAGTGTGAGTCTTTTTAACTATGGATAATTTGCAAATGAAAACTGATAAAGATTAAAACTTTTTTCCTACTTGATTTCAACTAAAACGAAGAACAGCAACTGCGCAGTAGTCGAAACAAATGCAGATAACGCATGAGTACACCGGAATAAAACAGTTTACACCATAACATTAAAAAACAACGGAATTAGAAAGAATCCAATTGCTAAAGTAAAAGGTTGCGATTGCTAAGGCAAGAAATATCAAAAGACATGAAACGCAGCAAACATAGCCCGACTCAGTGCTATAATAATTTATTTCTAACATGAACTCAGTGTCTTTCACGAGAGTTTCGGGGAAGCAGATCTATATACGATTCTTCAGGACTAGTGCACGTCCTGAGTGTCAGACATAGCACCAGGTGCTGTCTCCTCCTCCGGCGCTTCTTTTTTCGCTCAGAGGCAAGTGCGAAACACGAGTGACACGCCGGAATGACTAGTGACGAAGCGCAAGGAACTTTGGGAAGGAGAAAAATGGAGGGGAAGCGTTGTCTCGCCAATTTTCCCCTTCCCGCCTTCCTTTGCGCGGAAATTTTCATAGAGGGAGACGATGTCAGGTACAAAACCCTAGTGAGGCATTTCAATGAGAGGCTGACCTGTGATCAGGAGGTCCTTCTTCCCTTTTTCTTTTGTATGTCCGCAGACTTTCGCGCTCACGGCCAGAACGCCTGATGGCAGGTTCATATTGCTGGGAGGCACGCCTTATTAAATAATTAACCTGCAATCACGCGTTTTAATACAGCGCGAGAGTCGGTGGGTTGGTAAAAAAAAAATCAAATATAGGGAAGCATGATCGCAGGCCACAATCGGCGACAAAATTGTTGAAACATTTTCCTTAAAAGAGGTAACTTCGAAGAAAAAAACAATCTACGCCCCTCCCTCCTCCCCTCTATTCAAAGTTGGTGTGTTTGTTGTTTTCTACGGCTCGAACAGCGGAACAACATTGCATGGAGGGGAATGGGGGAGAAAAAGCTTTATTTTCCCTTTTTAAGTTAGCAAAACGTTAGAGAGACACTTTAGGGAGAAGTGTCTCAACTAGTTTTGTCTCCGATTGTAGCAGCTTTGTAGGCGTATATAAAGAAGGCGTAACTGACACTGTGATAGTTCATGTTTAGTTCTGTAAGCTTCTTTGAGACGTCGGAAGAAACAGCAAACCAACTAAACATAAAAATACTCCTCCTGTGACAGCCACAAAGATCACTGCTGGAGATATATCGGAAATAAAGTCATCGGCGGAAGCTGTAAAGCAGAAAAAAAAATAAGAATCATCCTGATCAGCACCATATGACATGCAAACATCCTCTGTTTCAACTTAAAGATCTTTAGTCCAACATATGTGGACTTAAATGATATAACTAAAAGGCGCTAGTACAACGAGGATGGAGTGGTAGAATTCTATCACCAAGTCGATTTGTGAGTGGTCTTTTTGGTAGTTTATTCATGCAACCACTTTATGACATGGCTGGCCTTGCGCGCGACCAAGATGGAGTAGATCCTGTAGTCGCCACTGGCTATTCCCCTCTTTGTTCTCGCAGCCGTTTTCCGGCTTTGGCAATATAACAAGTTTAAATATAATGTAATAAGCTTAAACTTATTGACAGACCAAGAACGTTTGATCTAGATGGCTAGATATTGGCCTTTTTTTTCTTTCTTTCTTTCTTTCTTTCTTTTTTTCTTTTCTTTTATGTCTTTATGCTCCTCGCACGTCAATTTTCACTCGGTGAATGTATAAAAAGAAACGCATGAAAGAACTTGGCTAAAATCCCGCAATTCCCAAAGAAGCCTGAATAGGTCAAACAACTCGCTTGTCTTCTTTCGAACTTGATTCAAACCACATCTAGATCAGTTCTATAACTAAAGCTAATATATATTCACTACTACCTTTATTGACTGTCCTCTGTCGCTTCTGGTTGCTAGTCTGCGTTGTGTTTTGTGTCGCATTCTTTGGACGTAAAGGTGCTCGTGGCGTATCATGATCATTAACAATCTCCATATTCCACGAGCCAGCTGAATGAACGAAGTATTTGTCATTGTTTTCAGGCGACTTTTGTTCTATCCTAGGATTATTTTCAGCCACGCTGTTGATTGGAAAACCGGGAATATCATGCCTTGGAACCGCCGACTGTTGATCTAAAGTCACCCAGTCGTGTAAGGTTGTAGCAAAAAACGGTCTCCGTGTTGAAAGTTTTTGAACCGGAGTCGTTGTAGGATTCAACACCGGAACACAATAACCCACGGGGTTCGTGTAAGTAGCATAAGCCAAATTACATTTTAGTCCTTTGCCACAACGACCTACGATGTAGCCAATGCCACCACACTTTTGACCTGCATGGAGCAAGAAAAATATACAGTGTACTAGAGTTAATAATCTAAAAAAGTGGGCAGATAGGGGCACTTAGGTGAATCATGGTCAATGGCGTAGATAATGTTATGATTGTTAGTTATTCCAGGCCACTATAAACATCTTCAAAGATGTACGAATCATGACCATTTTCACAGCAATAAGCTGTATAATAATTGATGAAATTAACTACAAAGCCTGAGCCTAATTTGCATAAAATCTCATAATGATCATAACCTTGTGAAAATTGACCAGAACCTATCAAAATTTGGTAACCTCAAAGATATCAGTAAACTTAATTTTCCTGTTACGCAAGAAACCATATTTGTGTGTCACGTGACCAGTTAAGGTCAAGTCCAGGAAAGAAGAGAAAATTAACTAAAAATGGGGTGGCGAGATGCCACACAGTAGATATTAAATACATTATTTTTGTTATTCTATCATGATTCCTTGCATCATTCTGGCCGGAATGGTTGACTCCCATTTTTATTTAATCAACAATTAAGCAAAATAGGTCACGTGACGCTTTTTATCTGTTAATATCTTTTGAAGAAATCAAAAATTCTCTCCGTTCCGGCCACGGAAAAACTTTGTACCAAAAGCCAAACACTTACACATGGTTCAGAGTTAGTTGTAATGAACCATCCCTACCCCATTTAGCGTTTTCTTTTGTATATCACTATGACATCACGTTTCTCGTGACCACATCAGTTCAACCCTAATCAATTCAATGCCTCAAAAGAAAATTCCCGAAAGTTTTTTTTAGCAACTTTTAGAATTAAAATCCACGACCGTAGAAGGAAAAACAGTTTTATCTTCGCGGGGGGTCGAGACCAAAAATTGAGCCATGCCTTAATATACTTGCGTTGACGAAGTTATTGGCGTATTAGATCACTATTCCAATTGGATGGACAAACAGTTTGTTAAATCAAACGTCGGAAATAAACCAAGTATTGAATTTGTTATGCGATGGATCTGAACAATTATGTCCGTGCAGGAGCAAACTAGAACTAAAGTTACACTGAGTTTTCTAACATTACTAAAAGGCTCTAGGGGTCTTTACAAAAGTCGAGAATGATAATGGGAATCATGTTCTTACAATCTACTGAGGAATCTATTTCAACCTACGATCAGTCTCTGGCGTGCTTCATACAGATTACAACGAATCTACTCTACTAGTATTCAGCTTTGCTATTGCAGTATGGACCCACCTTTTATCCTATCCAGCATGACTACAATGCCCCTCCCCTCTCCATCTTTACCGACCAAAAGTTTAATTTAAATGTTTAAAATTTAACTCCGTTGTGACTGCCAAGGTCTTACTTGACTCAAAATTATTATAGATTTTCGATCAGAGATCTTTTTACCGTTGATTCTGAAACACTTGGTACAGCAGTTACACAGGTCCATTGTAGAGCCAAGAAGGCACTTTGTTTCATTTTTGCAGTTGTCTATTGAACACGGCTTACATCCAAGAACTCCTTTTTCTGTGATAACTGCATCGCACGTTGTTAGGATGGCTATTGTTATAATCAGAGCATAACCCCATGTCAGGGCCAGACGTGCAATCTACAAAGAAGGGTTTAAATTCAGTCCATATTAGTAGTAGAGAGAAATCTGACGTCACGTTACCATGGTAACAAAATTTCTGGATCTCAAAAATCTTTCTAGACAGAGACTGCTATTTGCATTGTCGAACGATTAAAGGAGAATATGGGCTACCGTTTTGTTCATGAAAGAAATCATACAGAAGAAAGTCATATATGTCATTTTTTTTCGTTTTTTTTTTTCTGCCATATTTTCAGGACCACGGTGACGTAAGGGACCGGTCATTATTTATCACCTGAGGAGAGCGAAGGATTTTAGGGGGGATATCACTTTGATTTTACGAGAACAAAAGAGGGATCATCAGTCGTAACTAAGAAACCCAAAATAGGGGATCGCTGAAAACTTTTTGAAGGGTTCAGAGGGGGATCACTCAAATTGGCTTGGAAAATGAAGACACGCGAAGGGGGGGTTGCGAAAGTCACCAAAAGTTATTAAGGGGGATCACTTCAGTGAAGTAATATTCAGAGGGGGGAGCAGCTAAATTTCACCTTGTTTAGCCCCAAATCCTCCGTCTCCCCCCGCGGCAATAAATAATGACCGGTGCCTAACTGAACTTCTCCTCTCCATTCACTTTACATTTAACTGCAAGGTAACTGCACGCGGTTTTAACGTTCATCCGTAGTCTAGAACGTCCACATGTAAACGTCAGGTTGTAAGTCCTTGTACGGAGAAACACTTATGTAATGAGGTGCCTAAAAGACCTGCGGGAAAGCTTTCTCCGTCCAGTCGAGCCTAACAGTCCACCCTCAAGAAGAGAGACCTTGCTCCTAGACTAACTTCTGAGGATTTACTCACTTCAAAATTCCCAAACTTGCTCTACCGGGTACTTGTACACTGCCATAGTGCAAGACACCCGTGAGGTCAGTTTGTCTATTTAACACATACAAGCAGGTGGGTTCCTTTAAAAAAGCAAACAAAGATAAAAGAGGCCACCGAAGGAGAAAACGACATAATTCTAAATTTTCCGGAATTACATGCTGGTTCTACTAAGGCGCCATCAAAATAAATTTTACTGACTACAATACTGACGTTGATAATATCCAAAGACAATTTCCTACACCTTACGGAAGCACGATAAGCTACGATACAAGTCACTGAATATGTAAGGTTTGAAAGTCGCAATCGATGGAATCCGGACAATAAAGAGCAACCTTCAGAGCTGAGGCAGACATTCAATGCACCCTCTTACCTGAATCTCCTCCACCTTTAAAGCGTTTTTATTTCACACCCCACCATATAAACTGTTTATCCGCTTTCCAATCACGGGGAGTTCTCGAATCCTGAGCCAGGCCTCTATATACCGGAAGACTTCAGTTTCAGTAGACTAACAAATTAAACGGAACGAGTGATAAATGACAAATTTCGGTTATGCAACCGCGTCGATCAAAATGTCTAGCTCTTAGCTGATTTTAGGCAACATTTCTACCGGCCTAGAGATTCTGAAGTGAGCGGTAACAGGTTATTTTGGAGATGACACAATGCATGCTCAAAGGGCGTGGAAGTTTGTTAAGCTTCAATGATGTTTCGTGACAGGTGCCAGGAAGATGAGGTCATTTTGGAAAGATGCTACTTTCTCTCTCTCCACTTTATGTGGCGCGGGTTTACTAATATAATAGCCCCCTCGTTCCCATGAAAGCCTCAATGGAGATTGAGGAATGCGGAAGGAAATGGACAGTTGAAAAAGTAGCGAGGCGACAAATGCCTCGCAGGCAAGAGACAGGTTAATAATAGGTTAACAACAAATTCTCCATCATGAGAAGAGACAACTTGTCGATTTTCATTTAGTTTGCCAGAATAAACGGATCAACCGCCGCCTGGTTGGCTCAGTTGGGAAAGCGCCGGTCTCCTGAGCGGGATGTCACGGGTTCGAACCCCGGCCGGTCCAACACTCAGGGTCTTTAAATAACTGAGAAGAAAGTGCTGCCTCTGGAATAACATCTGCGAACGGTTAGACTTTCTGCTCTTCTCGGATAAGGACGAAAAGCCGTAGATCCCGTCGCACAGCACTTACACTTATCTGGTTCTTGTGGGACGTAAAAGAACCCACACCACTGTTCGAAAAGAGTAGGGGACGTAGACCCCGGTGTTGTGGCCAACCTTCACACATCACATCATTCACATTATGGGTTGGGTGGGTACAGTAAGCTCATAAATGGACTGAAGGCGGCTGCCAGTGGCGCCTTTGTAAGCTGACGTCAGAGCTTACTGTTCACATGTTTAAAATATGTATTGTAAAAGGGTACGTCTGTTGTCCTCTCATCCATGACTCTTCATTCATTCATCAATATTTCCGGAAAATATCGTTTGTTTAATGTTTCTCGAGGCCCACGTCACTCTCTGTTGTTGTGATAACGAGAAAAGGACTTGCTCGAGAGAGAGACAGAGAGAGAGAGAGAGACATAACCAGATAATATTTAGAGCACAAACGATGGCGATGCAGCTGGTGTCTATCTTAAAGAGATGGATAAGTAATTAGGGAGACTATGCTTTGATAGATTGTGCTGGCATAATTTTTGGCATAATCCGTCATTACGAGCATTTTAATGTATTTCCCGAAAAAAGCACTGCTAGCATAATTTGCACTTTCGGCTAGTTTTGCTGCAAAGAATTGTCATTTATTGATCATGCAACCAATTAATAAGTGTTACTAGCAAATCAGATTGGTGTGGCATTCATGGGACCAGGGTCCCGAAGGAAGAAACTTTGGAGCTTTTCACTGGACTCAGCGCATGCGCATAACTGACTAGCTCGGTTATCTAACATGGCGTCCGAGTGCTGGTTTTTTGTTTGAACTTTCATAGTTTTCAGTAAGTGAATTATGCACTCTTAAGCTTAAGGTTCCTACACATAAATAGGGTAAATGTTTTGCCATTTAATTGTTTGTTGCACAGTTATTGAGGTATTTTTACCAAATTTGAAGTAGAAAGTAGAAGAATAATTTCTGCATGTTTTCCTAAATTGAGCATAATTTACAAAAACTAGAATAATTATTGGTAAATTAAATATACGAGCACTGCTAGTAGTTATGCCACTGTCGAGCACAATCTCTCAAAGCGTATAAAAGACTCGAAACTTTTAACTTCCTAATTATGGGGTAGAAAGACGAGGCAGACACTGCACCATGCAGGAGAGAGTCTACTCGTAAATATTGCAGAATCTTTTCGCTTCATTCTTTTGGCTCTTCAACTCCTAGGCCATGCATTCCTGGCCAAGGACTTGGGCATGAGTATGTACATACCGTAGATATGTTATTCTCTCAGGGTAAGACAGTGTGAGATCTGGGTACGAGATTGAAACAGCGCATAATCATGCGCAATTTAGAAAGGGCTATATCTCCGTTCAGGTCAGTGCTGAGTGCAAATTATCGTTGATGGTTCCCTTAAGTTCCTCTTTCCTGGTTTTCCCCACCTTAAAGATTAGGATCCCGGGAACGACGCTCACAAACATGAAATCAGATATTCGCAGTAACCTAACGCTAGCCTGCGTGGCAGGCGTTTGAAAGGGAAGGGACAGGGAGTTTTAGGCGCTAGAGAAACGCGAGGGGCGCGCGAGGAGAGAGGGAAGGAAACGCCTGCAAGGAGACCATTGTATTTCTCATTTTTTTTCCTTCCCTCCCTCCTCGCGCGCCCCTCGCGTTTCTCTAGCGCCTAAAACTCCCTGTCCCTTCCCTTTCAAACGCCTGCCACGCAGGCTACCGAACGCCGACTCGGACACCCTTTCCAGGTTTTGCAAAAGCGACAACCAGAAGTACGCCTACGTTCACATGCAAGCAGTGACCTATCTTCGTCTATTCTATTTTCTATTGTCAATTATATAAAACGTCACTAATTTTGCGTCCCCGGAATGCACGTACTCTTTACGAACCGGAAACGCAAACAGGTCACTTGATTCTCTCTTCCTCATTATGTGCAAGCCATAACGTATAATGCAAAGTACGGACAGAATAATCTTGGATTCTCTTGAGTAAACAGATTAGAATAAGACATCCAGGAAACGATATGTGGCCTAAATTGAAATGGCATACAGAAGTCATGCGTTGTTTCTCATTCTGTTCCGGTTTGTATGCTATTTATGACGTCATCACTGTCCCCTCAGAGGGAATCTTCTCTTTTGAAGAAAGGGGCAATCATAAAGTAGTTTCCGTCAGTTTATTCTCTATGTAGTCAGTTTTCTTGACTGCAAGAGTGAATGAATTGAAGTAAACTGCTCTCGGCCTTCCGATTTCCAAAAATAACAGAAACCCCTAAAATACCATAATGTGTACGTCCGTTCCTTGATTTAATACCAAACTATTCAAGAATAACAAAATATTGCTATGCAAGTAAACACAGACCGATAAATCAGGCCCGAGTTTGCCTTTTTGTTTTTTACATCATCCTTAACTTCTGAAACAGTAGAATAAGAAATCAAGCAATTTGTAAATGTAACGTTCATACTTTATTCTTTTATACAAACCATAACGACGCGGTCCAAACACGGACTTGTAAACATTATACGTACAAGCTACAGAGCGCTACAAAACGAGTATTGCTTTCCCACTAGTGAAAGAAATGGATACTTTTCCCTCACGGTGGAGAGAGTTTTTAAAAGTTAATATAACGCTCGCGTGCATACAATTTACATGTCGTTTGTATTTCATAAAATATATACTCTTGTCCACATATCTGCGCTATGTACAACAGGTATCATGAAAAACTAAGCTTGGTTGAAAATCTGAACAAATTTACAAGTGAAATTCAACCACTGCCAGTGATGAACAATATAAGTTTTCTCATTACAAGAAAGCCGTGAAAACAACTGTTTTCTGTTCCATTTCTCGAGCTCATTCGTCGCCCACCACTTATTAGTACTTCATCATATTAATTACAAATTTATATGTGGTGAAGGCGACGACTGAGCTAGAATTGAAAAAGGTTACAAACCACACCATCCATTTAACTACTGAAAACTACTAAGGTTTTAAATTAATCGCTTTCGTCTTGGGTTGAGTTCGCACTCGATTCGAACGTCGCATCGTGTGTTTCGCGTCGCGACATTTCTGACAAATGAAAACATCGGGGACGTTCGATTTTCTAATCTTTGCACAGGATAAATGTATCCACGTTAGACACTCGGAGCATTCGATCATTGGTCTCCCTACAAAATAAAAACATAGAGAAAGTCAACAACAAACCGTGCAAAAAGCAACAGCAACAGCAATTTGCATTAAAAGGGCCGATTCGGTGCCTTTGTATTCAATGATAAGTTCACAAACACCATTATTAAAATCATAGCAAAAGGGATTGAATGAAATATTCGTCTTCGAAGGTCTGCCGTGAATGAAAGACAAACACTCTCGAACTTTATGGACAAAACGACCGAAGAAAGGCAAGTAAACGGGATATCGTGTGTCAGACCAACATACGAGAAATTTACTCTCGAGTGCATGCATCCGAATCGTCTGGGGTTTTACTTCGTATGGTAACGACCGACAAACAAGGGATTTTCTTAAGTCTGGTCCTGCATTAGTAACAAGAAAACAGAAAAAATATCGGCCAATTAAAATGGCGTGGATAAGCGAATCAATACGCAGTTACCGAGGCCATGATCACATTGTACAAGACCATTTATCACACAACGAATTGGCAATGGCGACGTGTCGTATTTTACTTTGAACTAATTTCAGGCAACATCGAGAGGCACAAAAAACCTTTCAAAGATACTAAAGATTCTAAATAAAGCAAGTCATACAAAATCCCAAATCTTCGACCTGAATTTAATGACAGGTAATCACCAAGCTTCACACACGACTACAGAACTCGCTGTTTTCACTTCTTATAAACAACTAAAATTGCATTCACCTTTCCCGCTATTTCAAGATACCTTGAGTTTTTAAAATAACGCTACACATATTTTTTGTTGAGATAGAATGTGAAAAGAACTGAGCTTCAATTATCGAAAGAGTGGGAGAGAAAGTTTCAAATTTGAAGAAGCTGAGCGAATGGATTTACTAGGAACGATTTTCTATTCGACACTGGATAAGCACAAGTTCCGTCGTGGATGTGTCACGTATTATAACGCCGGTCGCAAGGTGAAAGATATACTCAAAGAAACACTGGATATAAGAAATAAAGAAGTCGCTTCTTACCAGCAAATGGTTTTTGGCAGTAGCAAGTTATTTTATTCCATGATTCATCATCTATGGGGAAAAAACAGACAGGTTATTTCGGTGTTAAACTGAACTACCGCACGCGCAAAGCTCTCACAGACAAAAACCTTAACCATAAGTGCTAAAACACAGAAGAGGAATTATGAAATAAAGAAATTTCTAATGAGAGGAACACAGGGAAAACCTTAAGACGCGCACCATACTCACCCGAACTGTATTCTTCGTCAACATCGTCAAGCAATCTTTCGTCGCCACTTGAACTTGCTGGCGACGATGCTGCCTCGCTGTAAGCAGAATCTGTACTCGACGAAATACTTTCCATTGAATTTGGACTTCTGTTACGCTGCCGAACATCCTACAAACACAAGAAGAAGGTTAGTGAGGCACTGATATTTAATTCAAGCAGGAACATATAACAAGACATCACGTTGAACGATCGACGAATGCGTCAATAAGAGTTTCATCTCAGTAGCTCAAGAAAGATTACTCAGTGTGGAAGAGTCATCGAACCCACTGAAGAAGCAGGTTTTGATACTTTTAAACTACTCGAACACAAAATACTGCCTCATTCAGTAAAAACATATCTCACCCCTTGTCTGGCTTCGTACGCAAGAATGAGGCTACAAAACGTGTTAAAGTCTTCCAGGGTTCTCCGTTTCTTGGTTTGTGGGGCGATCTAGAAAACAAAAGAGGTAAATACATGTGAGCTTATAGTGGACGCAAACTTAGGCACATATAAGAGGCAAACTTGAAAACAAGAAGCCAAACAGGGCTTCTAACCGAAGTGAACAACAATAGCCAGCTCAGCCATTAATCGAAGCGTTCGAAAGAAGAAAGGCAAAGGTACTTACCGTTTTCCCGTCTTGTTCCGGAGGGGAAAGCTTCCTAGAAACTGTTAAGAAGAATGTGAATCGTATAATTAACAAACCAGCTGTGAAAGAAACAGTCTTGCGAGCATGCAACGTAAAGTTTCGGGTTTTACATGGAGCAATGTTGGGTCTTCCCTTCCCAACGTAATCTCACTGCATGCTTGGAAACGAACCGAGGTAAAAGAAAATTTGTTACCTTTCATGGTTCCCGAGGTCATTTTCTGTGACTGGACCATAAAAAAGCTTCAAAATTGTAAAACCCAAAAGACTCTGCAGCTTCGAAACACTCTACAAAATTCGTATCTCCAGCACCGATCGCAGTAGTTGTCGAACTACACATCTCTTCGTCCCAAGGGTTTCCCACAACTCTGAGCGCGCGTGCATGGCCATACGTCACAATGAACTGTCGGGAATGGCGTGTTTGGATTGGTCAATCGCGACATCTCGTAGCAGGTCAATAACAACACGTGACGACCAAAACACTCGGAAAATAAATACCCTTCAATTTATCTTCATGAATGGCCCAGAAATATTTGTAGCACTTTCGTGTGTGCTTTCATTTATAATGCGAAGCGAAATAATCAGCTACACTAAACTTCAATTATTACTTCAAGGTTTGATTACAAAACAGAAATAAATATTAAAAATATATAAACATACCAGCCGATGGTCTCCAAGAAGTCGACTCTGTTTTTTATCAAGACAAACAAGCATTTCCTATCGTGATACAACAAAGCGCTAAGTTCAGCGGCTAATGCATTAAGAGTTGCATATCAAATTGCCAACTCATGACCGACTGAATCCTGCAAATGAAGAAAAAAATTATAGCACAAATATGAATTAACACCTTCAAGATTAACAAAAATAGATGACATAAACTAGCGATCGACATGGGTAAAATTTTAAAATTGTCGAATGAACGCTAGGTCATGTTTGTTGTCGCATATTGAATTTCAACCATGCGTGATTGCTTAATTATGAATGCCGGCTGGTTCGAAATAGCAAACAATCAACCCACTCTGGCTCATAAATTAAATGTTTTCAACATGAAAAAAATCCCGCAAATCTTACCTTCTGAAATTCGTTTTTCGATGTTCGATCTCTTGGGACGTTCCTTGAAGAATATCACCATATTTTAAGGCGCTAAACTCTTTCTTGATGTAGAACGCCAGCGAAAGAATATGCGTCTTTTTGTGGCTGACACAATACCCCCTTATCTCCTGCGCATGCGAAGAAACATTTTCCTATTTTACCCACGTCCAAGGTCTCTCAAACCGCTGGTGGCTATCTCCGAATCAAGTTTGTCACCCGAACTAAACCATCCCATTTCTCTACCAAAACTTTTCCCCGTTAGATTCAGGCAAAGAAAAGTATTTCTCCGATTTCGAGAAGGAAATATTTCGTATACACGACGCCTTATTGTTTCACGCTTCGTTGACAGCTGCCCCCGATATCGGAGAACTTTCACGCCGATATGTCAACTGGTCATTGAAATGCTAGCCAATCAAACTGGATTTACAAAAAAGCCGCAAATGTCGTCACATTCCTATTGTTAACTTTTAGTTCCCAATCTTCTGGGAGTTTCTTTTTGTATTCTAAGGTGGCCTCACGGGGGAGGAGTGGACAACTTTTTCCGAAAAAAAGTAAGACTTACAGTCTTCCCGCTAGCCTCTCACTCCCGGAAAAATATTCTGCTGTCCCTGAATCACTCAAAGCGGTAAATTTCATAGAAACTGTGCAATCGAGTGAAAGACAAAATTCTCGTTCTATCGCCCGAGTGGTTAAAGTACATGTGTTAGCCTGCAGAATGACCGGCCTTTTCGAAAGTGAGAAGTGGGATGCGTGGCATGCGTCGAAAGGTATAGGGGAAAAGGGGAGGCTTTGTGAGCCCAGGTAAGGTAGCCGAGAGAGGAGTAGCTTCCGTGTGACACCTGACGAAGCCCTTAATGCAAAAGAGGAAGTTAGCTGCGCCACAGACGAAATTAAACTCTGGTCAGTTGCTTCTGTAGGCTTCTGTAGGCTTCTGTAGACTGGTTAGTTGCTTCTGTAGTTAAAGGCCGCGCGTCGTCGAATTTTCTCTTTTCCCCCTAAAAAATACCGGCGCCTGCTACGCAGGCTGGCTTCTGCAACACGCATGCTCCTGAACGCGAGAACACGAAGCCTGGGACCAGACTCCGCAGTTAGGTTACTGGGACGAAAAGGCGAAAAGTAGTCTGGGGAGGAGAAAGCTCGATTCGCTTTCTCCCCGTTTTTTGCCACAGTCAGTTCCTGTCACTCGTCCCTAGCGCGCAATTCAGAAACAAATTCGGACAACCTGACAAGCGCTAGACTTGCTACAAGTCGACCTCACTAGTTTCTTAGCGAGCGGAGAGAGCTGAGTGCTCGAATCGTAAGCCAGTTAAGATTAGTTAAATTTCACAACAATGCCTGATTTCATATGGCTTTATCGAACTTGGATGGGTCATTTACTTGCTCAATTTTTCGGTTTGGCAAGACGTCGACGCAATTTCTTATAAATTCAATTTTAATCGGCACATAAAAGAAATCCTACTGAAAAAAGCAAGAGAAAAGTCCCCGGACATTTCACCATGGACCGCCCAGTGATTTGAGCAAACTACAATCTTGGACAAAAATGGACCAAAACTGGCGCATTTTAGTCTTCGCGCTGCTTCACCCAGTCCCTGATTTTGGTAGCATGTTCCAGGCTCTCAGATAGTGGGGAAGACGCGCGAAAGTGAAGTACACGCGAAAAGTTGGCGGGGCGGGAAAAAGGAAAAAGGGAGGGGATTTGCTCCCGTTTTATTTTCGTGTTCGTGTTTCTTAATTCAGCGGACCCGACTATCTCGGAGCCTGGAAAGGGCTATGATTTTGGGGGAAAGATAGTGAAACAGTTGTGGTGTCGCGAAATGTCGGCTGTTTCTCAAGCCAGGCAGGGAAGGGGGTTTGCTTTTCCATTTAACAATGTTTAATTTGTCCAAGACTGTGGGTACAGTTTGACCATAGTAGAGGGGACTACTAACTACGCTTTGACAGAGTGTACGTTGCCGAGGAAACAGCCAAAGTTTCGAGACACCACCACAGGTTTCCCCGCGAAATGACGTCTGAGTAACGGAGCAGAGATTCCATACTGATGACGCATCACTAGCCATTCTGATTAAGGGGTTTGTCCCATGGTCGCGACATGACGCATTGGACACATCACAATATGGTATGTATTCAGTGAGCTAGACTTTCTCAAAGTCCTTCGCTTCTCGTATCCGATTCCGGCAGTAGGCCCAAGCAAGAAAAAATTTGAGCTCGACCAAAAGTCTATTAGTGAGTCATCGTGTGCTTCAATAATTTTGTTTAGACCAAACAGTTAGGTTACTAAGAGTATGCATAAACGAATATTTAAGGCTCGTCTATGTGTCTATTATAATCCACACGATTATTCACCGATCACACGTAGCACCAAAAAATGCGGAAACAAAAAAGCAGTGCAAAAGAACTACTCAAACAAAATAAGCGAATGAAATGAAAAGGAAATGCCACTTTAAGTAAAAAAAACATTATTTAGTTGCTTCACACTCCATTTTTTCACCTGGACGGCAACGATGGGTTGCGGGGTTAATACTCTGACAGGAAAGTAGCTGATCAGCATCTCATTTCTCAATGAAACATCACTGCTTAATTAATATTACGGTCATGAGAATGAAGAAAATGATCCACAAGTAAAGAATGGCTTGATTGTTTTAACAAATTATCCTCAACAGTGCTTCAGGAAATGTGTGGAGAACATTGAGGAGAGAAAATGCATGTCGATATCGAGGTTCAGAGAGTAAAGCTAACTACAAGTAATAAAAATTTTAAAGTTTATTGATAGAAGGACGTGCACGTCCTTCATTTTATTTTATTTTATTTCTACCGAAGCGAAAGGACATTCTCTTGCTAATGTTAACTGAAATAGAAGATTCAATTCGACCAAAATACCTCATATCTTTAAAAAAGTTCCCTTACAAAGCCCCCAAGACGCCTTCGTATCTCGCGGTTTGCCCGTCACGCCTCGCGTGTAACAAGTGTCATCTCACTAAC
The DNA here is from genome assembly GCF_958299795.1 of Porites lutea. Taxonomy (NCBI): domain Eukaryota; kingdom Metazoa; phylum Cnidaria; class Anthozoa; order Scleractinia; family Poritidae; genus Porites; species Porites lutea. The sequence continues at coordinate 48,577,278 of NC_133202.1, read as the reverse complement.
TTAAAAGAAAAAGATGAGATTGATCATATTGAGAGGGGGTACGTTTTGTTGGACGACAAACGTATGCTACATGTATAAAGCATACTCACAGTTCTGCTCTAGCTAATAAACAAATTCGCTAATTCTTTGAGAAAAATCTCGGAGGCCAAAAAAAAACTTGTTGGGAAAAGGTACATGTAATTACTTACACTTTCAAATTACATCGATAAAGAAACCTAGCAAAATTCGTTTTCCTGTTGTACCATTACTACAATTAATTATTGAAACTTGAAAGTTTCTTCACCAGCCAAACATATATTCCATGGCTTTGGAAACAAAGTTGGAATCTTTCTGCGGGGTCCTACTTCCATCAGGAACAACCTGTTTAAACAACAACAACAAAAAACATATTGTGGGCTTAATCCTACATTGTTAACATATCACCCAAAGGAATTTCTAAGAAGAGAAATTCGTTGTTCTCTTATTAATGACATGAATGGACCACCAAACACTGGGATAAATATTCAATGCGGATACAGTAAAGTATATATTTTCTTGCAGATAAATTTAATTGCAAATATTTTTCAGACAGACGTTTAGAAGACTGACCAGGTAGAAAAACGGTGGTGTGGGAATTTTAAAGCTTTTCTCCTTCAGAGACAACAGAAATGTCAGGATCAGTCAGGGCAACACTGGCCTACATAGCAGATAATAAAAGGGGGAGGGGTGGGGAAATTCGAACATGCGAGAGCACATGGGACGCGCACGCCTCCTCGCGTGCCTCCTCTCACACACCTGGGTTCCCCATTCCTTTTCCTTTTTAACACAAGCCATGCAGACTAGAATGGGTTTTCTTCATAATCATCGCAAAGTGGTGATCTGGGGATTCTCACATTGAAAGTGGTCCATGTTATTGGACCATCTTAATATTGGTCCATTGGTTCATTGGCCAATTGGCCTTAATTGGGCCAAAATATTAGACAACACATTATACACAGGTATGAAAAACTCTTAACCCTTCAAGCTCCATTATCTATATAGATATTCTCCAGACTGCTCTCCATACATTTCCTTAAAAAATTAGTTCAATGAATTTGACAAAAGATCAAAGTATTTTTCCTTTGGTGATCATTTTATTAATTGTCATAAGCTTTTTCTCTTGATGATGTTCAGATAGTATTTGGAGAAAATTGATGTTGGTCACTCTAGGGTTGAGATTACATTTTAGGAAGTCACTATGAATTTTATGTGATACAAGTACCTGATGGTCACTGCGTGCTGCTTGGTAAGCTGCTGTCAGTGGCCGCATTGGAGCTGGTTTATTAGATGCTGAGGATGGCATGCTGGTTTCAGTCCTGTCAGGTGTGCTTAGTATGTTTTCTTTTCCGTAAACGTCCATAACACTCTAAAGAATGGAGTTCACATGTTACCAACAAGGAGAATGAAGTTTACGCTTTTCGAAAAATGTTTGTATGTGGCAAAAATTAACCTTGATAATAAGCAAAGCAATTATTAAAGTCATCTTATGAAAAAGAGACAATAAAAAACACTCAAAGACATTTATTTTACTCATATTAACAACTATAACTACCTTGACTCACCAAAAGAAGAATAATAATCCACTGACAATAAAACATTTTGAGCCTCTGAACACAAAAACAATGGAGTGGAAGCTTGGCTTTTATTTTCCAGCATTCTCTTTAAACCCCTTCCTTTTTCAGGTTTTGCTGCCCGCATTTTATTACACTTAATACAAAGAAAGTCCTTGACAAAAAATACTGAAGAATTTGGAAAACTATTTTGTCCTTAACAAAGTGGCTATGAGTACAGAGACTACTCATTTCATCAAAGTTTGTGACATTACAACCAGTAAATGACCATGGAGCAAGTGACACCAAAGGTGCCACTTCAAAAATTATGTTCAGGTCTGTGTTCTAGCAGTGTCCGCTGGCCCCTTCCACCTTACTTATGCTCTAGGGAAACTATCTTGGTAAGACTTTCATAGAAATCCTATGTTGAGTACCCTAGATTTCAAAGGTTGAGAGCACTGTGCTTCCTTAAGTTTATTGTAGAGCACAGCCTTGATATTTCCATCATTTTAATGCAAGTTCAACAAAATTCCGGCAAAGTAAACATGACTGATACCTACCTTTTCAATACAAAGTACAACCCCCACCATGATATCAGTACCATACACCTTTCCATTCTTGCTAAGAGCCTGATGAGAACAAACAACAAGACAACTGAAAAGTGGATATGAGGGCAGCTTCATTAACCCCTTTAAGTCCCAATATCCATGTACAAATTCTCCAAACTGGTCTCTATACATTTCCATAGAGAATAAGTTGAGAAAATTTGATAAAATACCGATGCATTTTCCCTTAGGTGATCATTTTACTAACTCTCACAACCTTTTCTCTGGATTGTGTATTGTTATTATTAAGGAGAAAATTGGTGTTTGTCACTCTTGGGATGTAAACCAGACCCTCTCGAACCACCCGAGTTACTAAGATATGCCAAATGAGGGGAAGAAAATATGCAGGATGCAAAGAAAATCATTTTTACAGCTTGCCATTCGGGCAAGCTGAAGCTAGCACTTACCAGCCCAGTGAGATGTCATAAATTTCAACTAGCCCCAAAAGCTATATGATGAGCAGAATTGATTTCACAGTTCTTCCTTTATTCAAATTCCTCAAAAAACATCACTTGCCCATCGGGCAAGTAAAAACAGAATTCACTTGCCCGATAGTAAAATCCACTAGCCTAGGCTATCGGACACTACTATCTTTGCACGCTGATATGATGACGTTAAGTGCAAATGACTTTTGTGAAATTTTCAACTCTGTATTTTCTTACTTACCTTTTTGGCTTGCAATTTGGATTGATATTGAAGGTGCATCCAATTGCCTTTAGACGTCTGCAGTAAAAACAAAATAACACAACAAAACAAAGAAACTATATAAAGCATTTTTGGAACAATACATAACTTCATATATGCAACAAACATGATCATTAATTCAAAAAATCATTGTTCACGTCATAGTCGTGCAGTGACAGCAGAAAAAGAGCAAAATAGCGTGATGCACACACAAAGTTGTTGTAATGCTTACCGGTATCTAAAACTATTGCTTTTAGCCGTTTTCGTTGCTGTCATTGTCGTAGTTGCTTATTAAAACTCCCTACTCTTTAGTGAGTGAGTGTTATATCAGATAATTAGGCGAACTCACCACACTTTTTATTATGTTGCCATATTGAGAAAACTGTTGTAGAATAAAGGATGATGCAGCTGGAGGAAATCTAAGAGCATTTAAAATATTTTAGAGAAAGTTTAACATAATATGAACTACAAGGTACTGATGTAGCAAACTGAAAATAATGCTAGAACCAGACTTTGGTCATGCAGATCCTTACTTTAACTGACACTTAGTTATATGCAATTTTACTATTATAGACATGAGTGTTTTACTGGAAAATATACCACTCGTAAAATTCATAAAAACTACATCCGGGACCCGAGTGGTTTATTTTCGATAATCTCACACGTGAGTTTATCAATGACGTAATTTTGCTCTATTATTTTGTTGATGTCATTTTGTCTATATAATAAAAAGAACATTATACAGAGGCTTGAAGATATGAATTTTGTTTTCTCGTGGCAAAAACAATATTTTACTCACTGGCTGCGCTCGTTCGTAAAATATTGTTTTGCCACTCGAAAATAAAATTCATATCTTCACGCCACCGTGTAATATCCTCTATATCTTCGCATGATATCTTAGGAGGACTTATAAGCTGTGGGGTTTATCTCCGGAACAGAAAAAGCTCTTTGATGCTGAAGCTCTACATAGCAGTGCTGATCAAAACATGTTATTCATTTACTGGTACCGTATTTATTCGATTAACCGCCCTGGGCGCTTATTAAATTTTTGGACCTTGAGAGTGGGCGCTTATTCAAGGTGGGCACTTATTCGAGGCTGGGTGCTTATTAAATTTTCACCATTTTCAGCAACTGACGTATGTTCATTTTGTAACAAAACAATAAATGCTAATAGCAAAACACGAAGAAGTAACAAAGTAAGGTTTCTGTAAAATACTCTGAAGAAGACTCCGTGCTCGGGAAGTCTCTTATTAGAATTTATTCAATCAAGTGGGTGGGGTGGGGTGAGCGCTTATTTGAGTTTGATTGGGAGGAGTAGGGGTTGGGCGCTTATTCGAGGGTGGGCGCTTATTAACTTTTTCTGCCTTTAGGATGGGTGCTTATTCGAGGTGGGTGCTAATTCGAGGTTGGGCGCTTATTCGAATAAATACGGTATTTAAAATTAATAAATTAAGCTTAAGTTCAACATGACACAATAAATATAAACAATGAATATGGTAGCTATGGAAAAAAAAATGTAAATTGAGCATTATGTTTGGCTAACAAAAGTCACAAAATTTACAAAGCTTAGACAAGCTTCTCAATAATATTTTTTAGGTTTTCTCAAATAACTGAAAGCAGGAGCCTTGAGTTGCTCATTGGAAATACAATATGAGTTTGAAAAATTAATGTCAATAGAGAGCTTTATCCTTCTTACCCAAAAACTGTTACCCAACATTCATCCAAAACATCATCACTAGATATTGCCATACTGGAAAAAAAATTAAATACATGACAAAAAAAATTAATAAGAACAATAATTGTTCTTATATACACCTGTCAATTTTCATTTAAGTAACCTTTAGCTCAACTTTCCTTTCACAGGTAATTAGTTTTAGACTAATTGTGATACAAGTTGAGTTATTATATCAGAACACTGACTACTCTACTCTCTATTACTTTATCTGAGGCTAATAATGGAGAGATTTAGTTTCATGCTGATAGAGGGGGGGGGGGGGGGGGGGGCATTTGCGGGTTGCCAATACCGTAATACTACATGTATAAGAAAAATTGGCAAATACCGAAATACCGTGTTGAAAATCAATGAAATACCTATACAGCATTTATGATCGTCCATGCTTATTAAAGTTGTACATCCATCTCGCGTGCTTGTTTATCTCAAGCATGTAAGGGTGTTGCAGTTAATTTTTTATTTCAGTTAATCCTTATTTTTCCTTTGTTTCAAATTCATTAGCATACATTACCATACCCAAAAACATTATGGAAAAATAAAAATTAACTGAGATAAAAAATTTACTACAACATATGCGCAAAGAATTAAACTCAGACATTGCAAGAAAACATGAGTGGAAGACCTTGAATTGACTGGTACAAAAGCCTGGTCTTAAGATGCCCTACTAATTTCATCATAGATTAACGGTCAGAAATTGTGTATTCATTTACCATAATTAAGTTTAAAGTCTTAAAAATATTAACTATTATTAACCTAGGTATAGCTTACTGTTGCCTTAATTGTATTGACCCGCATTAGACAGAAGAGTGCAAATAAATGGTACTGCAGTACCGGGAAGGATCTTCTCTTACTGAATACTGTTACCTAAAAGGATGAAAAACTGCATACCGCAGGGCTAGATGATACCGCAATACCACACATTAAAATTAAAATAACTGAAATGCCGCTTGAAAAAAAGCTCAGTTTACCAAATTCAACCCCCATGTCCCCCTCTTATAGCAAACAGCAAACATCGGTTTGAAGTTGATAATAATTTCTTACATTTATTAAGAAATAAACAGTGATAGAACTCTCCAAAATGAGTTTGTAAGACTTATAGCTTTAAAATGAATTGATAAGATGAGAATTACCAATTGAAAGCAAGTTTCACTTACCCCTGGGTGTAAAATGGATCAATTTGGGTGGGAGAGGGAAATGAACTGCCACGTTGAGGACTAAATGGCTGTGAATCAACACCTGCCATGGTTATGTTACTTCCTGGTGTAGTGTATCCAGCACTTTTCCGGATTGTTGTATTAACAGCAGAAGCCATTGTCACATCCATTGGCTTTTTTTTTTTTAAAAAAAGAGTTAATTGTTAGTTGCCAAAATATGTATACAATCAGGGACGGCTTTATAGAAAGTTTACAATCAATGATAAACTAATAAGAGCAGGAATGGTTTGGTACATGTAGTTGGGGTGCTAGACTTGCCCTCAAAGTGCCAATTTCAAGTCTTTCTACTTTGCATAAATTTGTACATGGAATAGCAGTCTGATTTAGATGAAATGTGTGGACATTACCCACCCCAGTTTTATAAACAAATCGAAGCTGCTACAAAAAGAGTACTTTTTCCACGTACCTGTTCTTTGGAGAAGGGTGAATTACCAAACTCTGAGCCTCTTGCATCATAAAGTCCTTCAACTGGGGGAGCACTCATGGAATCTTTAGGAGGACAGCCTATAGAAGATCTAAAGGAAAGCATTGTGACAGTACGTCAAACTTTAAAACCATATGGCAGACAAGCTTAAATATGTCTAGTGATCTAACAACCAAAAAAAGGGCTAGCTTCGTTTCTAAAAAACTCCAAGCACTACCTGTATGAACCAATTAAGCAATAGAAAACGTTTTCCATGTTTGCATAGCCTGATATAAACACGAGAGGGGTTGGGAGAATTTGAGACAGTTATGCAAACCCAAGACGAAGTCGAGGGTTTACGTAACTGTCGAGAAAAAAACGCAAAACTCTTTGTTATGGCACTGATTAAAAGAGATATTCTTACCAGTTGCAAAGTCTTGTACACGACGTCTTGCACGCGAAAATCAGTTCTTGTTTTGCAAAAAGATGCTATTCAAAATACGGATTTTTCTCACTTAAACTGTCAGCTTAAGTGAAAAAAAATTGACACACCTTCTTTGTAACGATTCAGCCGACGGAGGAATTGGTAAATAAAGTAAACTTGTCGAGTTTTGAACTCGAAAACTTTTTCAAATTCGTGCTTGCGTGTTTAGCGCACGAAAAGCAAAACATCTTGACGCCACAACCATGTTTACATACTCTCATGCAAACACTCCTCTCAGCGCACATGCTATCTTAGTTATTTTATAAGAAATAATAATTCATAGCTTGTATAAGACTAACCTTGCAGGTGTTCTGTCAGTCTTAGTTACAAATCCTTGCGGCCTGAGTGGAGAACTCAATTGATGGGAGTAATTTCTTGGTGATGAAAGGGAACCAGTTTGGCCTGGACTTCCTTTATAAGACCCTAAGGAAGATCCTACTGGTCTTCCTCTTGGAATGGGCTGAGGGAAAAGATGTATATTAATTAATCAATTAATAATTAATACTCGTAAACAAAGTTAAACAAGAAGATCAGGAGAAGTTTGGATTCTCATAGTGCACAAATCATGCAAACAATTCAAATTTCTCCTGGGAATATGATTTAACATTTGTACATTGGTAAATGCCATTATTAAAATCTAATTACCAAATTAATAATATATCTATTAGACTTCCGAAGACAAATTGTTAGAGTGACTGGCTGAAAATCGAAGTATTGCAACAATATTTTTTCATTGTCCCCCTCTTCTAAAACTTGTTACTTGATGAACATAAGATAATTTTTTATTTACCCCCTTTGATAAAAAAAAAAAAGGAATTTAAGAAGTACAGCCTCCTCGTGATGTCCTGCATTATAATATATCTAGTACTCAGAATGCTTCATAACCTAACCTGTAGCTCGAAAAAACATTAAGTCTAAGGAGCGGAAGTTTGTACATTTGTCTGCAGGTCCACGCAAATCATGGCGCCAAACGTCAAAAAACCTATGAGATCATTTCTAAAGCTTTACAGCCGATTTACAAATCATAATCAGATAAATCGTACAAAGGGAAACACTTAAATCAACGCTTTTGGAACTTACCGAAGCGGCCGGAGAATTGCCGCCAAGAAGATACTGCGGTAAATAACCAGGGGATGATGGTGAGGCCATACTGTGACTTTCATGCACTGGATAAGGAAAAGAAGATATTTAGGATCACGGAAATAAAATCTAAACATAATAAGAACTAACTGTCTGCCCCTTACTGTGATCCATGATGAATATGATCGTTTCTTTGAATGAATTTTGCCACAATTTCCCTCGCTTGACTCGCGATTTTGCTTTCCAGAACACTGAACAAAATTATTTATAAATCATTGGTCAGCGGAGTTCTCTACGCAGGACATTCAAATAAGTCATAATTGAAGTATAAAGTGGGTGCGCATGAGGTCAAAAATTCGCACATTCGTGGCAAATTTTTTGCGTTTGAAAATGTCCTTTGTAAATCGTGCTAACCAAAGTTTTGCAACCCATGCACGGTTATGGTACCTCGTAGATGCAAGAGACCAGGTCTGTGGCCGCCTAGCTTGTTTCATAGGGCAGATTCTGCAAGGAAAAACGAAGCCTATTTACCACCATTCTTTGGATGTGGGAGACTTTGTGGTTGTAACCAACACTAAACATATTGCTCTAACGGGCAACAAATGGAACAAGAAGATTTATCGCCATCACACAGGTTATCCTGGCGGACTTAAAGAAGTTGTTGCCAGGAATCTCCATAGAACAGACGCGACTAGAATCTTATGGCGAGCGGTTAATGGCATGCTCCCGAAAAACAATCTCAGGCCTATTTGGATGAAGAGGTTATACTTGTTTGAAGACGATGAACATCCTTACGCGGAGAATATTTTTACCAAGCTGGAAGCTCCTGCTCCTCTTCCAAGGAGACTGATTGAGTATACTCCAGAGGAAATTGAAAACTATCCAAAGGTTTACTGATTCTCTATTACATTTGATAGTCTAGAGTGATTTGTTTGGCCCTTATTCGCTTCTTGCACATTTCTAGATTTGTTTTTCAGGCATGTTACGCTAAATAAACTCTCTTTGACACACACTGGTCCCTAAGATGGACAGCTGGAGTGGAAGCTGGTCGTTTTGATTTAAAGTCATTTCAGTATGATTACTCAAGCAGTGAAACTGCACAAGAATTTTGATCACTTCAAGTACAGTTTGCACAAGAAAAAAATTTGGTGTGAATATTCCTTGAAACTATTTACACCTTGACTAAATCAACTTGCATCAAAATGCTTTTGTATCAAAATGTTCGGTACCCATACCCCGGGAACCATACAGTGTGATGTTATAAAAAATTAAATTAATTGTAAATTATGGGATTTTGGGGGGGTATTATGAAATAACAAAATCCAAAAGGCCTGCTTGCCAAAAATTAGCATTCCAGGGCAAATTGTCTTTTAGATATAAGCCCAGTTATGCTCTGATGACTCCATACAAGTCCTTCTAAATTTGGCTCAGTTCATAACATTAGGAAGAAAGTCAAATTTATAAGCAATGTATAAAGTCATCGGAGACAATTTGCCCCACAATGCTACTTTTGGCAAGTAGGTCTTTCAGATATTTTTCTTTCAAAATATCCCAACAAATCCCATAATTTCAAAAATTTAATTTCTATGACAGCGTGCAAAGAAAATGGTGTCCAATAGCCTGGGGCTAGTGGATTTTTCTATTGGGCTAGTAAATTCTGTTCTTAACTTGCCCGACGGGCAAGTGATGTTTTTTGAGGAATTCAAATAACAGAAGAACTGTGAAATCAATTCTACTCGTCAAAAAGCTTTCAGGGCTAGTTGAAATGACACCAGGCTTCAGCTCGCCCAAATGGCAAGCTTTTAAAAATGATTTTCTTTGCACCCTGTATGATGTCATCACTTTTGAACTCTATTTGAGCCAGTCCTCAGAGAGTGGACTGTATTCCATTTTAAGTTGAGTGATTGAATAAGAGGACCATAGACCGTACCAATACTATCATTTTAAGATACTCATTGTTAAAACTGTTGAGATTGAGAGGCTGCCAGCTTGATTTTTTGCCGTGAGTGAAAATATATTGGGCAGACTCAGCAGAGTACAAGCTGCCTGTTGGATGGGTCTGTGGGTCAATCAGACAATGGCTGGTCAAGAATGGGTCTTCACCTGTCCAATCTTAAGATTCACTGGTTACATTGGCCACTCATTGAGAAAAATTATTTTAGTGCTACTCCTTGTTGGTAGTTTACTGATCATGTTCTAGATATGAAACTCTAGATTAGACAAGGCATAGAAAGTAGCAATGTGAGATGATGTTTTGTGCAAACTAGATTAATTAAATCAATAGAGAGGAACACTTAAAACAGTGACTGACTCAAAGCAAATATCAAAGGAAAATATTAATGACTGGGCAACATGCCATGACCAGTACCTGAATCACTATATTAAAGGGACAGTGTCCCGATTATGCGCACGCGCGAGCGTCATCTGTTTTTTTCTTCAAAAGGCAATAGAACTGTCATATTGACTTGACAAGATTTCCTTCCGGACCGCACCGCCGACAGAGATTTGTTGTTTATATTCTCAAGTAATATTTTAGACTTTCAAAGAAGTCTTTCGTCTTATACAAAAATTTGGCTCGCGGTTCGAAGACTTACCGCGACTTTATCGCTAGCTGGGCCCCCTCGCGACCCGAAAATCTCGTTCCGCTCGCTTTAAAAACATATTTTCTAATTTGAAACTCGTGTCAGAGGTCAGTTGTTCCAAGTCTAGTAATATCTGCCTGATTTGCTCGCGTTCTAGCCTCAAACGTTTGAAAGACATAAATAAAAATGCAATCTCAACGCTATGAATCATCAGAAAGGTTAGTCAAAAATTATATTATGATTTCATGGCACTAGTTTTTCTAAACGTGTAGCGCCTGTTTGCTTGATTTTGTCGGCCGTTAGGGAGATTCATTTAAAAAAGTTTACTAACGCGTCGTTGCAAAACATTCTGCTTCACTAAGCTCCCCTCCACAAGATATCCTCAGTCACATCAATGTCTCAATGGTTTCTTTTTTTACAGTCTTTATTGTTGCCGTATTCCTTTCACAATTATCTGAGCTTGTATGGAAGCTAGCAGAAGAAATAAGCCTTCAATCGGCATCAAAGTGCTTCCAATCTTTTGGTCCTCCGGCCAACGGCAATAAAAGTAACGCCAAAAAATCCAGATTTTGCCCAGATCGAAACTTAACAGGAACAATATATCATTGATCTGTAATCCTGAGAAGTTTTAGTGTGGTATTGAACCCGGTCAAGCGCGATGCAAACGGATTTTTCAAGGTTCTCTTACTCTCCTCGCATCTTTTGATTTCGCGACATCCTGTCCAAAATTCAAAGTTTGGTACATGCGCAGTAACGAGATACTGTTCCTTTAACCGAATAAAGAAAAATGGGAAAGTGTTTTCTTTGGGTGTTAGTTTGAATTTTGCAGACGGCTGTTGCAAAACTTGGAACTGAGAAATCTTAAGCGGTCTGGGAAGATCTGCTTGCTTGCCAACTACAATGTTATAAGAGGTGTGGGCAGTTCCAAAGATTTCAGTCAGACCCAGACCTTTCACCAACATGTCTTAATTACCATTATATCAGATGTGAGAGGTGGACACTGCCTGCTTTCACCCTAAAGCCTACTCACAGGGTTGCTTTTCCTCTTCCCAACTTTTCTCAGTGATAAAATCAGAGATTGCTGCCATGGCATTTTAAACATATTTAACACATAACTAGCTTTTCCTTTCCCAAAATCTAGACCTACATTTAAGGCTATTTCAGGAGAAGTAGATACATAATTAGATTTAATTTCGGCTGGCTCAAGTCTGTTTTTCAGGGCTGACAGACTGTTATTGAAAATCAAATATCTCATGATTCATATCAAAGTTTGAAGAAGTTATAATTATAGAGAACTTTAAAGATTTGTCTATAGTGGAAAATGCACTTAGCTTATCCATATAGCTTACGGGCACTCCAATCAAATAATATTTGAAAATAAATAATCAAACAGAACATAACAGGATTAAAAAACCCAACTGGCAGGAGGCAGCCAGTTGGCTATTTACAAGGATGGCTGCAGATTTGAACTTAGGACGACCAAGAACAATTCCAGCAAGTTACCAGAGAAGAACTTAAACCAGGGATCACTGGAGTGCGAGTCCAACACGCTGACCACTTGGTCATGCTGCCTCTCTAAAAGAGTTGCAAGAGAGAGAATGTTTCTATTTTCTTCCAGTCCCACTTTTGAGGCCCTCTTAAGGAGTTACATATGTCCCTAGTCTGAATTTTAAAATCTGTTTCACATATTGAGGAGGAAGCCATCTTGCTGCTAGTATTTCACTATAATGTATTTTTTCTTTATCGCTTTCGCATTTTCAACCCATCTTTGTGTTGTTTGTCACCATTTCTGCTGTCCTATGTCACTGTTTCAAGGCCATGTTGCTTGTTGGAATTAACCGTTACAGGGCCTCACTTATAACTCCACCACAAACAATCTAGTGGATACTAGGTTGCTGAAGTCATTAGTAGAAGCAAAAGAATAAAGCAATCACCCGCCTTTCTATTATTACACTGAAGCAACATCTAATCGCCTTTGTGGTTGGTCAGTTTTAAATTTTTGAGTTTGTGTGTGGCCAAGCAGTTAACACCTCGAACTGCGGATCTGGAGGACTGGGGTTTAAGCCTTGCCTGTCACGTCGTTTCCCTAGACAAGGAACTTTACTTAGCATCCCATCCAGGGGGTAGTAGCAATACCCCCAGGCATGCTTCATTTTGAGGAAACTAGGATAAGTTCTGACCGATTGGGCCTTTGACTCATGTGCGCCCATTTTTAACTTTACCTTACTTAAAAATGTACACATAAAACAAACACAGGGTTGTATAAAAGAGCCGGTAGCCGGCGAAGTTCGCTGGCTTCTCTTCAAGATTTCGCTGGCTACTTCCATTACTTCAAGAGTCAAGATATGTCGAGGAGATGATGTTTATCGGGTCTAAACTTGGGCTCAATAAAAATATAAATTTGAAATGCATTTTCCAGCGTTCAGTTTTCAAATGATCAAAATGATCCTTTTTTTAAAGCCCATTGATGGGTCCTCCAGACCCACAACCGTCTACTTTTCAAAAAACTCCGGTTACTTAAAACCTTAAAGAAAACCCTGCAAACAAGTCGAGGGGCCCCTTTCCTTGAAAGTCCTGATAATTAACGGGCCCGGTAAGCTGTCTCTGTTTAAATTTAAGATCGAGGTTTCAATAATTTTGCATCTAACGTGATACAACTATCAGTTAATGAAACAAAATGGAGTAGTTTGCTTGCCAGGACCCGCGCTCTTATTCGTTATATTTCGATTTGAATATTTGATTTCGGGCCTGAAAAGTTACTGGGACTTTCGAGAAACGGGCCCCAGGCCACCAAAATTAATACTACTGATTATCAATACTGACACCTATTTCCTTTAGCACACATGAATAAAAGAAGGCATTGACACTTTGGGCCTGGTTACACTGAATTTAAAGCAAAGCTTGAATTATCAGTTCTATTACAATGTACTCTAATCAGGGCCTTTAAAAAATATATCCAATCAGACTACAGCAAATGTGATGCACATGTAACACACAACCATCTTTCCTTTTTTATTCAGATATATAATATATTATTACATGATCAAAATACAACCAATTACCATTGCTACTCTGTTAAATGGCAACAATTATTGTTGTTTCATGCTTTGTTCTGCAAAGACAAAGGCACCCTGAATTCTGTAATCACAAAGAGTTGCTTTTTCCTACAGATTGATGGGTTACCTAGACTGTCTTTCCAATTTGCTCTAGTACATTTGTGAGCCAAAGCGAGAATTTGGCATTAGATCAGGGGAACGTTATACAATTGGAAAGTCAGATGGTTTGCACCATCCCATGTAGGGAGCTACAGAAAGCATGGACTACGATTTGAGAGGATGCAATTTTTCTACTCATTTCAGTCTGTTCAGCTGATTTGGATATACATTTGTAGCAGGTCATTTTCCCACTACCCCAAATTTTATAGTTTTATGTTTATGCACAAGATTTCCACCCAGGTGGTTTGCATAAATGGTACGCACCCAAGGAGCCACTCTAGGTATTATTCAATGCACCCCTTCAATGTGCAACCTGCTGAATGGCCATCAATCCTTTCATTTCAGTTTACCTTATTTTACAGAAATAATTAATTTCAATGATGTGAGGCACAACTATATAATACAAGGCCAATTCTCTATGTATATCTGTTGTGGTGGCTCCAGGGGCAAATGGGTTAAATGCTTGGAATGACTGGTGAGCCAATGAACAACTTCTGTTGCAGACATTACAATATGGCCCTGTATTCTGTAGTTGCTCCTAAAAAGAGGTAAATAACGATGTATTTCAACATTGTTCCTTCCTTAATGTTTTCATACGCCAATGTCCACACAAAAAATAAGTGCATGAAGTATTTACAACCTAAGATGCATCATCTTCGTTAGGCATAATCTTCCATAAAAAGTTAACCCAAAATTTAAACAAATGTTCCACTAGCTACATCTACCATTTTGGGGAACTTTGCTTTCTTTGTATCCAGTTCTGTTTGTGCCCACAATAACAACTTAAGTAAATTAGAGAGTTTAGGAGATGTTTCTCTGTGTTCAGCTTCTAGGATAGCAGCATTCAATTCACTGGCAACTTTTTGCCTTTGAGAAGGGCAAAGCAGCTCCCCAAAGGGAGAATCCTCAGGGTTATCAAACGCTAGAAGAGCCATTGTACGTTCTAACTCCTCTAGAAACTCTGGCGATTCATTACCCTGTTCAGCGAGCTGGTTCTGTGCGAAGTCAACGGCTGATTCAATATCTTTTTCACGAATTAACTCGATTAGTCGTTGTTGTTGCAAATGGAAGTATAGGTGAGGCTTACAGTCCAAAATTTCAGGGTTTAGCTTGTTCGTTAAGGCGATGGCTTCTTCTATATCTCCGCGTTGAACAGCAGCTCTTATTTTGATCCTTTCATCTAGATTGTCAAGAGGAACACAAGGTTGTGTACCAGATTCCATTTTGAATTTTTCAGCAGCTTCTTTAAACCCCTCTGTTACGAGGTAATCCATAATCAAACGATTCATATCGGCCCTCTGAAATCGCATGTCTGTTAGCTTACTCATCCACTCCTCTCTATTTGTTTCTTCTCCCCTTTCTCCTTGGTTCATTTGCAAAGAAAACAGGTCTTCTTCTTGGTAGAAAACCAAAAAGATCTAAGAATTTTTCTCTCTTTATCGCCCATAAAACAAACTTTCAAAATGGCGACTAAAAATGGCGGGTTGAGATACATCGCAAAAACGCATGCGCAGAATAATCTTCAAAACGAGGCTCAGCCACTCGTGAGACCTCTTTCCTTCTCTGCTCTTTAGGACCGCTGGTAAGAAAACCATATCTGAAATCGTTTATAATCTTAGCTTAAAAACCGTCATCCAACGGTAAACTACGGTTTCACTATTACTTTGACAATTTTCCTTTTCCTAAAAGTTATTTTCTTACCACAAATTCGTTTTATGGACATTGACTAATGTGTTTGTTTGACTGTGGAACGAATGAGATCTAGTTTAGTTGTAAGGTGTTGACTTTCAGTTTTCTGTCGATGGCTAGTTATTTTAAGTCTGTCGCGTAATTTTTTGTACATAGCCACGCTCACCGCGTAGCCTTTTATTACGTCTATACGAACAAGCTAAGATTTCTTTGTCGGCTGGAGCCAAGTAAGGCATCAGACGCCACTGTGTGCTGGCTCAACCCTGAAAGCCTTTACAAATTTACCCCTTCAGAAAAGTAAAGTTTAAAGTGCAGAATATGTGCCCCCCCACCCCCCGTCAGAAATCGTCAGAAATTGCCTTTATTGGCTTTCTCCCATGTGAAGACAGAATGACTTTATTTTAGTGAAGCACTTAGAAATAATCATACGATGGCAACTTAAAATGTGTTCATATGTGATGATGTTTTTGTTGTTGATGATGATGATGATGATATAAGACAGGTTTGAAATTGACTGGTACTTTATGGCTTTTGCTACTCAGCGGTGCCTCATTTTACAGAAAGAATCTAACCTTATTATATAAATGCCAATGAAATACTGGGTGAGCTTTCCTGGGAAAGCATATTATCTTCACATGTGAAAAGATCACCATTGTTATGGCCACATACTAATTCACACCTTTCACCGCAAAAAACTATCAAAGTGAAAAAGTTTGGTATTTCATTGGTGTTTATATGATAAATAGAATGTTTTGTGGCCGCTTGGAGATACGAAATTTCTCTTCTCATGTTGAAAAATATTTCAATTGCTGCACTCACGGATTAAATATTTTTCAACGCTCTCTGAGAAATTTCATATCTCCACGTGGCCATGTAATATCATCTATATATGCACACTTGGTGTTTTTACCCCTGTATAAAAGCACTTTTTTTACCAAAACTTGTTTCAAAATTTAAGGTGCATATTAAACACAGAATCCTTTGTTTCTGGAGGTGTTGTTGATCCTGTGCTGTATTGATACATGCTGAATGCCAGTGACTGAATTCCACATAATTTTATTCTTTCAGCTGACCTGTGGTAAAGCATGGGAGCATATAAGTACCTTGAGGAGCTCTTTAAGAAAAAACAGTCAGATCTTCTGCGTTTTATGCTGCGTGTGCGATGCTGGCAATTTCGCCAACTCAATGCTATCCATAGAGCATCTCGACCCACACGCCCTGACAAAGCACGTCGCTTAGGATACAAAGCTAAGCAAGGATATGTTATTTACCGCGTTCGTGTGAGGCGTGGTGGACGCAAGCGTCCAGTACCCAAGGGTGCCACTTTTGGTAAACCCACCAACCAAGGTGTGAACCAACTGAAGTTTCAGAGAAGCTTGAGATCTGTCGCTGAGGTAGGCAAATTTTGCATATTAATTTTGTTCTCAGCACTATAATACTCAAGGCTGTGCTTTAGCAGCGCCCAGTGGCCCATGCTCCTAGTAATTATTGTTCTTGGGTGACTAGCATAGCAATCATAAGCTGCTCTGGATTTCACCAGTTCAGAGCACTGGCCTCCCTTCAATTTTTTTAGAGCACATCCTTGATACTGTCTCATAAATCACTCTTTTAACCCTTTCGTGTGCAAGTTCCTGGGAAGGAAAAGGCCGCTAAAAATACTACCAACAAAAAATTTATTTCTTGGCATCGATCTTGATAGTATGATGGCAAAAACTGACCTAGACTGTTTCGGGATACATTAAATTGAAGCTAGCCCGCATTCGGTAACAGAAAACCAAATATCCTATTTTTGAGAATTTTTTTAAAATAAAAACTTGACAAAAATGTGTCTCAAAATAGTTGCCTATAAAGTTTATCACCGCATGATTACTCCACACAGCAACATATATCAAAGCCAGTGAGAAAAATCGATCCAATGTCACACAAGCTTTATTTTGAAACCAAGAAAGCAAAATAAACGGTGTTAAAACTACGAAAGAATGGCTAAAATCTTTGACTGGTCGATACAAAATGGCGCTATTTGCATATGTTTCTTTGTAAAATAACAAATTTTGCTTCGAGTTACCTTTCAAGCCTATAAATCCAGCACCTTTCCTCGACAGCACCACACACTTAAAAGTTCAACTGTTTGAATCTTAAGCTTCGTAGTTCGCTGAAGAACTCATCGAAAAACATGACCATTACCGCGAAAAATCCCCAAAAATATAACCGAAGCTGAAAGATCTTTGTCTTCTGTTGCCATTATTTGAGTTCACGTGCCGCTGAGGTCGATAAAATATCGAAAATTTGACCAAAATTGATCATACAGACACAAAATGTCGCCCATGTTGTTCACTTTCTTGATCAAGTCACCACAGGCTACCCAAGACTCATGCAAATGTACGCTGACCATTTTTCTGCAGACCCCTTCCGATCGTACGAATTCGTACGATTGCGCACCAAAGGGTTAACCCAGTTATATCTGAGCCATCTATAACCCCCTGTGTGGATCCATGTATGTTGTACTACCTATGACATCACCAGGGTATTGTGTAGGGAAAAGGGATTTTTCAACCCGTATCCAGATCAGCATGATTCAGTCAACAGGCCATACAAAAATGCTAAAATGCAAGTCGACACAAAAATTCCACTGAAAATCTTGTGACCCTTGAGGTTTTCCCAAAAAACTTTTCCCACCAAAATAAAGCCTAGTACTGCACCTTTGAGAAGTGTAATGTCATCCATGTCTAATACTCTTCACAAAACTTCAGTTGTCAAATCTAGAGTCCAGTGGAGTTTTTGGAAGCTTGGACAGTCTTTCTTTTTGGCCAGATGGTGACCAGAATTTGGCTTGACTAGCCCCAAACGATTTTTTAAGGAAAATTTCTAGGGGTTGAATAAGGCTGCAAATTATTTTTTTAATAAGCAGGTAATTTGTCAGGTCAGAGACCAGAGTTGACTTTAGGAGAGGAGAAGATAGATAGATAGTTTATTCACCTTAAAAACTTATGTCAGCTCAGAGCAGAGCTTCAGATAACTTACAAATTTATCACTTGCCATTTTTCTCTTAGTATTTGGCAAGAACAGTTTGAGCGGGAAATGACTTCATCGATATCCTCAACAGTGAGGATATGAAAAATAATACGCTACTCGAGTCCCGGATGTAGTTTCATATGAACTAATTTTATGAGGGTATATTTTGTACTCTCTTGTCTATATAATAAACACATAATGAATACAGTTTCATTTTAGCAAGAGGGAGCTTTACCAGGAAATTATAACTTTTTATCTTGATACATGTATGTGTCATAAATTTATACCTATATGAAGCTGGTCTTTTGAAAACTTTACTGCTAAAATAGACCTCTTCTGTCTTGTCTCCAAAGTAGCAAAAATTAATATAAAAACTTAAGGTGCAACCATTGCTTTTTCCTCTTCTCCTTTCTTTCCTTTTGGTCTCACTAATTTTTGTTTCCTTTTCCTTGGTAAGTGTGATTTTCGGGCCTTTCAGATGCAAAAAGACTAACTAGCCATTTGGCCTTTATTTTTCTCAAATGGCTGCAAATCTTGATAGGTTTGTTTTCAAAAATCCAGGTAGATCCATATTCATATACAGTTGTACTCACCAATACAGATGGGCTTATTATTCATTTTATGTTTTGTAAAAGTTGGTGTGCTATCTGAAAATGATTTCGCCGATGTAGATGTAAATGTAAACATGGTCTTATCCATAAGTAGTCAGCAAACTGTTGTGTATATTCACTGATTTGCGTTACACTTGTGGTAAAGTAATCAAGTTGTAACTCTTGCTTCTGAGATCCTTGTCTTAAGGTTCTTGAATGCATCTGAGTGCTGCTTGTTTCTTTCTTCCTTACTGCAAATGCATGTGTTCCCTCTGTTCACATGCTTTGAGAAGAAAGATAACATGAGCATTAACAGTCTTTGCAAAGGCTAACCTTTAATATGAAGTTAATCCATTCACCCCTGGGAATTTTACCAAAAAAATGCATCTTAAAGCTAGTCGGGCCATCTGGCTATTAAGAGCTAAACGTACCAAAGTACTGATTCCAGGTTATGCACTTCACCTTCTGTTCCAGATCCAAAATATCAGCTTCCAATTTCCAGTCATGCACCAAAAGCAACAATGTAGTTTTTGGGTTTAAAAGTGACACAGCAGTCTTGACTTTTTCCATTCTCTTTCCCTTCTTAAAATCGAAATCCTTTGCTGATGAAATAAATATAGGAATAGTTTTGATTTTTGAATTCAGCACGACTTCATCACTATTTCATTGTGGCCATATGTGAGCAAATTTTTAGAGAGGGGTTTGATACCTCCTGACTTTTGTTATCAGAGAAGCTGATAACAGGAAGAAAATAGTGTTGAATAAAATCCAATGAAATTTTCTTTCCTTCAGGAGCGTGCTGGTCGTTACTGTGGCAGCTTGCGGGTGCTCAACTCGTACTGGGTCGCCCACGATTCCACATACAAGTACTTTGAAGTTATAATGGTAGATCCCTTCCACAAAGCTGTCCGCCGTGACCCCAGAATCAACTGGATCTGCAAACCAGTCCATAAGCACCGTGAGCTGCGTGGCTTGACTGCCGCTGGCCGTAAAAACCGTGGAATGCGCAAGGGTCATAGATTCAACAAGGTGATTGGCAGCTCCCGTCGCGGTTCCTGGAAGAGGCGTAATACGCTGTCTCTCCGTAGATACCGTTGATTTTTCAATAAATAAAAATTGTAACTGTACACTTTTGTTTCTTTATTATTTTTTTGTGACTCCCACTCTGAAATTGTTATGTCTGATGTAACCTTCCGCCTCCCGGGACCTGGGTTTGGTTGTCCAGGACCTAGGATGGGATGTTTCTTGAAAGGCTTTGAAAGCCGCCTTTTTCATTCCCCCAGAATCCGCACTACCATTCTTCAGATTTTCATTCAGTTTTAAAGTTTAGCTTCAGGCTCAAGAAGTTACCGAACTTTCGAAAAATGGAGCCGCTCTTATTTAGCCAGAAAAGGTAGTGAGATCCTTGCGTGGGTTACATGAACATGCTACCTCTTGTATTCTTGTTACATTAACAACTCTTTCTCGTGTTCGAGTCCTTGTTACAGGTGTCAAGAGAGTATTTATTGAGACTCCTGCCTGTGATGGTCATTCCTTGATGCCCGTTTTGAAACTCCCACTGTTAGTTCGTTTTAATCATTCGTTTTTACCCCCTTTGAACCATAGAGTGATAAGTACTGGTATGAACGATATCTATTCACCATGCTTGGTGCCAAACTTATTTTACAAAAGATCTTGAGCGGATTTAGGGGTGGTCCGAGGTGACCTTCCCAACCCCTCCCCATTTTAGTGTCTGTGAAATTCTGTATATAGTACGTCGCGACTGACAACAGTGTCAAGCGACGCGATCGACTTCTTAAACGCTAAAAGCCGAGCTAGAGAGAAACCTCTGCACGCAGGGTAATGCTATGCCTTCAAAAATCGCCGAAAGAAATCGTTACGGTGATATAGCCTGCGATAGACTGTAAAACAGTCCGTACTTTTGCGTATTCAGGTACCCGCGAGCAGTCAAACAAAAGGTCTGGAACGAGGCTGAAAACAGAGAGCGAGACTGGAGAGAGAGAGACACACGCGCGCCCTACGGACCTTTCGGCTCGCGCGCGTAAGACTCTTACGCCACGTTTTACCGACTTCTTTACTGATTTTTAGAAAAAAAACGACTGTTTTGCAATCTACAGGCTAAGTAACATAGCCCCTGTAATCTCCTGTTGTTTTCTATTTACTGGTGGATCAAGGGGAGTGACTTGGGCCCCACCTTATTTTTCCGTCCAACTGAAATTAAGCCCGTCTGGCTTTTCTCCTACTTACATGAAAATCTGAATATGCCAATGATATTTTGAATAAAAAGAAAGAAAAAAATCCTTAGGGTGGAATGCAGGGGCGGATCTACGGGGAGGGTGCAGGGGGTGCGCACCCCCCCCCCCCCCCCTGAGATGACCTGCGGTTTTCTAATACAACTGGTATTCTGCAAAAAAAAAAACTATGTGGTTTATTGGTGTTGAAGTAGAGCAAGAGACGAGTGCACCCCCTCCTAAAAAAATCCTGGATCCGCCCCTGGAATGCATTATTACCCGAGTCCAAAAGAAAGACAAAAACAAACAAATATAGTCGAAATTTACTGAAAATTTCTCCAAATGTAGTAAAAAGTTCTGCTTATCTTCAAGTTTTCTAACGATGTGTTTTCCCTTGACAATCTTATCTTGTAGTGCTTTCTTGATCACAGGATAGAAAATTTTGTTCGGTATGAGCTTGAAATTTTTTCGGCTGAAAGGTCTGAAAGGCTCCGACTGAATTTCGCCGCAGCAGCCGAAACCACTTAGAAACATCAACCCAATCAGATTACAAGAGGAAAAACAATGAATTCGAATCAAAGCGTTTGAGCCAAGAGCTGGAATGAAAGAAGTGAAAAAGGTCAAAGGGGTTCTGAGGAGAGAAATCTAAAGGTAATAGTCCGGTAATTGTGTATGTCACTGAGTCAACTGTGTCACTTTCAGCCCCGGTTGCACAAACGTTCGATAGCGCTATCCACTGGATAAATGACTTTTCAGAGAGAGAGAGAGAGAGCATTACTAGGGCCTGTAGACCCATTCTCGATCCTACAGCCCCGTCGTTTCTTTTGGTGCAAATTAAGCCGAATGGCTCTGGAAGGAGAATGGGCCAGACCCATTCCAGAGCCACTCGGCACAATTTTTAACGAACCAGTGGCGAGCCTCTCGTTTCAAGACCACGTGACCACGTGGCTCTGGGGACGAGAATGGGCGAGACCTAAAAATTATCGATTTCTTTTCTTTCTGCGCATGCTCGAACTTGCGAGTAAGTGAAACTGACCCTAGAGCTCTGGGGTAGAAAAAAGCCAAGTAGCTCTGCTGACGAGAAAGTTTGGCAGTATCATGAACAAAATTTGAATAGTTTTGGTCCTTTATGGCCGAATAGCTTCGGCAAAATTTCCAAGAGGGAATTGGTAATGTGAGATGTGGTCACCGTTAAGAAACTCATCAGTATACTTGCGAAAAATAAATTAATAGATATCAACTCAGTTTATGAAACCAAATTTCGGGTTTCTTTTATGTTGACCGGCATTACTAATATGTTATTATCCTAAACAATATGGTCAAGGCATTTTATAGATAAAGGTTACCGGCAAGAGAACGTGAAGCCTTTATTTTCTCTCCTCATCGGCTGTTTTCGCGCTGAACCTAATAAATCGTCAACGTTAATTTTGATTGATTTACTTTATTTCTTTGTCATAAATATGGAGGTGTTTTTTTTTTTTTCGATTTAAGGCTAAAAGGTTTGATTTGAATGTTCTAAAGAAAGGGAAATGAAGTGTAATTATTTTTTTAAAATCAACGTACTACAGCCTTCTCTCTAGACAGCTGGCTTTAATAGTAAAGATCGCTCCTTTTGAAAAGGGAAAAAATTAAGCAGTAATTAAACAGTTTCGAATGTACAGTATAACCTATTTTCTTGAAAACTCGGCCAGTTTTTAGAATTAAATCTCAGATTTCGAATCAAACCTGGCCTCTCTTTAAAAGTCCGCGGCAAACTTGTAATTTTACTCGCGATTTTTCAAACCTCGATAATTCGAACCGATTTGCTTTTCTTAACGTGGTTTGGAAAATCGGGATTCCATTCAGTATGTGATGATTTGATGGCTACTTTGCTATTCAATTAACCGATGCCTGAAATTGCCATCAATCAAAATGGCGCAATACAAGACATTTAAAATTATTGCCTGGGTGTCATGTAAAAATGGTGCTGACGAGTTTTAACGATCGGTTCAATTTGTCTGATCTTCGGCATTGTAGAAAGAGTAAATCAGTTAACCAATAACATTAAATTTTTAATTATTATTTATCATCCAGATTTCAGATCCTATTTTTATCGTCGATTACTTAAATTGCTTGCGCTTTCATTCTCTTATTCTTTTCTTCTCATAAAACGTACAATGCAATGTGAGATTTTAAAATACATGGTGGATATTGACTTTAAACGAGCTTTCCTTTGAACTGTCGACATTGTTGAGACAACACTAAGATTTATAATCCTGTTCCCGTTTACGACCTGATAGCCATCTCA
The DNA here is from genome assembly GCF_958299795.1 of Porites lutea. Lineage (NCBI taxonomy): Eukaryota > Metazoa > Cnidaria > Anthozoa > Scleractinia > Poritidae > Porites > Porites lutea. The sequence goes on along the minus strand of NC_133202.1, from coordinate 48,553,902 downwards.
AAATACCGATCGCTTTTATATTTACCATCCTGCTGGCAAACCGAAAATGATAAAAGTTTTGCTCTGTCCGTTTTAACGTCAAAACATACATCAATTTATCTTTGAATCATCTTCCGATAAAAAAGAAAAAAAAACAGAATCAAGAATTGCGCATTAAGAGCCTTTTCTTTTAAAACGAGGTTTAATTGACTGCCTCTAAGTACTGCATATACTGTCCAGCTAGATGGTACACCCTTTAAATAATGCATTGTGTTATATCATTAAGCTTTCGGCCAATTTTAACGCCTGTTTACTTAAGATTAAATTTGTTTTAACGGAAAAGACACCTTTTGTTATGCTTCATTTAAACAGACCGCAATGCTCTGGTGTAGAAAACCTCATTGGCCCAAAAACTGTTCAATTCGCCACCATGTACTTCAGCCGCCGCTGCCATGCACACAAATAAACCAAAGTAACAATGTTTTCTCTGCTTTCGCGCAATGTTATTAATTACACTCTTGCCTAATATCTTTTATGGACCTCATATTGAATTTAATTATTCATTCAATTTACGGTAGCACGCTGGTGTGAAGCTGGAAGAAGAATAGATTTTCTCTCACTCAATGCATGTACTTAGCTAATCGGAGGCGTAGGGAACCATGGTTTCAGTTTTCGTCCCTCTAAAAAATATTGGATTCTCTGTAAAAAACAGTTGAAATCGACGTCTAAGCGACCGACATGACAGAAGACTTTCTAACTCACACTTAAACTATCTGATTTCCATTTGGACATTTTCCAAGGCCATCATCAAAATTGTATAATCTTCAGCTGGGACGAGTGTGTCATGGCTACAGAAAACCCGCGCATGGAGGTAGAAGCGTTTGCGAATTCTTGTCGTTTTATGGCTGATTCGGTGGAGGATCCTGAATACTTGTACATTCACAATCTTATTTGTTCAGTTCTAAACTGTCTGTTCATTTTACCTGGCATCTGTGGAAATGTACTGGTTATTTTAGCGGTGTGGAAAACACCGTCGCTTCAAACAGCCTCCAACGCTCTTCTACTCTCGTTAGCCGCCTCAGATCTTGCAGTCGGCTCATTGGCTCAGCCTGCGTTTTCTGCCTGGCGCATCTCGCAAATTGCCGGTAATGTCAGTGTACACTGCGTTGCGGGATTAGTGTCTGAAAGCTTCGGCTGGCTTCTTGCTGGTGTTTCGCTGTTTACTATTACAGCAATCAGCTGCGAGAGATTCCTTGCCGTACATCTTCACTTGCGCTATAATGAAGTAGTCACAAGGCGGGGAATTGCCAAAGTAGCTCTGAGTTTCTGGTTAATCTGGATAATAATAACGGTGTTGAGATTCTTTGTGGTGAGCAGAAAAGTACTAAGAATTATTGCCGTGAATTTCCTGGTTATAACATCGGTGATAATGTTTATGGCATACACCATGATTTACAAACTTGTCAGGAGACATCAGATGCAAATTAGGCAACAGTGTTTCACGCAAACGCCCGGCGACAACAGCAAGACTATCGATATGGTACGATACAAGCGGTCAACAATAACCATGTTGTATATTCTAGGATTTTTTCTTCTTTGTTATTTTCCTTTCCTTGTAGTGATGCTGGTGGAAGTTGCCAAAGGTGAAACTCTTCTAACAAAAGCCGCCTATCTCTACACAGTTACATCGATTTTTATCAACTCTGCGCTCAATCCACTGATTTATTGTTGGCGCATGATGGAGATAAGAATGGCGATACGGAAAATTATCAACTTCCCAAAGGTTACTTCAATTCAACCTGAAAAAAGTTTTATTTTTTCTAAAAGGCCACCGTCCATCGAACTTCAGACTATTCAACCGTCACTTGTCTCGGATAATCCTGGTTTTAATAGTAGCAGTGGGTCATTCAATTTTATGGAAAAGGATCCTTGACGAGGTATATTGTAATCTCATTCCGCCGCTTCAGTAAGACCAAAAAAGGAAAGATAACAAGAAGATAAAGGGGAATATACAAAAAATTTTCCAGTTTTAATTTCTTTGGAGGCACTTTTGTTTTATTTACACCAGACGATCCTCAATTCATCTTATATAGATATCAAATTACACACTCGTAAGGGTGCTGTTTCGCCGGTGAGACTGTTTGGAAAGTCAGTTTAAGGTCAAATATTCTGCAAGTTTTTCTATGCACATGAACCGCATGATTGAGATATACACCGGTATTAAATTATTAAAAAAATGGATTGAGGAATTGTTCAATAAAGTCAACCTCTACACAAATAAGGTCATGCAGCTTACATATAAGTAATGGTAGTTTAGCTTTTCCTTTGGTGCCGGGAAAGGGAGCGTTATTGAAAAAAAGTTTTGAATTCTTTGCCAGCAGATTTTTGAAACTTGCAAGTGAAAAAGAATGCGGTAAAATATATGACGGCAGAGCAATCACGAAACTTCTTTAAATTCCGGCTCAAACGAGTCTTTCACGGGGCCAGAATGCATACTTTGGAGACTTCTTAAAACCTCATAATTAAGAAACGAAAAACAGTATGGAGCATTCACAAGGGGAAAACCCGCAAAACTAATTAATTTTAATATAGAAATTAAAATACATAGTAAATAACATTGATGAAAGTATGCAGGCTAAGAAGTTGTCGAGTCCGTGTTGAATCGGAAAATCGTTTCAGTTATACTTTCAAATGTGATAAATAAATCTAAATATTAGCGAAGGTTACCGAGGTCGTGCAAAGATTTCCAAGGACTTTTGTACTTACCCAAGAATTATGGAACGATTAAACATTGTTTACGAATGCTTAAACAGGTGTGTGAGATTACAATCATACTTGCTAACGGGTGATTGAATTGCTTGAGTGAACAAAAGAAGGAGGCTAGCTACTTTCAAGCCATCTTGACGGAACAAGTTTCGTCAATGATAAAGGATTTATTGTATGACCTAATAACCGATTTTTTAAAGGAAATGGAGGGAGCAAGAGAGGTCTTACTCGCTCGGGCCCGGTAGCCAATCAGAGCCCAGGATTCGCTTCTTCTTCCCCTCTCGCCGACCAGCAATACATTTGGACTCACGTTAACGCAAACGGTCGAACGTCAAAACTAAGTTGAAAATTTCTCACAATAGGAAACAGGGAGATATATCTGTCCAAAATAATTCTTATGCATGAACTGGCGTGAAACTATCCAATTTTTTTGTAGGAGCAAAAGGGAACGTTTGTTGATAACGTCAGGGTACAAATTGAAGTTTTCCGTTTGGCGTTAACATCATCATTCTCTCTAATAAAGAGAATTAACTTGACTCAGCTCAACGAAGGGTTAATATCCTTTCGAATTGTGAATTTGAAAAACTTTCCCTACGATACCTACGAGTATGCCCTGAACGTTTGACAGACGAGGTTCAAATTTAACACCAGAGGAGGATATCCTGAGTGAACATTATTAATTTAAACTTTGGGTTTTTCCGCCCGCAATAAGCAGCGTCGGTCACACATGAACGCGATAGGAAAACAGTCTAAAAGTGATATAATAATGGTATACACGAAAGTCATAGCTGATGAAAATTGCCAAAATTCAGCAAGAAGCACAAACAGAGGATACGCCCGAAAGCGTTCTCCCATCCTCGGAGACCCAGGGGCAGTCAGTCGGGACGAAAGTTGTCAAGTACGTCCCGCCTTTTCTCTCAACCCGATCCGAGACTGACTGTCCCTGGGTCTCCGAGGATTGCGATCACCCAAAATGCACTTTTGCCATTTGCCATGTTGAAAACAACTTTTGCCATCCAGTCATGCTTGCATGGTTTTCCATCCTTGTAATTTCGAAATTTTCAAAACTGTCATGAAGCATTACAGGGCTCAAAACTCCTTTCAATTCATAAAGGTAATTTAAACCCGCAAATGCTTAAAGGAAAGATTAAACGACAATTTAAAAATTTTAGAATTTACAGGATTTGTATGGAAAACCATCCAAACGTGACTAGGTGGCAAAAGTTGTTTTTCTCATACAAATGCTTCTAACTTTCGGCGGCCGTTACAATCGCTACTTTTGAGATACACGGCTTAAAATTTTCAGGTTACTTAATTTTAATATGCACTTTCAGCCTGAGCTAGCAAAATTTTTCAAAAGTGAACTGTTTTCGTGTTCACCGAATGTTGGTCACGTGATCAAGTCATGCAAAGAGCCTATACATCTACTTTGTGGAAACAGGTTAAGGATGTGGAGGCAATTTCTATGAAAGACCATTAATGAGATGTGCGATTTCACGTTGGTCACTGAAAATTCTTCGTATACTCTGATCAGCGAACTAAACCGGATCAGACCACGTGTCAAGTGGTCGTTTAGACGAGGTTAGGAACAACTGAAAATTATAAAAAGCGTCCGCCTAAAAGGTGGTCAAGCTCGCTTACGAGAGGAAATAATTATAGGGGCTTCGACTGGGAACATTTTGCTGTTTTTAAACTATCATAATGGTCGCGTATGATAGGTTGTCTGTAAGGCGCTCAACTTCAACTTCAGCTTTATTTTATTGTAACGTCTGGTCAGTTTACAAACCGCTGCAAACTTGAATTAACATACTACAGGTAACTACTAAACAAAGGTATGTTAACAATTCGCTAAAATGCCATAAATTAAATCACAGGCTTTGATTGGGAAAGAAGGTTATCAATTTCTTGACCACTACGGAAAATACCATTACATACCATAATGCTCTTTGTTTGTCACCCCAAAATTTCGCATAAACATTGTCTTCAGTTTCTCCTAGGAGTTAAAATGGCCCGAAGAGAAACTGAAAACAATGCTTATGCAAAATTTTGGGGTGACAAACAAAGAACATTATGGTATTTTCTGTAGTGGTCAATATTGACACCAAAAAGGTGAGTGAGTTTGACTTACCCTATTAGATTCTCCTCAATAATCACAGAATTTAGAGGCCTGATGGAGGGGTTCTGACAGGTCGGCCCTCAATTACCCATCCCGCTTCTCCCACCCACTATACTAATAGTAATAATAATAGTAATAATAGTAATAATAATAATAATGATGATGATGATGATGATGATGATGATGATAACAATGATTGTAAAACTTTAACCTGCTTGCAGACGTCGCCTCTTTTCTTTTAGTTTTGTTGCATGTGGTAAAGGTCTGCAACACGGGAAATCTGAGACGTCTTCACGCTGGCTATCAACTCTTTTAACTGCTTTACTTAGATCCGTTTTGAAATCACTGGTGATACTTGTAATCTGATTGACTCTCAGCGGTGTCATTTATTCACAAATCACACCACTTTTCTCTAAATCACACCTGTTCTCAATCGCATCATTTCTGTTTTGCATATAAAAGGAGATGTAAAAGCGTTCCAGATTCCTCCTTTCAACAAACCGGCTACTGCATTGATAAAATATTGCTACTGACTTAATTTTGCGATTTCAAAATGGCTGTAATAAAGTGGTAATCACTTCCTGTGGTACAATTTTCGTCTGAAATCATACTCCTCATTTCAATCGCGCTTATGACTTCAGACCAAATTGTACTCCACTACGTTAATTTCAATAGAGCGGTTTTCATTTAAGTGTCGAAAAGTAATTGGTTTTGCACTTTCTACACGATGCGATTGGCTTAAAAGATTCGCGCCACCTTTTCATCCAATCAGAAGTAAAACCAAAGCCAATTGTGACGCGCTCGCATGCATTTTCCCGCGCTTTGCGTCAGCCACATGTAATTACTTCGAGTTTTGATTGGTTCAATGTATTGTCTGTGTCCTATGTGATTGGCCAGAGTAATTACTTTGGTTTTGGTTTTACGACACTCAAACGAAAACCACTCTATAAATTGAACCCGATATCAAATTTTTAGGCCGTAAATCTTTCTCGTGGTATGCCCACCTGTGCCCTCACTGACTGGTTGTCCGTTGTGATAATAAGTGTCTAACGCGAGTGTCGATAGAGCTTCAAACCCCTGCTTATCATACAATTTGTGTGAATAACTTGATGTCCCTCCACCTTTGATTGCCTTGAACCCGAGTTCCCGACACATCGCTACACTGGCTGCAAAAAGGCGACCAGCCACACCCATACGCCGGTATTTTTCCTTAACTGCTAATGCGACAAAATCTACCACTTCATCAACTTCGTATCGCTCGAAAACGTTCACTTCCTTCTCTTGTAGAGTTGTTAATGTGGATAGAGCCTTTAGTGGTTCTTCTTCTGGGCAAAAATTTTCCGGTGGGTCTGACTTTTTCTTCACACCAGTGATTTGTACACCCATAATTTCTTTAGTATCTCTTGTCATCATACAGACGGAAAGATTCATCTTGAGGTGTGCCAGTGTTACTTCATTTAAAAGCTCATTCCAAGTAGCTCCAAATGATTTACAAAGAGGGTTGTCTGGGAGAAAGTAGTTAGCCATGATATTGCAAGCCTCATCGTACTGATCCGGAGTGATGATAGCAAGTGTTCCATTGTCCATCTCATATTCATCCTTCACTCCTTCTAAGGCCTTATAAGCCAACAAAATGTAAAGATCAGTCAGTAAACTAGCCTATTCCAGGCATCCAGGTAGTAGAGCGCGGGCAAAAAATTGACGAGGGAAAAAAAACACGAGGGGACCGTCGCCCCAGTCTCCCCTCATTTTTTCTCCTCGTCTTCCCCGCGTACAATTTCACTCGTTCCCCACCATCTGAACACCGTTCTGCTAACAGGCTATCAGTAAACCAGCCATTGTTGGTGAGAACAAATCTATCTTTATTTTTTATGGAATCAATAAAGTCTATTATAAATGAAGTAGTTTCTACCACTTACTGTATATCAAAAGACTACCCTGAAGAAATCACGAAAATGATTTATTTCGACTTGTCTGTGTGATACTTTTTCAAAACTTCCATTTTGTTGCCTGCGTGCAGACGTCTCCTATTTCCTTTGTTGCACGCGGAAAAGAGACGTCTGCATAACGCCGTCGCTAATCGTGTTCCAGCGTCTCGCTGGGTTCCCAAGATCTTGGGAACATGCTGTGATAGGCTGACACACAGTGCGCATTGTTTGACATAACGCTGATTGGTTGTTATCGAATCTGGTCTGATAATGTATGCGGTGATTTATGTAATCGGGGTTTCCAGCCAAAACAAATCAAAACATGTGCCATTGTGGGCAGACCGTTTGAAGAAATCTTGTGCGAGGCCACGGAAAATTTAACGTGTACAAGGAAATTATTTCTTTACAATTTACTGTGCATGAAACATCACACAGTGTCTGAGAAAACTACAAAAGCGGCGTGGACTTCGCACAAGGCAGCCATTTCGGAGAAAGCCAGCCAAAGAAACTAAAATCTTTATTTGGCCGTAACAAACAGAGGTCAAAGAAAATTTAAACACTTTACAACTACATCTGAAATCAAATCCTATCAGGAACACCCACAGAAGCATAAACCACAGGAAATGACTACTCAGTGTGCATGTAACAAACCTGCTTCATGACCTCTAAATGTAAGACTTAGTGCGGCAAAAACGAGATTTACTCAGTCAAAGTTGAGAATGCTACATGCACTGTGTGGTGCTAGTAACCTTCGCGAAAGAGAGAAAAGAAGAAAAACCTCTGTTCAAGCAGACTCTCAAGGTCACGTTTCGCATTATCACGGGCTTATGATGTTGTGTTTGGCCTGTCAACTCTTATTTTTAACCGGATATTATTTCACAATTTATGCGAAATAGAATACCCTGCCAGCGGGATGCTGGAACACGATTAGCGACGGCGTTACGCAGACGTCCCTTTTCCGCGTGCAACAAAGGAAATAGGAGACGTCTGCGCGCAGGCAACCATTTTGCGAATAGAGCGATTTTCGTATGACCTTGAAATGAAAACGCGCGAACAAAACAGAAACAACAAACGAACGGAAATAGAGCAATTTGATTGGTTTATCGAATGGATACAAACGCATGTGGCTTTTGGTTGGTTAAGCGAACGCTCGGGTGAAATTAACCGATACTTCGCTTTGACGTCATTCTGCGACACAATTGGCCAATCGAACAATGCCTTCTCCACATTACAGTTTTCTTTGGCGGGAAAACGAGGAGTCCATGTTTTGATCTTTTCATCCATTGGCTGATAAAACAAATAACGAACACTTACCGAGACCATTTTCAAGGTCATACGAAAATCGCTCTATCAGTACTACGTTATCTTTCACCTTTTTTTTTTAAAAATAATGACAAAAATAGAAAAGGAGGAAGGTGATAAAAGTTAGTTTTTAAAGTCTATATGTTAGCAAAAATCACCATTAACAACGGTAAAAGTAGACTATAAAAATTAAGGAAAGCTGCGGCCTTGCGAGGGGTGTGGCGCCTAGGGGATGCTTGTTAGAAAACTAAAATTAAACTCCTAAGGGAGACCAATGTGGGTGTGGCTCAAGCTTAAACTGACCTCTAAAGGAAACTACACACATTTATGGCATTTATGTAAATCTCTTCATGCATAGCCCTAAGCGATACCTGAAAGGGCAAATATAGTGACTTCCTGTCCCAAACACCCTTGGTGAGAATAAAATCTTCAATTTTTAATACCCCTAAGGGAGACAACGAGCATCCCTGTCACTTTTATATGGGAGTCCCCCTAGGGCATGGTGCTTTTCTGGATGGGGCACTCTCTCAAGATACGTGTAATATACATGTAGTCATTCAGTTAATAAAGTGAATAGTTATTTTCTTTGGTGCCGGTAGGCCTCAAATTTCTGAGTATTCTTTGAAGTAGGACTTACTTATTTCTGCAAGTTGCAACAAAATATCTACATCTACATGTAATCATCAGGTTGATTTCTCTTCAATGACAGGGGAGTTCCAGTAAAGCTCCATTTTGAATATCAGCACCTGAAGGTCGTTTTTAAAGGTAGCAAAAAAACTAGGCTTAATTTCCGCCGTCTCCCGGGTGCGGTCTTTGATCCTTCCTGAAGAGGAAGGACGAGTGTGGGCTCATTTTCCCGAACAGTGGCTGGTAATGGAGCCTACAAAAAAGCCTGGGGGAATTCTACCATGTATGGGGTACAATATTGGCATGTGCCACCGTAAAGGGTATGGGTTTCAAGTAATTTAGTCTGGGATAGAGAATAGAAATCAGCGAGTTTGAGTCTAGAATAGGGAACATGAACATTTTTATCATTTTCCGGGAGAATGTTCTACCCAAACATTCCTAAATTACCTTCTTTGGCATCTACTATTTATCAGCTGTTACATAGTACTAGTAGGAATTGGAGGGCTAAAAGCTGGACTTGACTAAAATGGATTTACAGCTCAGTTCATACTAGTGACACAGATCAAAATGCAGGTGCAAATATTAATGGAAACACAAGAAAACATAAAAGTGATATCAATACCTAAATGCAATGCTAGTGCAAGTGCTAATGCTTGTGTTTTTGCTCACATTAACATATTAACCATATGTGAAACAAGCCAGTCAAATGCCCGGCGGGAGGGGGGCACTCCCTTATTTGGACTAAACAGGTATGTGCAGCTGAACAGGGTATGGTTTTTAGGGTCTCCAGAATTAACGGGGTATACTGAATTTCACTATTAATTTTAGTGTCTTGAACAGGGTGTCTTTTGGGAATAGAAGCCTTTCAAAGAGTGTGAAAGTTGGCAATAAGCAATCTACATATGTGGTACCAACATATCTTTAAACCATAATTCCAAGGTTTTCCTCTAAAAAATAAATCTATTTTGTATGCAAAAGTAAATGAATCAGGGTCAAGGGTCAGGGACTAGGGTCTCTTGTCTTAGACAAGGTAGTCTTAAACAAATTCAGGGTTTGAAGGCCTGGGTGGCAGGCCTCTACCCAAGTTTCTCTTGAGTTCATCCCCCTGGGGTCAGATGCAAGGTGATAAATGTTTGTCCACCATAATGGGATGATACTTAAAATGCAGTGTGCTGTATCTCACTGTTGTGGTGGAAGTGTGAAAATCTGTTGCACAGCAGTACTTGTGCTTGCATTTGTGTTGCTCATGTGAACCTGCCTAAGCAAAGAATGAGGCAATTTTTCTGTTACTGCAATTTGCAGTTAAATGATGGTACACTGCGAGAATGACATGGTTAACATTTTAATTTTACCTGTATGGCCTTTTCCAATGTTAAACTTTCCATTACTGCACTCATAATGCTGACAAATTGATTATGTCTGGTGTTCTTGCATTTTTCCTCTTTTGTTATGCCTAACAGTGTGCCTATAAATGTAAATAAAAAAGAACAAAAATGAAGCACATTAGAACCCCGGTAAATTGAACTCTGAAGGGAAACAAAAAACAGGTCGAGTTAGTGGGGAATTCAAGCTATTGGGGTAATTTTCAGTGAAATCTTGCTCAAGGGAAAGGAAATTTAGTTCGAGTCACTATGGAATTCAAAGTTATCTGAGTTTGAGTTATAGAGGTTCTACTGTATGTATATTATCATGGTTCGCATAATGTTGAAGTAGGGTTTTATCAATTTTGCCACTATTATATATAGTTTCACATGACATGGCTAATCAGCAAGTGGTTGTAATTTTGACTGGTCAATAAAAAAGTAACTTTTGTTGGTACAATGATAAAACCCTATACCAACCTCATTCCCAGGGTTCTCTCCTACTCATCCCTAATGGGTAGGAGAGAATTACAAGGTTGACCCTATACTGACTAACTAATGATAACATTATTATAATATTTTTATATCATGGGTGACAAATTACTCCCAAATTTTGCAGTAAAATCTCAGCATTAATAATTAATAATGATTATAAATTAATCATTAATTATAATTCATGAGTTGAATAAAAAAATTGCTCTGGCAACATTCATTATATGCTAAGTGCCATGATACCATTCAGGTTTAAGATGTTATGAATAAAGATGTCTCAGACACATAAAAACTAAAAACACAGAAGTGCACAAGATCAATTAAGGTTTCCGGTTTACTGACCAGACCTCTTCCACCAATAGTGACATATAGAACCTGATCACCAATTTAAGTCAATCAAGGATCACTTTGTCTGGCAAGTCGTTGATTTTCCAATGCAACAGGAGAATTTATTGCATTTGGTGCTCAAAACATTTCCAATAAGATTGTTGACATCAAACGATTTTACGATATTTTGGACTCAGACCTCGAACTCAATAAATTTTGCATTGACCTTTGAATCACAAGAAACCCCCAAGTCAAACGACAAGTATTTAATTTCAAGAAAAATGAAAAGCGGCTGGTCAGGCCTCAAACGTACACTTAGTTAAATTGACTAGTGAACTTTGGTCCCCTTACACATGTAAGCAAAAACTTCTGCTAGAAAATGTCCAGCACAGAGCTACAAAGTTTATTTTGAATTATCTGAAAGACAATTAAATTCAAAGTTAACCTATTGCCACTGGAGTATAGAAGGGATTTGAAAGACATAGTCCTTATTTTTAAAGCCAAAGCAGGCCACGTAGATTGTAGCGTACTGGTCATCACGTTGCGTTAAAAGGTATCGACCAAAACCATAGATAGCGATCGGTGATACTTCACAAATTTATTTATCGTTTAGGCACGTAAAAACTGTAACAGAAACAACAATGAAATTATCGAGAGTCTAGCTAAGAGACTTGAACACAATGTCTTAAATAACTCGGCGATAACATGATACAAAGCAAATACGATTATCGACTAGTTCGGTAGGTAAATAAAGACTGATTTATCCGTGATTCATGCAACAATTAAAGCGAAAAAATATATATTAAACGAAGAATCATACCTCTTTTCCCGATTAAAATGATTGGACCTTACAAACGTTCATAGAACCGATCACGATATAGGCATAAAGCACAAAGCAGGATTACAAACGATTACACAATCATCGGGCCTCGCCCCCTAAGCTGGTGCGCATGCACGTTAGTAACGCAATACGAAGTAACGCATTCGTAACATGGCTCCCCTAAATTGTAGCAACAATTTACTTAACAAACGAAACAAAACTTAATAAAAGTCATTCGATCATGGTTCATTGTCTCTTCTTGGGATTCTGACTGATATCAGGTCAACATTATACTTGGTACTGCTATGGCTCCTCGGAGGGGATTCCCCGGTCTGCAACTTGATCTGTAGGGAGCAATAGAACCAGTTTTTGGACAGGTCGTTCAAGGTACACAGCTGCCTTTGTGGGCCTGCCAAGGTCGTCAAGGGCGTCTGTGGCAACCACGATTCTTACTTTCCTGACCAGACCGTCGTTGTCGGGATAAGTCTCGCTGACACGAGCTAGCTTCCAGCGGTTTCTTGGCAAACTGTCGTCCTTTACGATCACGACATCATCCACTTGCAGATTTCGCTTCACTGAAATCCATTTCTGTCTTGACTGCAAGGACTGCAGAAATTCTCTTTTCCATTTGCACCGGAATTCGTTTACTAGGTATTGGACACGACGCCATCGCTTGCTTAGGTATAGATCAACGCGTTGGAAATCACCCGGAGGAGGTAAGACAACCTTCGACTTCATGGTGAGTAAGTGGTTGGGCGTCAGCGGCTCGGAAAACTGCGAGGAACTGATGCTGTCAACTGTTAAAGGCCGACAATTAACGATCGCTTCGGCTTCAACCATGAACGTTCTCAGTGATTCGTCATCTAGCTGGCTTCCGTGACGTTCTAATAACGAGGCTAGGACACTTCGCACCGTCCGTATCTGACGTTCCCAAACTCCTCCCATGTGGCTTGCGTGTGGAACGTTCATCTTAAACTTCACCCAATCGCAGCTACTTTTCAGCAACTCTTCTCTTATCTGCTCGTGATTTAATTCGGAAAGGGCTTGTTGCAGTTCGTTCATCGCTCCAACAAAGTTGGTGCCTTGATCGGATCGAAGCTGGCGCACTGGTCCACGGCGACCGATGAAGCGACGATAAGCGTTTATAAAGGAATCTGTGCTAAGGGTGTTCGAAACTTCAAGGTGGATCGCTCGGGAGCATAGGCATGTAAACAGTACTCCATATCTTTTTAGCTGCTTCCGACCTTCCTTCACGAACCAGGGTCCAAAATAATCAACTGCTGAGAACGTAAACGGGGGAGAAGGCTCGAGACGATCCCCTGGCAGGTCGGCCATTTTCTGTTCTTGAGGAGCTGCTCTCAGTTTTCGGCATTTGACGCATCTTGAAATGTGACTGGACACGGCTGAGCCACCACCGATTATCCAATAACCAGTCGATCTGATCTCGTTATGGGTGATTCCATGACCTTGGTGTTCGACTGAATGATGGTGATGACAGACAATCAACTCGGTTACATGCCCCTTTTTCGGAAGGATGATGGGATGTTTGGCATCGAAGGTAAGGCCAGTTGCAAGTCTAACTCGTCCACCAACTCTGAGTACTCCGTTATCGTCAAGGAATGGATCAAGCTTGTAAAGAGAGCTTGTCTTCTTCATTTCCCTCCTTCCTGGAGCGGTAGAGGTGATTCGGTCAGTTGCTCGTTCTCTGGTACTGGCTTCCTTGAGAATACGTAATTCGTCGCTAAATGCTTCTCTTTGTACGTTCTTGATTATTTCGTTTTCAGCCCTCTGTAACTCTTGAACATTAACTGGAATATACTTGGTTTTCTGAGAACCAGTTGGATATCGTGCAGTGGTGTCGTTGACGCCAGGAGATCGACTTCGAAACTTCTCTTGAATGCGAAGACAAACAGCTACGGCTTTCTTGGCTCGGTGCCAGCAGGAAAAGTATTCAAGGCGTTCTAAAAGGGACGGGGGATTTTGGACTTTAGTCGTCAGAACGGAAGCCCTTTTAACTTCGGGATCGTCGGGATGAATAGAAGGGCTAATTTCAGTCTGGTTCCAAACTCTTGAGGGTTTCCAGAGGAAGTCCGGTCCATTCCACCACAGACGGGTATCGATCAGTTCTTGTGCCTCGGAACCACGGGAAGCGATGTCGGCTGGGTTTTCCTTGGTCCCTACATAATGCCACTGTCCTGGTGACGTTCGTTCACGTATCTCCTGGACACGATTGCTAACAAAAACGTGAAATCTTCTAGCATCGTTGTTTATGTATCCTAGCACAGTTTTGCTGTCTGTCCAGTAGGTTTCCTTTATTTGGTCAAACTCAAGTTCCTTCAGTAAGACACCACCCATTTTGGAAGCAACCAGAGCAGCAGTGAGCTCAAGCCTGGGCACTGTAACAGGCTTCAATGGCGTTACGCGAGACTTTGCTATAACGAGGGAGCAGTGGATACTTTCCGCGTCGTCCATCAAGCGAAGATACGAACACTGTCCGTAGCCGTTCTGGCTGGCATCGGAAAAATGATGCAGCTCAACTGTCTGAACTTCTCCGAAGTCTTCCGTTTTATAGCATCTCGGGACCTTCAACCTTTCCAGTAAGGGGAGTTCGGCTCTCCATTTCTCCCATCTCGCTCTAATGTTGTCTGGAATATCGTCGTCCCAATCAACACCTTTGCGACACAATTCCTGAAGGATTCTCTTGCCTAATAAAATGAAGGGTGCTACCAGGCCCAGGGGATCATAAACAGAGCTAACGGTGGACAGGATACCCCTTCTTGAGAACGGTTTGTCCTTCAGTTCGATTCTGAATTGAAGTGTATCAGACTCTATACACCAATGCACTCCCAGTGCGCGTTCGATTGCGGTGTCGTTGAGGAGGCTGGGATGCTTCGTTTTGGTGGCTCGGTCTTCAGGGGGTATGGAGCTGATGACTACCTGACTATTTGAGGTAAATTTGTGTAGTCGGAATCCTCCTCTCTGGCATAAAGACTTGGTATTCTTGATGAGGTTTATTGCTTGTTCGTTCGTTGCCACCGACTTTAGGCCGTCGTCGACGTAAAAATCTTTCCTTACGAACTCTGCTGCTTCTTTGCCGCAAACATCTTCAAAATGGTCAGCAGTGGTCTTTAGGGCAAAGTTGGCACATCTAGGGGAAGAAGTTGCGCCAAAAAGATGAACAGTCATGCGGAACTCGACTGGATCGCTCTCGACGTTTCCATCCTCCCACCACAGGAATCTGAGGTAGTCCCGATGCTTGACTTGACTTGACTTGACTTGATGAAACATTCCCTGGATATCACACATGAAAGCCACTCGTTCTTTTCGGAAACGACACAATACTCCAGTAAGGTTATTGGTGAGGTCTGGGCCCTGTAGAAGCTGTTGGTTGAGAGACTGGCCATGGCATAGGGCGCTACAATCGAACACCACTCTTATTTTGCCTGGTTTTTTCTTATGGTACACTCCGTGATGAGGAATGTACCAGACGCGTTTATCTTTTCTTGATACCTCTGTGCTGGGAACTCTCTCTGCGTAGCCGTTCTCTATGGTCTCTTGCATAAAGCCAACGTAATCCTCTCGGTATTGTGTGTCGCTCTGCAACTTCTGCTTCAGCTTCATTAATCTGCTCAGTGCTAGGTCCTTGTTGTTCGGCAGTTCGACGTTTTCGTTCCTTAAAGGGAGAGGCATTTCATAATGCCCATCTTCTCGTTGGTGAATGCCTTCCTTTGCCGCCTTAAGGAATCTTCTGTCTTCGAATGAGAGTGACTTTTCTTCTGTTCCTTTGTCGTTAAAGTCCAACGTGAACATTCTCTCTACTTGAAGCGGGCTAATGATTTCTTTAACATGGGTCTTCACGGCAAAGTGACATGTTCTTCTTTCTGATGTAGTTTTGACTTCGTGAGCAACTATTCGGTTGCAGAGTATGTCACCGGCAACATCAATGGTGCTGTCGTCTTGGCTCGTTCGTTCGACCACGCCGATAATTCCCCACCCAAGAGCGGTTTTCTTGGCGTACGGGTCGTCATCATTTCCGAGGATCACTTTGTGCGGTTTGATTGCTCGGGCGCAGTTAGCTCCTATGAGGAGACCAACTTCGATGTCGTTATCAAGTGGCATCAGGTGACTTGCAATTTCCTTTAGGTGGGGCCATTTCCTGGCGGTCTCGGGAATCGGTATTTGGCTGCTTCTAGCAGGAATGACGTTTCTTGTATACGTTCTAGGGAGAGGAATATCTATCGTTTCATTGATGCCACGGACTGAGAGGCCGGTTATCTTCTTGCTAGTTATGGTCTTCTGAGCAAGAACGGTTGAAAGTTCCAAGTGAATTTCTGGACCGTCAACGCCAAGCGTATCGAGAGTAGATTTCCTGATGAAACATGCATCTGACTGCTCGTCCAGGAGTGCGTACACTTTGATCTTGTTCTCAGGGTTATTTTGATGATGAAGCCAGACCGGAACGATCAACGAATGGGATGTACAGTGGTCGAAACCCTTCATAGGACAGACTTCAATTCGATTGGAGACGGATGCGTCCTTGTTTAAGTTGCTCCTGTCTTGTTTCACGTTAGGGGCTTCTTCCTTTGTTGGTGTCTTCCATGTTTCATCATGTAAGGCAGAAGGGTGTGGTCCGTTACATGTCTTGCAGGCTTTCTTCCTACGGCAATCTTTGTTTACGTGTCCCCACTTTAGACACCCCCAGCATAGGCGCTTGGCCAGGATGAAGTCTCTTCTCTCATTCAGTGGCAAGCGCAGAAATTTGTCGCAATTTTCAAGATCATGAGAGGCTTTACAGTAGAGGCAGAGCGTCTGTCGGTTCCTTTTCTCTTCTTTGCTTTTCTCGCTTCCTCCCTCAGCTTCGTTTACGCCTGTTGCTAGACTGCTGAGTCCAGGACCCTTGCTCCTTCGTAATCCGCTATGCGTTTTCCCTTTCAAATCTTCGTCTTTAATTGCTCGTAGAGAGGTGACAGGATTGCATGCAATTCTCGCTTCCGTCGCCAGGAACTGGCAAAACTCCGCAAAGGAAGGATATGTAGCTTCTCTTGCGTGACAAGGTACTTCTTCTAAGTTCAATTTGTCCGTTTGCTCTTCACCAATGCATTTATCCACGATTCGGCTCCATCTAGAGACTAAATAACTTGGAAGTTTCTTGAGCATCCTTTGATTTTCCTCTGGATCGTTGAGTACACCCAAGTACTTAATTGAATGCATTGCGGTGTTGCAGTGTTGGAGAAAATCTGAAAACCTTCTAAGACCTGGGCCATCGTTCGGCAATATCCTTGGCCAGTCGTTAATTTTCTTCCGATATGCATTTGACACCAGGAAGGGATTTCCAAATCTGCTTGCCAGGATTCTCTTAGCTTCAACGTAGGCCTCCTCAGAGTCCAGAGGGAGGAGTCCGTTGATTGACTCCTTAGCTTCGTCAGCTGTAAACTTGCCGAGGTAGTAAAGTCTTTCGGATGGGTCCTTCGTTTTTCTCTCAATGAAGGTCTCGAACGACTTGATCCATAGTGGGTATCGCAGCAGATCACCGTTGAATACTTCAGGTTCTGGCCGCGGGAGTGAGTCCTTGTCCTGTCGCTGAGTGAGCAGATCTGCTAATTTCGTGATGACTTCGCCGACACCTGTCAATTCCGGTGTACTAGCTCTACCGTTCGGGGAAGCCTGGGAAGGACTGAATGGATATGTAATCGTTTGGACAGGCGTCGAATTTGTCGTAAAGGCGGGAGCGGCAGGGTTTAAAATGGAAGGCTGACAAGAACTGGCAGTGACTTCTGACCTCTTTACGAATGTAACGTTTGTTTCGGCGTGCGATCTTGAGATTGAAGTGGAGGGGGCGTTTTGGAATCCAGAGGCTGCCCCGGAAGATTGATACGAGCTGGCGACCACTTCCGACATCGTTGTGGATACGACCTTTGTTTTAGCGGTAGCTTCGGGAGACGATTCGTCAGTAATGGACTGCAATTGTGACTTTAGGTATTCCTCGATACGGCTATGGGCATCATCTTCTGGGAGTCCAAGATCGTCGGTCTTATTTATAGTAACACCGAATTCCTCCTCTTCGATTTTAGTTACTGCTTCAAGTTCGGCGTTAGTGGCTGCTAGTTCCCTCATTATTTGCAATTTCTTGATGTCTTCTTCTCGTCGTTTTAAAGCGGCCACCTCATCTCTTTCGATATCATGGAATCTGAGTTCTGCGCCAAGTCTGGCAGCTCTTGCCATCATTTGCGCTCTTATTGGAATAGAGAAGCTGGAGTTTTTAGATTTACTCGACGACCTACTTCGGCGAGAACGTTTTGAATAGAGGGAGACTCTATCGTTCACATCGGATTGTAACTCGCATATCTTGATATTCAGGCTTCTGGTAACTTCCATGTTTTCATGTAGCCACATTCCGTGATCTTCCATGTCCTTAGATCTTTCTTCGGGATCTTGCAGGTCGTTCAGTTTATGACTCACTTTAGTGAGATCCTCCATTCGTGTTTCCAGCTTGAAGACTTCTCGTTGTAGGACTCTTAGGTCATCCGAGGTCGAAGCCAATGACCTCGCTGTCTGGAGCTGATCCTTCCATATTTTCAAAGCTGAATTGCGATCTCTTTCTAGCAGCTGTTTTCTATAGTCTAATCCTTTTTCTGTCATCCTTCTTTCGCGTGAACATTTCCTAACGTTTTCTTCTTGTGACGGTTCCGTTGATTCAACCACGTTTTCCATAATAAAGTCCTTTCACAGTGGGAGAGTTTTTACTGTAGCGTACTGGTCATCACGTTGCGTTAAAAGGTATCGACCAAAACCATAGATAGCGATCGGTGATACTTCACAAATTTATTTATCGTTTAGGCACGTAAAAACTGTGACAGAAACAACAATGAAATTATCGAGAGTCTAGCTAAGAGACTTGAACACAATGTCTTAAATAACTCGGCGATAACATGATACAAAGCAAATACGATTATCGACTAGTTCGGTAGGTAAATAAAGACTGATTTATCCGTGATTCATGCAACAATTAAAGCGAAAAAATATATATTAAACGAAGAATCATACCTCTTTTCCCGATTAAAATGATTGGACCTTACAAACGTCCATATAACCGATCACGATATAGGCATAAAGCACAAAGCAGGATTACAAACGATTACACAATCATCGGGCCTCGCCCCCTAAGCTGGTGCGCATGCACGTTAGTAACGCAATACGAAGTAACGCATTCGTAACATAGATCTTGGCCATCAAGACTTTTTCTGGCCAACCAAATACACCATCACATGCACAATGCATGCGAATTTAACTAGTTGCATTTTATTGTGAAAATGAATTAATCAGCATGTCACAAGCGTGGAACAAAGAAAAAATGTGCAGATTCCCCAACAGGATTCGAACCTATGACCTCCCAAACACTGGGCAGGCACTCTATCCATTTGAGCTACAGAGAACTCATGGAGAGTGAGGCCACATACTTCTATACTTGTGACACGCTGATTAATTCATTTTCACATTTGTTTCACCGAGCTTAAAATTTACCATCTTTCATTCTTTCACCACACAGTATGACATTGATATTGCTGATCCTTGCAGTATGCAGGATGCACGTCAAATATGAACCTAGCTAGTATATGGCCTCACTTTCCATGAGTTCTCAGTAGCTCAAGTGGATAGAGCACCCGCCCAGTGTTTGGAAAGTCACAGGTTCGAATCCCGTCAGGGACTCACATTTTTCTTCTCCAACGCCCGTGACATGATTAATTTATTTTCACATTTGTTTCACCACGCTTATAATTCACTATCTTTCATTCTTTCACCATTTCTCATTTTTGTTCTCTATCTAACATATTTCAAATATATATATTTTTATGTACATGTTAATTGATAACATGCAATGAATTCAATAAAGTTAAAGTTTAAGTTAAAGTTAATGCTGATTTAGGAGAGAAGTACAAATGTAGGTGCTCAGTTACCTGGAGACTGCCTCAATTGATCCAAAATTTGAACTCAACATTTTTTCAATATTGATAATAAATGAACCCAAGTGAAGGAAGACTGACTCAGACCAGTGGTCAGTGGTTTAAGTTTAAGTTCGACTCCTTAAATGGCCAACTGGTTTAATGCCAACCATAAGGGAGACCCTCTGAGGAGGATTATGTCTGAATTTCATATACGGTCATATTTTTGTGTTTTGAGGAGTAGGTAATGTTCCTGTCGACACTTACTGTCAAACTCACAAAACCGTGAACTCCAGAAAAGTTTATGGAATGTTATTGTGTTTCGAGAAATTAGCCAAGGCGCAAGATAACTAACACGCAAACGGCAACCGTAATTAGTTTGTGGTTTTGCGGTTTTCTTGCGTATTCCTGAACTTTATTGTAAGTGGCCCGTAGACAATCAACATTCCTGAAATTTTTCAGGTGTTCACAGTTTTCGGAGTTTGACAGTAACCCACAACCATCTCATCTAGTCACCGCTTGTGTCACTTTTTCAAGGCCACGTCGCTTGTAGGAATTTTACCCCTTGCTGTGAGAGGGCCTCATAAATCATATTGCATATTAAATCTCACGTTTAGTTTGCTAACAAAACTATCAAATGTCTAAAAAGGCTACAAAAACGAAGTATCGATGATAATTTAAGACAATTGGTGTTAATAAGACAATGTGCTTGTAAATTAAAGTACTTGCTTCTTTACAGGTGATTCTCCAATTTTTTTTTTTTTTTTTTACTTTTCCAAAAAAATGGGTCGGTCGGGCGATGGGAAACGAAGCATTAAATTGGGATGGCCTAATAATAATAATAAAAAAAAAGGTGCAAAGGAGGAATAATACATGAATAATATTGTTCCAAATAACGAATAATTGGGAAAGGAAATAAAAATGTGAATGTCTTAAGATCTTCCTTAAAAAACGGGATCGTTTCAAGATTGGCTACGATGAAGATAACGATTTTCATCGAACGTGCGATCAGCGCAGACGCCGATGTACAACACCTACAAGTGCTTGTTTTTTTAATAACATGCGCACACTAAAGAAACGGGCTGATGGTCACATTACTCCAGAAAGTATGGGTATACTTTAACTAAGAAATAAAATGAAAAACTTACCGATTTTTAAAAGCAAAATAGTCAAGGTCGTCCACCATTATTCATGGCATTGTGGCATGCCTAGTTTCCAGTCTACGTCGTCCACGACTGGAGGACACCCTGGAGACGAGGCTAATTAAGGTGACTCGACCCAGTTTTTTTAAGGGGGTACCATCCTACTTTGAAGCTCTCTGGTATACCCACCTTTACTTTTATCGTAAGTCTAACACATAGAATGGATAACATATAGATCAATCTACAATATAACATAAAATTTTTGGCGATCGGAGTAAATGTCACGTGGTTATAATGCCACGCTCCTTTGAGGTCTGAGTCGAAAATCTGCTGTTACCAGCATTTTTTCGTGAAAATCTCTCGGCTACGCATAGTGCGCATTAGTGCCTTGCGCTGAACAGAGTTTCACCAAAATCGCAAAGACCCAATTCTTATAACTAAAGACTCTTCAGGGGATAGACTATGGCTGAGGGTCGGAAAGGCGGGGTGTCGTGCACGGTTCACGGGAATTAAAATCGAAGTTTAAAGCGGTTCACGGGAATTAAAACAGACTTTTCACGAACCACGCAAAATTCAGCATTTGATTGTCGCCCACATAGTATTGCGAAACTGAGGTGTCGACTATTTTGAATCATTCATAGACAAGAAATAATTGTTTTTACACCCTAAAATACTAAATTTACAAAAATTCACAACTGCATGCCATACTCTACACAAGCAAAACTGGTTACACTTCATTACTTGCAATCCTTTAGTGTAGTGCGTATGTGCAAGAAAAATATCTTTGCCAGTAGTTTTACAGGTCTCGTAAGGTAATAACACAGCCTGTACAATACACTGTTCTCCCTTGTGGCCGAACAACTCTGACCATTCGACCCCTACTTGTCTGTATGCCACGGAGAAAGGTAAGTTCATCTTCATCATCGTTCAGGTCTTCATGATCACAAGACATTAGAATCTTCCTCATATTCTTGCACTTCGTCGGAGTCATCGGAAACGTCAAAAGAAGTAGCATCCTGTTGATCATGCGGCTGAATGTCAGAAGCGAAGCTGTAGTTTCTACATCATCTGGAAAAGGTTGAGTGGGGAAAACTGCTTTCAATGCTGGTGTATATGAGGAACGGTACATAAATTGAGAGGAAGTGTCCCGGCCTCACACTTGACTTGACCTTAGACTTGACCTTGATATATCAAGTTTCTCGAAAGTTTACGTTGAATATTTCACGAAAAATTAGCTAATTATAGACCATGTTCACGAATCTCGAGAAATAAATTAGTTTTTTTTTTCACGAATCACGGGATTACGTTTGTTCATGGATCACGAGAAATAAATTCTCTCGTTCACGATTCACGGCAATTAATAATAGGCGTTCAGGGTTCACGGAAAACCCCCTTTCTGACCCTCGTGGCGGCTTGTAGTCTAGAAATGTAAGACCTAAGACCTCGGCTAGGACCTCGAAACTAAGACCTAGAATACCAAGGTCTCGAAAACTAGTACAACCCTTCAATAGACTATTCACAGTCTCCGCACTATTTTTCCGTAAGATCGTCGAGATCGAGCGCTTATCCAGCCTGCTTGTCAAATCTACTTAGGGGGCCGGGGACGGTTTCGGAACGAGGCCCCTCAGATTGGCCCTCAGTTGCCCCTTAGTTAGCCTGTTCCAGGCTCCGAGATAGTCGGGTCCGCTGAATTGAGAAAGCGCAAACACGAAAATACTATAAAACTTTTCGTGCGCCTTTTTCTTTCGCGTCTTCCTCATTATCTGAGAGCCTGGAGCAGGCTACCCCCAGGAGTAATCGGCTCCTGCTACCCTTAGTCAACCCCTGCGTATTACCCCTTAATGGGTTTGACACTCATCCCCAGACTCCAGGCTAGACTCGTGTTTTGGAAGCAGGGGATATCCCGCGAAAACAGCCATCTCTTCTCGCTTCTGCGAAACGTCTCTTGTGGCGCGAAGCGAGAAGAGCTGGCTGTTTTCGCAGGCTAGGATTATTGTCTTTTGACGACATCCTGTCGGGGGTGACAATGAAACCAGAACCAGGGAAGAAGCTCGTTGAGGAAGTCCAAACTATCCGCAAGCTGTTGTCTGTAAAATCCTTCCTTCTCCTTCTTCACCCATCTAACCCATGCACTCACTGCTGCAACTGGTTCAAATTTAACACCAGAGTAGGATATCCTGAGAGAACATTATTAATTTGAACTTTGGGTTTTTTCAGCCCGCAATAAGCAGCGTCGGTCACACATGAACGCGATAGGAAAACAGTCTTAAAGTTATATAATAATGGTATACACGAAAGTCATAGCTGATGAAAATTGCCAAAATTCAGCAAGAAGCACAAACAGAGGACGCGCCCGTAAGCGTTCTCCCATCCTCGGAGACCCAGGGGCAGTCAGTCGGGACGAAAGTTTTCAAGTACGTCCCGCCTTTTCTCCCAGCCCGATCCGCGCCTGACTGTCCCTGGGTCTCCGAGGATGGCGATCACCCAAAATGCACTTTTGCCATTTGCCATGTTGAAAACAACTTTTGCCATCCAGTCATGCTTGCATGGTTTTCCATCCTTGTAATTTCGAAATTTTCAAAACTGTCATGAAGCATTACAGGGCTCAGAACTCCTTTCAATTGAGCCCTCAAATGCGTAAAGGAAAGATTAAACGACAATTTCAAAATTTTACAATTTACAAGGATTTGTATGGAAAACCATCCAAACGTGACTAGGTGGCAAAAGTTGTTTTTCTCATACAAATGCTTCTAACTTTCGGCGGCCGTTACAATCGCTACTTTTGAGATACACGGCTTAAAATTTTCAGGTTACTTAATTTTAATATGCACTTTCAGCCTGAGCTAGCAAAATTTTTCAAAAGTGAACTGTTTTCGTGTTCACCGAAAGTTGGTCACGTGATCAAGTCATGCAAAGAGCCTATACATCTACTTTGTGGAAACAGGTTAAGGATGTGGAGGCAATTTCTATGAAAGACCATTAATGAGATGTGCGATTTCACGTTGGTCACCGAAAATTCTTCGTATACTCTGACCAGCGAACTAAACCGGATCAGACCACGTGTCAAGTGGTCGTTTAGACGAGGTTAGCAACAACTGAAAATTATAAAGAGCGTCCGCCTAAAAGGTGGTCAAGCTCGCTTACGAGAGGAAATAATTATAGGGGCTTCGACTGGGAACATTTTGCTGTTTTTAAACTATCATAATGGTCGCGTATGATAGGTTGTCTGTAAGGCGCTCAACTTCAACTTCAGCTTTATTTTATTGTAACGTCTGGTCAGTTTACAAACCGCTGCAAACTTGAATGAACATACTACAGGTAACTACTAAACAAAGGTATGTTAACAATTCGCTAAAATGCCATAAATTAAATCACAGGCTTTGACTGGGAAAGAAGGTTATCAATTTCTTGACCACTACGGAAAATACCATTACATACCATAATGCTCTTTGTTTGTCACCCCAAAATTTCGCATAAACATTGTATTCAGTTTCTCCTAGGAGTTAAAACGGCCCGAAGAGAAACTGAAAACAATGCTTATGCAAAATTTTGGGGTGACAAACAAAGAACATTATGGTATTTTCTGTAGTGGTCAATATTGACACCAAAAAGGTGAGTGAGTTTGACTTACCCTATTAGATTCTCCTCAATAATCACAGAATTTAGAGGCCTGATGGAGGGGTTCTGACAGGTCGGCCCTCAATTACCCATCCCGCTTCTCTCACCCACTATACTAATAGTAATAATAATAGTAATAATAATAATATTAATAATAATAATACTAATAATAATAATGATGATAACAATGATTGTAAAACTTTAACCTACTTGCAGACGTCGCCTCTTTTCTTTTAGTTTTGTTGCATGTGGTAAAGGTCTGCAACACGGGAAATCTGAGACGTCTTCACGCAGGCTATCAACTCTTTTAATTGCTTTATTTAGATCCGTTTTGAAATCACTGGTGATACTTGTAATCTGATTGACTCTCAGCGCTGTCATTTATTCACAAATCGCACCACTTTTCTCTAAATCACACCTGTTCTCAATCGCATCATTTCTGTTTTGCATATAAAAGGAGATGTAAAAGCGTTCCAGATTCCTCCTTTCAACAAACCGGCTACTGGATTGATAAAATATTGCTACTGACTTAATTTTGCGATTTCAAAATGGCTGTAATAAAGTGGTAATCACTTCCTGTGGTACAATTTTCGTCTGAAATCATACTCCTCATTTCAATCGCGCTTATGACTTCAGACCAAATTGTACTCCACTACGTTAATTTCAATAGAGCGGTTTTCATTTGAGTGTCAAAAAGTAATTGGTTTTGCACTTTCTACAAGATGCGATTGGCTTAAAAGATTCGCGCCACCTTTTCATCCAATCAGAAGTAGAACCAAAGCCAATTGTGACGCGCTCGCATGCATTTTCCCGCGCTTTGCGTCAGCCACATGTAATTACTTCGAGTTTTGATTGGTTCAATGTATTGTCTGTGTCCTATGTGATTGGCCAGAGTAATTACTTTGGTTTTGGTTTTACGACACTCAAACGAAAACCACTCTATAAATTGAACCCGATATCAAATTTTTAGGCCGTAAATCTTTCTCGTGGTATGCCCACCTGTGCCCTCACTGACTGGTTGTCCGTTGTGATAATAAGTGTCTAACGCGAGTGTCGATAGAGCTTCAAACCCCTGCTTATCATACAATTTGTGTGAATAACTTGATGTCCCTCCACCTTTGATTGCCTTGAACCCGAGTTCCCGACACATCGCTACACTGGCTGCAAAAAGACGACCAGCCACACCCATATGCCGGTATTTTTCCTTAACTGCTAATGCGACAAAATCTACCACTTCATCAACTTCGTATCGCTCGAAAACGTTCACTTCCTTCTCTTGTAGAGTTGTTAATGTGGATAGAGCCTTTAGTGGTTCTTCTTCTGGGCAAAAATTTTCCGGTGGGTCTGACTTTTTCTTCACACCAGCGATTCGTACACCCATAATTTCTTTAGTATCTCTTGTCATCATACAGACGGAAAGATTCATCTTGAGGTGTGCCAGTGTTACTTCATTTAAAAGCTCATTCCAAGTAACTCCAAATGATTTACAAAGAGGGTTGTCTGGGAGAAAGTAGTTAGCCATGATATTGCAAGCCTCATCGTACTGATCCGGAGTGATGATAGCAAGTGTTCCATTGTCCATCTCATATTCATCCTTCACTCCTTCTAAGGCCTTATAAGCCAACAAAATGTAAAGATCAGTCAGTAAACTAGCCTATTCCAGGCATCCAGGTAGTAGAGCGCGGGCAAAAAATTGACGAGGGAAAAAAAACACGAGGGGACCGTCGCCCCAGTCTCCCCTCATTTTTTCTCCTCGTTTTCCCCGTGTACAATTTTTATCGTTCCCCACCATCTGAACACCGTTCTGCTAACAGGCTATCAGTAAACCAGCCATTGTTGGTGAGAACAAATCTATCTTTATTTTTTATGGAATCAATAAAGTCTATTATAAATGAAGTAGTTTCTACCACTTACTGTATATCAAAAGACTACCCTGAAGAAATCACGAAAATGATTTATTTCGACTTGTCTGTGTGATACTTTTTCAAAACTTCCATTTTGTTGCCTGCGTGCAGACGTCTCCTATTTCCTTTGTTGCACGCGGAAAAGAGACGTCTGCATAACGCCGTCGCTAATCGTGTTCCAGCGTCTCGCTGGGTTCCCAAGATCTTGGGAACATGCTGTGATAGGCTGACACACAGTGCGCATTGTTTGACATAACGCTGATTGGTTGTTATCGAATCTGGTCTGATAATGTATGCGGTGATTTATGTAATCGGGGTTTCCAGCCAAAACAAATCGAAACATGTGCCATTGTGGGCAGACCGTTTGAAGAAATCTTGTGCGAGGCCACGGAAAATTTAACGTGTACAAGGAAATTATTTCTTTACAATTTACTGTGCATGAAACATCACACAGTGTCTGAGAAAACTACAAAAGCGGCGTGGACTTCGCACAAGGCAGCCATTTCGGAGAAAGCCAGCCAAAGAAACTAAAATCTTTATTTGGCCGTAACAAACAGAGGTCAAAGAAAATTTAAACACTTTACAACTACATCTGAAATCAAATCCTATCAGGAACATCCACAGAAGCATAAACCACAGGAAATGACCACTCAGTATGCATGTAACAAACCTGCTTCATGACCTCTAAATGTAAGACTTAGTGCGGCAAAAACGAGATTTACTCAGTCAAAGTTGAGAATGCTACATGCACTGTGTGGTGCTAGTAACCTTCGCGAAAGAGAGAAAAGAAGAAAAACCTCTGTTCAAGCAGACTCTCAAGGTCACGTTTCGCATTATCACGGGCTTATGATGTTGTGTTTGGCCTGTCAACTCTTATTTCTAACCGGATATTATTTCCCAATTTATGCGAAATAGAATACCCTGCCAGCGGGATGCTGGAACACGATTAGCGACGGCGTTACGCAGACGTCCCTTTTCCGCGTGCAACAAAGGAAATAGGAGACGTCTGCACGCAGGCAACCATTTTGCGAATAGCGTTATCTTTCACCTTTTTTTTTATAAATAATGACAAAAATAGAAAAGGAGGAAGGTGATAAAAGTTAGTTTTTAAAGTCTATATGTTAGCAAAAATCACCATTAACAACGGTAAAAGTAGACTATAAAAATTAAGGAAAGCTGCGGCCTTGCGAGGGGTGTGGCGCCTAGGGGATGCTTGTTAGAAACTAAAATTAAACTTCTAAGGGAGACCAATGTGGGTGTGGCTCAAGCTTAAACTGACCTCTAAAGGAAACTACACACATTTATGGCATTTATGTAAATCTCTTCATGCATAGCCCTAAGCGATACCTGAAAGGGCAAAATAGTGACTTCCTGTCCCAAACACCCTTGGTGAGAATAAAATCTGCAATTTTTAATACCCCTAAGGGAGACAACGAGCATCCCTGTCACTTTTATATGGGAGTCCCCCTAGGGCACGGTGCTTTTCTGGATGGGGCACTCTCTCAAGATACATGTAATATACATGTAGTCATTCAGTTAATAAAGTGAATAGTTATTTTCTTTGGTGCCGGTAGGCCTCAACTTTCTGAGTATTCTTTGAAGTAGGACTTACTTATTTCTGCAAGTTGCAACAAAATATCTACATCTACATGTAATCATCAGGTTGATTTCTCTTCAATGACAGGGGAGTTCCAGTAAAGCTCCATTTTGAATATCAGCACCTGAAGGTCGTTTTTAAAGGTAGCAAACTGAAACTAGGCTTAATTTCCGCCGTCTCCCGGGTGCGGTCTTTGATCCTTCCTGAAGAGGAAGGACGAGTGTGGGCTCATTTTCCCGAACAGCGGCTGGTAATGGAGCCTACAAAAAAGCCTGGGGGAGTTCTACCATGTATGGGGTACAATATTGGCATGTGCCACCGTAAGGGTATGGGTTTCAAGTAATTTAGTCTGGGATAGAGAATAGAAATCAGCGAGTTTGAGTCTAGAATAGGGAACATGAACATTTGTATCATTTTCCAGGAGAATGTTCTACCCAAACATTCCTAAATTACCTTCTTTGGCATCTACTATTTATCAGCTGTTACATAGTACTAGTAGGAATTGGAGGGCTAAAAGCTGGACTTGACTAAAATGGATTTACAGCTCAGTTCATACTAGTGACACAGATCAAAATGCAGGTGCAAATATTAATGGAAACACAAGAAAACATAAAAGTGATATCAATACCTAAATGCAATGCTAGTGCAAGTGCTAATGCTTGTGTTTTTGCTCACATTAACATATTAACCATATGTGAAACAAGCCAGTCAAATGCCCGGCGGGAGGGGGGCACTCCCTTATTTGGACTAAACAGGTATGTGCAGCTGAACAGGGTATGGTTTTTAGGGTCTCCAGAATTAACGGGGTATACTGAATTTCACTATTAATTTTAGTGTCTTGAACAGGGTGTCTTTTGGGAATGGAAGCCTTTCAAAGAGTGTGAAAGTTGGCAATAAGCAATCTACATATGTGGTACCAACATATCTTTAAACCATAATTCCAAGGTTTTCCTCTAAAAAATAAATCTATTTTGTATGCAAAAGTAAATGAATCAGGGTCAAGGGTCAGGGACTAGGGTCTCTTGTCTTAGACAAGGTAGTCTTAAACAAATTCAGGGTTTGAAGGCCTGGGTGGCAGGCCTCTACCCAAGTTTCTCTTGAGTTCATCCCCCTGGGGTCAGATGCAAGGTGATAAATGTTTGTCCACCATAATGGGATGATACTTAAAATGCAGTGTGCTGTATCTCACTGTTGTGGTGGAAGTGTGAAAATCTGTTGCACAGCAGTACTTGTGCTTGCATTTGTGTTGCTCATGTGAACCTGCCTAAGCAAAGAATGAGGCAATTTTTCTGTTACTGCAATTTGCAGCTAAATGATGGTACACTGCGAGAATGACATGGTTAACATTTTAATTTTACCTGTATGGCCTTTTCCAATGTTAAACTTTCCATTACTGCACTCATAATGCTGACAAATTGATTATGTCTGGTCTTATTGCATTTTTCCTCCTTTGTTACGCCTAACAGTGTGCCTATAAATGTAAATAAAAAAGAACAAAAATGAAGCACATTAGAACCCCGGTAAATTGACCTCTGAAGGGAAACAAAAAACAGGTCGAGTTAGTGGGGAATTCAAGCTATTGGGGTAATTTTCAGTGAAATCTTGCTCAAGGGAAAGGAAATTTAGTTCGAGTCACTATGGAATTCAAAGTTATCTGAGTTTGAGTTATAGAGGTTCTACTGTATGTATATTATCATGGTTCGCATAATGTTGTAGTAGGGTTTTATCAATTTTGCCACTATTATATATAGTTTCACATGACATGGCTAATCAGCAAGTGGTTGTAATTTTGACTGGTCAATAAAAAAGTAACTTTTGTTGGTACAATGATAAAACCCTATACCAACCTCATTCCCAGGGTTCTCTCCTACTCATCCCTAATGGGTAGGAGAGAATTACAAGGTTGACCCTATACTGACTAACTAATGATAACATTATTATAATATTTTTATATCATGGGTGACAAATTACTCCCAAATTTTGCAGTAAAATCTCAGCATTAATAATTAATAATGATTATAAATTAATCATTAATTATAATTCATGAGTTGAATAAAAAAATTGCTCTGGCAACATTCATTATATGCTAAGTGCCATGATACCATTCAGGTTTAAGATGTTATGAATAAAGATGTCTCAGACACATAAAAACTAAAAACACAGAAGTGCACAAGATCAATTAAGGTTTCTGGTTTACTGACCAGACCTCTTCCACCAATAGTGACATATAGAACCTGATCACCAATTTAAGTCAATCAAGGATCACTTTGTCTGGCAAGTCATTGATTTTCCAATGCAACAGGAGAATTTATTGCATTTGGTGCTCAAAACATTTCCAATAAGATTGTTGACATCAAACGATTTTACGATATTTTGGACTCAGACCTCGAACTCAATAAATTTTGCATTGACCTTTGAATCACAAGAAACCCCCAAGTCAAACGACAAGTATTTAATTTCAAGAAAAATGAAAAGCGGCTGGTCAGGCCTCAAACGTACACTTAGTTAAATTGACTAGTGAACTTTGGTCCCCTTACACATGTAAGCAAAAACTTCTGCTAGAAAATGTCCAGCACAGAGCTACAAAGTTTATTTTGAATTATCTGAAAGACAATTAAATTCAAAGTTAACCTATTGCCACTGGAGTATAGAAGGGATTTGAAAGACATAGTCCTTATTTTTAAAGCCAAAGCAGGCCACGTAGATCTTGGCCATCAAGACTTTTTCTGGCCAACCAAATACACCATCACATGCACAATGCATGCGAATTTAACTAGTTGCATTTTATTGTGAAAATGAATTAATCAGCATGTCACAAGTATGGAACAAAGAAAAAATGTGCAGATTCCCCAACAGGATTCGAACCTATGACCTCCCAAACACTGGGCAGGCACTCTATCCATTTGAGCTACAGAGAACTCATGGAGAGCGAGGCCACATACTTCTATACTTGTGACACGCTGATTAATTCATTTTCACATTTGTTTCACCGAGCTTAAAATTTACCACCTTTCATTCTTTCACCACACAGTATGACATTGATATTGCTGATCCTTGCAGTATGCAGGATGCACGTCAAATATGAACCTAGCTAGTATATGGCCTCACTTTCCATGAGTTCTCCGTAGCTCAAGTGGATAGAGCACCCGCCCAGTGTTTGGAAAGTCATAGGTTCGAATCCCGTCAGGGACTCACATTTTTCTTGTCCAACGCCCGTGACATGATTAATTCATTTTCACATTTGTTTCACCACGCTTATAATTCACTATCTTTCATTCTTTCACCATTTCTCATTTTTGTTCTCTATCTAACATATTTCAAATATATATATTTTTATGTACATGTTAATTGATAACATGCAATGAATTCAATAAAGTTAAAGTTTAAGTTAAAGTTAATGCTGACTTAGGAGAGAAGTACAAATGTAGGTGCTCAGTTACCTGGAGACTGCCTCAATTGATCCAAAATTTGAACTCAACATTTTTTCAATATTGATAATAAATGAACCCAAGTGAAGGAAGACTGACTCAGACCAGTGGTCAGTGGTTTAAGTTTAAGTTCGACTCCTTAAATGGCCAACTGGTTTAATGCCAACCATAAGGGAGACCCTCTGAGGAGGATTATGTCTGAATTTCATATACGGTCATATTTTTGTGTTTTGAGGAGTAGGTAATGTTCCTGTCGACACTTACTGTCAAACTCACAAAACCGTGAACTCCAGAAAAGTTTATGGAATGTTATTGTGTTTCGAGAAATTAGCCAAGGCGCAAGATAACTAACACGCAAACGGCAACCGTAATTAGTTTGTGGTTTTGCGGTTTGCTTGCGTATTCCTGAACTTTATTGTAAGTGGCCTGTAGACAATCAACATTCCTGAAATTTTTCAGGTGTTCACAGTTTTCGGAGTTTGACAGTAACCCACAACCATCTCATCTAGTCACCGCTTGTGTCACTTTTTCAAGGCCACGTCGCTTGTAGGAATTTTACCCCTTGCTGTGAGAGGGCCTCATAAATCATATTGCATATTAAATCTCACGTTTAGTTTGCTAACAGAACTATCAAATGTCTAAAAAGGCTACAAAAACGAAGTATCGATGATAATTTAAGACAATTGGTGTTAATAAGACAATGTGCTTGTAAATTAAAGTACTTGCTTCTTTACAGGTGATTCTCCAATTTTTTTTTTTTTTTTTTTACTTTTCCAAAAAAATGGGTCGGTCGGGCGATGGGAAACGAAGCATTAAATTGGGATGGCCTAATAATAATAATAAAAAAAAGGTGCAAAGGAGGAATAATACATGAATAATATTGTTCCAAATAACGAATAATTGGGAAAGGAAATAAAAATGTGAATGTCTTAAGATCTTCCTTAAAAAACGGGATCGTTTCAAGATTGGCTACGATGAAGATAATGATTTTCATCGAACGTGCGATCAGCGCAGACGTGCTACAACACCTACAAGTGCTTGTTTTTTTAATAACATGCGCACACTAAAGAAACGGGCTGATGGTCACATTACTCCAGAAAGTATGGGTATACTTTAACTAAGAAATAAAATGAAAAACTTACCGATTTTTAAAAGCAAAATAGTCAAGGTCGTCCACCATTATTCATGGCATTGTGGCATGCCTAGTTTCCAGTCTACGTCGTCCACGACTGGAGGACACCCTGGAGACGAGGCTAATTAATGGCGACGGGACACAAAAAGAAGAGGAAAATCTTACGACATTAGGTTTTAATCCATCCGAATATTCAAATTCTTTACAAAGGCGCTTTTTTGTGTGTTCAGACCAGCACGAAGCGAAAATAAAGCCCGAGAAAAGCGCGGCAAAGACGGGGGAAGGTGCAGACATTTTCGCACCTCCAAAATCGCGCGTGAATTTTTAGTCATACAGTATAAAAGTAAACCTGGGTGACAGAAGTCCAAAAAGAGCTGACATTCCCCAAGAATCAGCGATGGCAGAGGGGGAGGGTGGTAGGACTATAGCTCTACCACGTTTTTGCTTGGGTTGATAACAGCCCGTTGGCGCTTCCAAGGTTAATTGGGTGCAAATCCTAAATTACAAGATTTGACTTTTTCCCTTTGGTTTGCATTTTGGAGAGCGGCTTTATTCTCGCACTTATAACTAAAGACTCTTCAGGGGATAGACTATGGCTGAGGGTCGGAAAGGCGGGGTGTCGTGCACGGTTCAAGGGAATTAAAATCGAAATTTAAAGCGGTTCACGGGAATTAAAACAGACTTTTCACGAACCACGCAAAATTCAGCATTTGATTGTCGCCCACATAGTATTGCGAAACTGAGGTGTGGACTATTTTGAATCATTCATAGACAAGAAGTGTTTTCACACCCTAAAATACTAAATTTACAAAAATTCACAACTGCATGCCATACTCTACACAAGCAAAACTGGTTACACTTCATTACTTGCAATCCTTTAGTGTAGTGCGTATGTGCAAGAAAAATATCTTTGCCAGTAGTTTTACAGGTCTCGTAAGGTAATAACACAGCCTGTACAATACACTGTTCTCCCTTGTGGCCGAACAACTCTGACCATTCGACCCCTACTTGTCTGTATGCCACGGAGAAAGGTAAGTTCATCTTCATCATCGTTCAGGTCTTCATGATCACAAGACATTAGAATCTGCCTCATATTCTTGCACTTCGTCGGAGTCATCGGAAACGTCAAAAGAAGTAGCATCCTGTTGATCATGCGGCTGAATGTCAGAAGCGAAGCTGTAGTTTCTACATCATCTGGAAAAGGTTGAGTGGGGAAAA
Organism: Porites lutea; assembly: GCF_958299795.1. NCBI lineage: Eukaryota > Metazoa > Cnidaria > Anthozoa > Scleractinia > Poritidae > Porites > Porites lutea. The sequence continues at coordinate 48,520,205 of NC_133202.1, read as the reverse complement.
CTGCTTTCAATGCTGGTGTATATGAGGAACGGTACATATATTGAGAGGAAGTGTCCCGGCCTCACACTTGACTTGACCTTAGACTTGACCTTGATATATCAAGTTTCTCGAAAGTTTACGTTGAATATTTCACGAAAAATTAGCTAATTATAGACCATGTTCACGAATCTCGAGAAATAAATTAGTTTTTTTTTTTCACGAATCACGGGATTACTTTTGTTCACGGATCACGAGAAATAAATTCTCTCGTTCACGATTCACGGCAATTAATAATAGGCGTTCAGGGTTCACGGAAAACCCCCTTTCTGACCCTCGTGGCGGCTTGTAGTCTAGAAATGTAAGACCTAAGACCTCGGCTAGGACCTCGAAACTAAGACCTAGAATACCAAGGTCTCGAAAACTAGTACAACCCTTCAATAGACTATTCACAGTCTCCGCACTATTTTTTCGTAAGATCGTCGAGATCGAGCGCTTATCCAGCCTGCTTGTCAAATCTACTTAGGGGGCCGGGGACGGTTTCGGAACGAGGCCCCTCAGATTGGCCCTCAGTTGCCCCTTAGTTAGCCTGTTCCAGGCTCCGAGATAGTCGGGTCCGCTGAATTGAGAAAGCGCAAACACGAAAATACTATAAAACTTTTCGTGCGCCTTTTTCTTTCGCGTCTTCCTCGTTATCTGAGAGCCTGGAGCAGGCTACCCACAGGAGTAATCGGCTCCTGCTACCCTTAGTCAACCCCTGAGCATTACCCCTTAATGGGTTTGACACTCATCCCCAGACTCCAGGCTAGACTCGTGTTTTGGAAGCAGGGGATATCCCGCGAAAACAGCCATCTCTTCTCGCTTCTGCGAAACGTCTCTTGTGGCGCGGAGCGAGAAGAGCTGGCTGTTTTCGCAGGCTAGGATTATTGTCTTTTGACGACATCCTGTAGGCGGTGACAATGGAACCAGAACCAGGGAAGAAGCTCGTTGAGGAAGTCCAAACTATCCGCAAGCTGTTGTCTGTAAAATCCTTCCTTCTCCTTCTTCACCCATCTAACCCATGCACTCACTGCTGCAACTGGTTCAAATTTAACACCAGAGTAGGATATCCTGAGAGAACATTATTAATTTGAACTTTGGGTTTTTTCAGCCCGCAATAAGCAGCGTCGGTCACACATGAACGCGATAGGAAAACAGTCTAAAAGTGATATAATAATGGTATACACGAAAGTCATAGCTGATGAAAATTGCCAAAATTCAGCAAGAAGCACAAACAGAGGACGCGCCCGTAAGCGTTCTCCCATCCTCGGAGACCCAGGGGCAGTCAGTCGGGACGAAAGTTTTCAAGTACGTCCCGCCTTTTCTCCCAGCCCGATCCGCGACTGAGGCCCAGTTCATACGTCGTGCTTCTGCCGTGCCGAACTTAATTCTTGAATTAAGTTCGACATAAGCACGGCAGAAGCACGACGTCTGAATCAAAGTTTTTAATTTAGTGCGGCAGAACAATTAAGTTCGACAAGGTCTGCCGTGCTACACGACTCTGGCACGGCAGCGATTCAGACGTCGTGCTTATGCCGTGTCGAACTAAATGCATAAATTTCAGAAATGTATTTTTCGCGGGAATTGTTATCTTGCGAGTCCCGCAAGTAGCTTCGAGGAAAAATGTCCTTCAATGAGCATGCGCATTGATTCTCTTTATTACCCCAGAGCTCCTCTGGGTATGACGGCCAGGAATCAGAAGCGTAAGCACTGGGCCGGGGTCGAGAATGATTTAAAACAAACATGGCGGCTGAGCAGTGTATGTGTTCCATACTTCTTCGAACCATCCCTTGTTACGGGGAAGCCGTCGACATGATCGATCAGCAGTAGTTTTCTCGGAAGAAATAAGAAGAGCAGAAAGAAAAAAACTTCTAATAATATCATTCGCCTGACGGTCAAAAGGAAAAGGATTTTCTGCTGCATTTCTTTTCTTCTCGTCCTCGAGTTTTGTAAGAGTTTTACAAGTAGCAATTTACGCTGGAGGTTACGGTGTGGCGCCATTTTTCGTCACCGCTTACCGCTGTACTGACTACTGTGCGAACACTGAATTAAGTTCGACTCTGGCACGACGTCTGAATTGAAGTCGTGCTTGTGCCGTGCTTCTGTCGAACCCAATATTAATTAGGTTCGGCACGGCAGAAGCACGACGTATGAACTGGGCCTGACTGTCCCTGGGTCTCCGAGGATGGCGATCACCCAAAATGCACTTTTGCCATTTGCCATGTTGAAAACAACTTTTGCCATCCAGTCATGCTTGCATGGTTTTCCATCCTTGTAATTTCGAAATTTTCAAAACTGTCATGAAGCATTACAGGGCTCAGAACTCCTTTCAATTGAGCCCTCAAATGCGTAAAGGAAAGATTAAACGACAATTTCAAAATTTTACAATTTACAAGGATTTGTATGGAAAACCATCCAAACGTGACTAGGTGGCAAAAGTTGTTTTTCTCATACAAATGCTTCTAACTTTCGGCGGCCGTTACAATCGCTACTTTTGAGATACACGGCTTAAAATTTTCAGGTTACTTAATTTTAATATGCACTTTCAGCCTGAGCTAGCAAAATTTTTCAAAAGTGAACTGTTTTCGTGTTCACCGAAAGTTGGTCACGTGATCAAGTCATGCAAAGAGCCTATACATCTACTTTGTGGAAACAGGTTAAGGATGTGGAGGCAATTTCTATGAAAGACCATTAATGAGATGTGCGATTTCACGTTGGTCACTGAAAATTCTTCGTATACTCTGATCAGCGAACTAAACCGGATCAGACCACGTGTCAAGTGGTCGTTTAGACGAGGTTAGGAACAACTGAAAATTATAAAAAGCGTCCGCCTAAAAGGTGGTCAAGCTCGCTTACGAGAGGAAATAATTAAAGTGGCTTCGACTGGGAACATTTTGCTGTTTTTAAACTATCATAATGGTGGCGTATGATAGGTTGTCTGTAAGGCGCTCAACTTCAACTTCAGCTTTATTTTATTGTAACGTCTGGTCAGTTTACAAACCGCTGCAAACTTGAATTAACATACTACAGGTAACTACTAAACAAAGGTATGTTAACAATTCGCTAAAATGCCATAAATTAAATCACAGGCTTTGATTGGGAAAGAAGGTTATCAATTTCTTGACCACTACGGAAAATACCATTACATACCATAATGCTCTTTGTTTGTCACCCCAAAATTTCGCATAAACATTGTCTTCAGTTTCTCCTAGGAGTTAAAATGGCCCGAAGAGAAACTGAAAACAATGCTTATGCAAAATTTTGGGGTGACAAACAAAGAACATTATGGTATTTTCTGTAGTGGTCAATATTGACACCAAAAAGGTGAGTGAGTTTGACTTACCCTATTAGATTCTCCTCAATAATCACAGAATTTAGAGGCCTGATGGAGGGGTTCTGACAGGTCGGCCCTCAATTACCCATCCCGCTTCTCCCACCCACTATACTAATAGTAATAATAATAGTAATAATAATAATAATAATGATGATGATGATGATGATGATGATGATGATGATGATAACAATGATTGTAAAACTTTAACCTGCTTGCAGACGTCGCCTCTTTTCTTTTAGTTTTGTTGCATGTGGTAAAGGTCTGCAACACGGGAAATCTGAGACGTCTTCACGCTGGCTATCAACTCTTTTAACTGCTTTACTTAGATCCGTTTTGAAATCACTGGTGATACTTGTAATCTGATTGACTCTCAGCGGTGTCAATTATTCACAAATCGCACAACTTTTCTCTAAATCACACCTGTTCTCAATCGCATCATTTCTGTTTTGCATATAAAAGGAGATGTAAAAGCGTTCCAGATTCCTCCTTTCAACAAACCGGCTACTGGATTGATAAAATATTGCTAATGACTTAATTTTGCGATTTCAAAATGGCTGTAATAAAGTGGTAATCACTTCCTGTGGTACAATTTTCGTCTGAAATCATACTCCTCATTTCAATCGCGCTTATGACTTCAGACCAAATTGTACTCCACTACGTTAATTTCAATAGAGCGGTTTTCATTTAAGTGTCGAAAAGTAATTGGTTTTGCACTTTCTACACGATGCGATTGGCTTAAAAGATTCGCGCCACCTTTTCATCCAATCAGAAGTAAAACCAAAGCCAATTGTGACGCGCTCGCATGCATTTTCCCGCGCTTTGCGTCAGCCACATGTAATTACTTCGAGTTTTGATTGGTTCAATGTATTGTCTGTGTCCTATGTGATTGGCCAGAGTAATTACTTTGGTTTTGGTTTTACGACACTCAAACGAAAACCACTCTATAAATTGAACCCGATATCAAATTTTTAGGCCGTAAATCTTTCTCGTGGTATGCCCACCTGTGCCCTCACTGACTGGTTGTCCGTTGTGATAATAAGTGTCTAACGCGAGTGTCGATAGAGCTTCAAACCCCTGCTTATCATACAATTTGTGTGAATAACTTGATGTCCCTCCACCTTTGATTGCCTTGAACCCGAGTTCCCGACACATCGCTACACTGGCTGCATAAAGACGACCAGCCACACCCATACGCCGGTATTTTTCCTTAACTGCTAATGCGACAAAATCTACCACTTCATCAACTTCGTATCGCTCGAAAACGTTCACTTCCTTCTCTTGTAGAGTTGTTAATGTGGATAGAGCCTTTAGTGGTTCTTCTTCTGGGCAAAAATTTTCCGGTGGGTCTGACTTTTTCTTCACACCAGTGATTTGTACACCCATAATTTCTTTAGTATCTCTTGTCATCATACAGACGGAAAGATTCATCTTGAGGTGTGCCAGTGTTACTTCATTTAAAAGCTCATTCCAAGTAGCTCCAAATGATTTACAAAGAGGGTTGTCTGGGAGAAAGTAGTTAGCCATGATATTGCAAGCCTCATCGTACTGATCCGGAGTGATGATAGCAAGTGTTCCATTGTCCATCTCATATTCATCCTTCACTCCTTCTAAGGCCTTATAAGCCAACAAAATGTAAAGATCAGTCAGTAAACTAGCCTATTCCAGGCATCCAGGTAGTAGAGCGCGGGCAAAAAATTGACGAGGGAAAAAAAACACGAGGGGACCGTCGCCCCAGTCTCCCCTCATTTTTTCTCCTCGTTTTCCCCGTGTACAATTTTTATCGTTCCCCACCATCTGAACACCGTTCTGCTAACAGGCTATCAGTAAACCAGCCATTGTTGGTGAGAACAAATCTATCTTTATTTTTTATGGAATCAATAAAGTCTATTATAAATGAAGTAGTTTCTACCACTTACTGTATATCAAAAGACTACCCTGAAGAAATCACGAAAATGATTTATTTCGACTTGTCTGTGTGATACTTTTTCAAAACTTCCATTTTGTTGCCTGCGTGCAGACGTCTCCTATTTCCTTTGTTGCACGTGCAACAAAGGAAATAGGAGACGTCTGCACGCAGGCAACCATTTTGCGAAGAGAGCGATTTTCGTATGACCTTGAAATGAAAACGCGCGAACAAAACATGCACAACAAACGAACGGAAATAGAGCAATTTGATTGGTTTATCGAATGGATACAAACGCATGTGGCTTTTGGTTGGTTAAGCGAACGCTCGGGTGAAATTAATCGATACTTCGCTTTGATGTCATTCTGCGACACAATTGGCCAATCGAACAATGCCTTCTCCACATTACAGTTTTCTTTGGCGGGAAAACGAGGAGTCCATGTTTTGATCTTTTCATCCATTGGCTGATAAAACAAATAACGAACACTTACCGAAACCATTTTCAAGGTCATACGAAAATCGCTCTATCAGTACTACGTTATCTTTCACCTTTTTTTTTATAAATAATGACAAAAATAGAAAAGGAGGAAGGTGATAAAAGTTAGTTTTTAAAGTCTATATGTTAGCAAAAATCACCATTAACAACGGTAAAAGTAGACTATAAAAATTAAGGAAAGCTGCGGCCTTGCGAGGGGTGTGGCGCCTAGGGGATGCTTGTTAGAAAACTAAAATTAAACTCCTAAGGGAGACCAATGTGGGTGTGGCTCAAGCTTAAACTGACCTCTAAAGGAAACTACACACATTTATGGCATTTATGTAAATCTCTTCATGCATAGCCCTAAGCGATACCTGAAAGGGCAAATATAGTGACTTCCTGTCCCAAACACCCTTGGTGAGAATAAAATCTGCAATTTTTAATACCCCTAAGGGAGACAACGAGCATCCCTGTCACTTTTATATGGGAGTCCCCCTAGGGCATGGTGCTTTTCTGGATGGGGCACTCTCTCAAGATACATGTAATATACATGTAGTCATTCAGTTAATAAAGTGAATAGTTATTTTCTTTGGTGCCGGTAGGCCTCAAATTTCTGAGTATTCTTTGAAGTAGGACTTACTTATTTCTGCAAGTTGCAACAAAATATCTACATCTACATGTAATCATCAGGTTGATTTCTCTTCAACGACAGGGGAGTTCCAGTAAAGCTCCATTTTGAATATCAGCACCTGAAGGTCGTTTTTAAAGGTAGCAAAAAAACTAGGCTTAATTTCCGCCGTCTCCCGGGTGCGGTCTTTGATCCTTCCTGAAGAGGAAGGACGAGTGTGGGCTCATTTTCCCGAACAGCGGCTGGTAATGGAGCCTACAAAAAAGCCTGGGGGAATTCTACCATGTATGGGGTACAATATTGGCATGTGCCACCGTAAAGGGTATGGGTTTCAAGTAATTTAGTCTGGGATAGAGAATAGAAATCAGCGAGTTTGAGTCTAGAATAGGGAACATGAACATTTGTATCATTTTCCAGGAGAATGTTCTACCCAAACATTCCTAAATTACCTTCTTTGGCATCTACTATTTATCAGCTGTTACATAGTATTAGTAGGAATTGGAGGGCTAAAAGCTGGACTTGACTAAAATGGATTTACAGCTCAGTTCATACTAGTGACACAGATCAAAATGCAGGTGCAAATATTAATGGGAACACAAGAAAACATAAAAGTGATATCAATACCTAAATGCAATGCTAGTGCAAGTGCTAATGCTTGTGTTTTTGCTCACATTAACATATTAACCATATGTGAAACAAGCCAGTCAAATGCCCGGCGGGAGGGGGGCACTCCCTTATTTGGACTAAACAGGCATGTGCAGCTGAACAGGGTATGGTTTTTAGGGTCTCCAGAATTAACAGGGTATACTGAATTTCACTATTAATTTTAGTGTCTTGAACAGGGTGTCTTTTGGGAATGGAAGCCTTTCAAAGAGTGTGAAAGTTGGCAAAAAGCAATCTACATATGTGGTACCAACATATCTTTAAACCATAATTCCAAGGTTTTCCTCTAAAAAATAAATCTATTTTGTATGCAAAAGTAAATGAATCAGGGTCAAGGGTCAGGGACTAGGGTCTCTTGTCTTAGACAAGGTAGTCTTAAACAAATTCAGGGTTTGAAGGCCTGGGTGGCAGGCCTCTACTCAAGTTTCTCTTGAGTTCATCCCCCTGGGGTCAGATGCAAGGTGATAAATGTTTGTCCACCATAATGGGATGATACTTAAAATGCAGTGTGCTGTATCTCACTGTTGTGGTGGAAGTGTGAAAATCTGTTGCACAGCAGTACTTGTGCTTGCATTTGTGTTGCTCATGTGAACCTGCCTAAGCAAAGAATGAGGCAATTTTTCTGTTACTACAATTTGCAGCTAAATGATGGTACACTGCGAGAATGACATGGTTAACATTTTAATTTTACCTGTATGGCCTTTTCCAGTGTTAAACTTTCCATTACTGCACTCATAATGCTGACAAATTGATTATGTCTGGTGTTATTGCATTTTTCCTCTTTTGTTACACCTAACAGTGTGCCTATAAATGTAAATAAAAAAGAACAAAAATGAAGCACATTAGAACCCCAGTAAATTGAACTCTGAAGGGAAACAAAAAACAGGTCGAGTTAGTGGGGAATTCAAGCTATTGGGGTAATTTTCAGTGAAATCTTGCTCAAGGGAAAGGAAATTTAGTTCGAGTCACTATGGAATTCAAAGTTATCTGAGTTTGAGTTATAGAGGTTCTACTGTATGTATATTATCATGGTTCGCATAATGTTGTAGTAGGGTTTTATCAATTTTGCCACTATTATATATAGTTTCACATGACATGGCTAATCAGCAAGTGGTTGTAATTTTGACTGGTCAATAAAAAAGTAACTTTTGTTGGTACAATGATAAAACCCTATACCAACCTCATTCCCAGGGTTCTCTCCTACTCATCCCTAATGGGTAGGAGAGAATTACAAGGTTGACCCTATACTGACTAACTAATGATAACATTATTATAATATTTTTATATCATGGGTGACAAATTACTCCCAAATTTTGCAGTAAAATCTCAGCATTAATAATTAATAATGATTATAAATTAATCATTAATTATAATTCATGAGTTGAATAAAAAAATTGCTCTGGCAACATTCATTATATGCTAAGTGCCATGATACCATTCAGGTTTAAGATGTTATGAATAAAGATGTCTCAGACACATAAAAACTAAAAACACAGAAGTGCACAAGATCAATTAAGGTTTCTGGTTTACTGACCAGACCTCTTCCACCAATAGTGACATATAGAACCTGATCACCAATTTAAGTCAATCAAGGATCACTTTGTCTGGCAAGTCGTTGATTTTCCAATGCAACAGGAGAATTTATTGCATTTGGTGCTCAAAACATTTCCAATAAGATTGTTGACATCAAACGATTTTACGATATTTTGGACTCAGACCTCGAACTCAATAAATTTTGCATTGACCTTTGAATCACAAGAAACCCCCAAGTCAAACGACAAGTATTTAATTTCAAGAAAAATGAAAAGCGGCTGGTCAGGCCTCAAACGTACACTTAGTTAAATTGACTAATGAACTTTGGTCCCCTTACACATGTAAGCAAAAACTTCTGCTAGAAAATGTCCAGCACAGAGCTACAAAGTTTATTTTGAATTATCTGAAAGACAATTAAATTCAAAGTTAACCTATTGCCACTGGAGTATAGAAGGGATTTGAAAGACATAGTCCTTATTTTTAAAGCCAAAGCAGGCCACGTAGATCTTGGCCATCAAGACTTTTTCTGGCCAACCAAATACACCATCACATGCACAATGCATGCGAATTTAACTAGTTGCATTTTATTGTGAAAATGAATTAATCAGCATGTCACAAGCGTGGAACAAAGAAAAAATGTGCAGATTCCCCAACAGGATTCGAACCTATGACCTCCCAAACACTGGGCAGGCACTCTATCCATTTGAGCTACAGAGAACTCATGGAGAGCGAGGCCACATACTTCTATACTTGTGACACGCTGATTAATTCATTTTCACATTTGTTTCACCGAGCTTAAAATTTACCATCTTTCATTCTTTCACCACACAGTATGACATTGATATTGCTGATCCTTGCAGTATGCAGGATGCACGTCAAATATGAACCTAGCTAGTATATGGCCTCACTTTCCATGAGTTCTCAGTAGCTCAAGTGGATAGAGCACCCGCCCAGTGTTTGGAAAGTCATAGGTTCGAATCCCGTCAGGGACTCACATTTTTCTTGTCCCACGCCCGTGACATGATTAATTCATTTTCACATTTGTTTCACCACGCTTATAATTCACTATCTTTCATTCTTTCACCATTTCTCATTTTTGTTCTCTATCTAACATATTTAAAATATATATATTTTTATGTACATGTTAATTGATAACATGCAATGAATTCAATAAAGTTAAAGTTTAAGTTAAAGTTAATGCTGACTTAGGAGAGAAGTACAAATGTAGGTGCTCAGTTACCTGGAGACTGCCTCAATTGATCCAAAATTTGAACTCAACATTTTTTCAATATTGATAATAAATGAACCCAAGTGAAGGAAGAATGACTCAGACCAGTGGTCAGTGGTTTAAGTTTAAGTTCGACTCCTTAAATGGCCAACTGGTTTAACGCCAACCATAAGGGAGACCCTCTGAGGAGGATTATGTCTGAATTTCATATACGGTCATATTTTTGTGTTTTGAGGAGTAGGTAATGTTCCTGTCGACACTTACTGTCAAACTCACAAAACCGTGAACTCCAGAAAAGTTTATGGAATGTTATTGTGTTTCGAGAAATTAGCCAAGGCGCAAGATAACTAACACGCAAACGGCAACCGTAATTAGTTTGTGGTTTTGCGGTTTGCTTGCGTATTCCTGAACTTTATTGTAAGTGGCCCGTAGACAATCAACATTCCTGAAATTTTTCAGGTGTTCACAGTTTTCGGAGTTTGACAGTAACCCACAACCATCTCATCTAGTCACCGCTTGTGTCACTTTTTCAAGGCCACGTCGCTTGTAGGAATTTTACCCCTTGCTGTGAGAGGGCCTCATAAATCATATTGCATATTAAATCTCACGTTTAGTTTGCTAACAGAACTATCAAATGTCTAAAAAGGCTACAAAAACGAAGTATCGATGATAATTTAAGACAATTGGTGTTAATAAGACAATGTGCTTGTAAATTAAAGTACTTGCTTCTTTACAGGTGATTCTCCAATTTTTTTTTTTTTTTTTGACTTTTCCAAAAAAATGGGTCGGTCGGGCGATGGGAAACGAAGCATTAAATTGGGATGGCCTAATAATAATAATAAAAAAAAGGTGCAAAGGAGGAATAATACATGAATAATATTGTTCCAAATAACGAATAATTGGGAAAGGAAATAAAAATGTGAATGTCTTAAGATCTTCCTTAAAAAACGGGATCGTTTCAAGATTGGCTACGATGAAGATAATGATTTTCATCGAACGTGCGATCAGCGCAGACGTGCTACAACACCTACAAGTGCTTGTTTTTTTAATAACATGCGCACACTAAAGAAACGGGCTGATGGTCACCTTACTCCAGAAAGTATGGGTATACTTTATGTTAAGTTTCTCATTTAGTTTTCATTATTTTTAGTTTCATTTCATTTCCAGTGTTTCATTTACGTCATTGCTTTGTTTCTAATACTCCCCCTGGATAGCTCTTATTTCAGTCGATTGCACGTTTCTCGCATAATACAGTAGCAGAATAAGTTTTTGTGTCATTTAGTTTCGTTTCGTTATTTGGACGTTTACTGTGTGGGTCAGATATGTAAGTAATCATTTTCGTTTCCTTTCGTAGATATTTTTGTTGATTTAGTCTTCAGGTAATTGATTTAGTACTTTATTTGTCCCCTCGTGGGCATACATGTGTACATTTCGTAACAATTTCGCATATTTCGTTATTTACTACAGTATGGATATTTCAGTTACCTTTCTACTAATTTTATCTTCATCGAAAGTCAATATATGAAGCATTTTATTTAGATTAACAGATGTATTTGTTAAGTGTTTTCCATGCAACAATAAGATTCTTCATGTGCGGGGTTCCGCTCCCAAAATGCACAAGCTTGTACTTTGTCATTAAGCCTTTCGTACACAATTATGTTTTATCGTCTTTTGTTTCTATCGCTACTCGTTTATATTTGATTTCCCCTATAAGTTAGTTCATTTAGTTGTATTTGTTTTTTAGTTTACGAGAATCATTGATCGCTGGCAAGAAATAAATCAAGTTGATTACATCACACCATTTCATCGCCTGCAAGTTTTTGTTCTCCGTATTTAAATGTCCCCGATCAGTTAGCGACACGTTTGATTTGATAGTAAAGAACATGATCGTCGCTTCGCTGTAACAGTAAAATATCTCCACATACAAGAACGTTACAAGATGTTTGAAGAAGAAAACGCCAAAGAAATAATCGATAACCTCCTCAGTGCATCACCCGCTGTGTTAGCTAGTGAGGATGTCATGCAACAGCGTAGAACGCGTGACCGGAAACCCACGGAGAAGGGACGGTTAATGAACATTTCCATGCTCCAACAAAAGAGAGACGCTGCATATAAAAGGATGGCAAAGCAAATCAAGAGGATTAATTCCTCCTATATGACCTGCGAGGACATTGAATGGTTTTCTCAAGAAAGAGATAATCTCGATCAGTTGAAAGAAGATTTCCATCAAGCGTTCACCGATTATCATGAGCTCATGCTGACGGAACAGGAAACTGACGCCTCCTATAGGTGGTTTGACCTTAAAGATCGCGAGTACCAGGACTGTCGTTTGAAGATCAGTGGTCAAATACACGCCCTTGAGAAGGAAGCAGCTAAACAACACTCTGTGAAGAGCTATCGTTCAGGAACAAGCAGAACAGGTAGTACGAAGACATCTCACGTGTCAAATTCCTCCGCTCGGTCGAAAAAAATAAAGACCGCTGCGAAAGCTGCCAAACTAGAAGCTCAAATGAAATTCCTCGATAAGGAAGCGGAGCTTAGAAGACTGACACGTATGAAGGAGCTAGCAATGGCAAGAGCTGAACGAGATGCCATGAAAAGTCTCGAAGAAGAAGAACAAGAAAGGGCAAATACGTTGGAGCAGGCTACACCGAAAATGGTTCCTGTGCGAAGTAAATTAAACGAAGACGCTCCTCCTTTCGTGCCAATGCAATCTGGGCCACCCGCCAAAACGGAAGTTAAGTTCAAAGCCTCTCCGAATCCATTTGCTCCTCCCTTGTTGCACGAATCACCGCAACCACGCAAGGTTGAATGCAGATCAGATACCCCTCTTAATCCTTTTCACACCCCGTTACCGAAACCGCGAGGTGTGTCTGTAAAGACGGAACCTAGAACGTACGATTCGCTGTTTTCTGCTTTAACTCCAACACCTCCTGGACCAAGTCAGACTCCTGCGATAGAAGAGCGTCACTCGTCTTGGCCAGTGAATCCTTTTTTGTCACCTGTATTGAAGTCAGAAGTCGAGATCTCACCCCCAAGTCCAAGTGAGAAGGCTTTACAGGAAATTATAAAGCTCCAAGCTAAGCAGACTGAGCTATGCGCCCTCATAGCGCAGCAACAACGAGTGAGTTCTCTCCCTGTGCAAGAACCTCCACTCTTCAGTGGAAATTACTTTGACTACCCTATCTTTACAAGAGCCTTCGAAACCATCATCGAATCAAGAGTTCCATCGGACAGAGAAAGGCTTTACTTTCTTAACAAGTACACTGAAGGAAAGGCAAACGATGTTATTAAGGGCTTCGTCACTCTGAACTCTGATGATAGCTACCAACGGGCTAAGAATCTACTTGCCCAAAGATATGGGGACCCTCATCGTGTTTCTGACGCCTATAAGTCCCGATTGAAGGAATGGCCACAAATAAGCGAAGGTGATAGTAACGGTCTCCAAGCATTGTCCGACTTTCTTGGCCAGTGTGAAGAAGCAATGAGAAGTATACACTCCCTAAACGAGTTAAACTCCACAGAAGTACTGAGGCAAGTTAGCTCAAAGTTACCATCTTATTCTGGTGTGAAATGGTGTCGACATGCGTTCGATAAGAAGAAGAAAGATGAACGAACAATCACCTTTCATGACCTTGTGAAGTTTGTCAGAGCCGAGGCTGATCTCGCCACTGATCCTGTTTTCTCCCCCGATGTGCTGAAGATGGAAAAGAAGAAGAGCCCCGAGAAGCAGAAAACAAGCATAAACCGAAGGCGTCCACCTAGCCTGAACAGCCTTGCCACAACTGGAGAAGAGTCAAAGGGGAACTCGAAGTCACCTTCTGGTGAGAAAACTGACTCAAAGTTAAAGTGTCCGGCGTGTTCAAAGTCCCATATGTTGTACAACTGTGAAGAGTTCAAGAAAATGGACATAAGAGAGCGCCATGATTTCGTGAAGTTGAACTCACTTTGTTTCGGCTGTCTTCAGCAAGGTCACCTCTCTAAAGACTGCAAGCGTAGACTTACGTGTCAGGAGTGCAAGAAGCCGCACCCAACAACCCTCCATTATGAAACTAAGAAGCAAGCCAAAGAACCACAGAAAGCGATGGAGAAAGAAGATAGCTCAATTCCAGCCATTAGTAACTGTTCTAGTACAGATAGCCAACGGGTCGTCATCAACTCATTAATTGTACCAGTGTGGCTTCACCATAAGGACAGTCCCAAACGGGAGATTATGACTTATGCTCTCTTAGATGAAGCTAGCGATACCACATTCATCAAGTCTGAAGTTCTCAAAGACCTTGGCCTGAAGGGACCTGAAGTTAAACTCAATCTGTCCACAATGTTAGGACGACAGGAGATTGCTGTTGAGAAAATAAGCGGTTTGGTTGTTGAAAGAATCGATAAGAGAGTGGAGATTGAGCTTCCAAAGACATATTCAAGGTCAAATATACCTTTCAGAAGAGACCAAATTCCGAGAAAGGAGACGGCAAATGAGTGGCAACACCCTCAGAAGATCGCCGATAAGCTGTATCCATATCAAAGTAGCATGGACGTAGGACTGCTGTTAGGCTGTAATTGTCCGAGAGCGATCAAGCCACGAGAAGTCATTCTCTGGAAAGGAGAAGATCCCTATGCTGTTAGGACCTTGCTTGGTTGGGGCATAATTGGTCCCGTGATCATGCCTGTATCTAAAGAAGAAGCTAATGAAGTTGACGACGATTTTGTAACATGTAACAGAGTTTTGGCATACGAGACAGGCAGCGATTGTTCAAGAAATATTGCATTTGTAACTACCAGTCAGACGAAGGAGGAAATCACCCCTAAAGAAGTGAAGATGATGTTTGAAGCCGACTTCTCAGAAAAGGACAGAAACAGTCAGGCTCTCTCCCAAGAAGACAGAAGATTTCTGGCGACTGTAGAACAGGGCATTCGCCACTGCGAAGATGGACACTACGAGTTGCCTTTGCCTTTGAAAGAAACCAGTCCAAGCCTTTCCAACAACCAAGAAGTAGCCGTGCATCACTTAAGCCAACTGAAAAGGAGGTTTAAATCTGATCAGAAGTACAAAGAAGACTACACCACCTTCATGGAAAATTTAATCAAGAATGGCCATGCAGAAAGAGTCCCACCTGACGAATGTTTACTCCAAGGAAGTTCTCAAGACAGCAAGTCAAGTTTATCTGATAAAGGAAAGGTTTGGTATATTCCTCATCATGGCATATATCATCCCAAAAAGCCAAACAAGATCCGGGTGGTTTTCGATTGCTCCGCGGAATTCAAGAACGAGACCTTAAATAAACATTTGTTACAAGGACCAAATTTAACAAACAATTTGGTGGGAGTCCTCTGTCGGTTCAGGCAAGAAACAGTAGCGTTCATGTGCGACATAGAGTCGATGTTTCTTCAAGTAAGAGTATCAGAAGAATGCAGAGACTTCTTGAGATTCCTGTGGTGGGAGAACGGAGACACGGCCAAGGACCCGATAGAATTTAGAATGACTGTCCATCTCTTTGGAGCGACATCATCGCCTGGATGTGCAAACTACGCCTTGAAGTCCACTGCTAACGATAATGAAGAAGAACTTGGCTCAATGTCAGCGAACTTTGTACGAAGAAATTTTTACGTGGACAACGGCCTCAAATCTGTCGCCTCATCAGAAGAAGCAGTGAACCTTATTAAAGACGCTAAAGAGATGTGCCGCAGAGGGGGTTTCCGCCTGCACAAGTTTGCTTCAAACAAGAAAGAAGTTATAGAAGCCATCTCAGCCGAAGATAGAGCTGAAGAGATAAGGAACATAGACTTGGATTCTGAAGCCCTACTGATAGAACGTACCCTTGGTGTTGAGTGGTGCGTCGAGAAAGATTCATTCCAGTTTAGAATCACGTTGAAGGACCATCCATGTACCAGAAGAGGGATACTCTCCACAGTCAGCTCCATATACGATCCCTTAGGTTTCGTGGCTCCACTCCTCCTTGAAGGAAAGAAGATCCTACAGGACCTGTGCAGAGAAAAAACAGATTGGGATGACCCAGTTCCTGAAGTAATTAAGATGAAGTGGGAAAAATGGAGAAGTGAGCTGTTCACTTTGGATCAGTTATCAGTTCCAAGATGCTTCAAGCCATCAGATTTTGGATACATCAGAAGTGTAGAGTTGCATCACTTCTCTGACGCCAGTACCCAGGGGTACGGCCAATGCTCATACCTCCGCTTAAAGGACGATAAAGGCCATCTCCATTGCTCGTTGGTAATGGGCAAAGCAAGAGTTACACCACTCAAACAAGTAACGGTGCCTCGTTTGGAGCTTACAGCTGCTGTGGTTTCTGTAAGAACAAGTAGTCAACTACAAAGAGAATTAGACTATGAAGAAATAACAGAAATCTTCTGGACCGATAGCAAGGTTGTTCTCGGGTACATCGCTAATGAAAGTAGACGTTTCCACATCTTTGTTGCAAACAGGGTGCAACAAATTCAAGACAACACCTCTCCGGATCAATGGCATTATGTGGACACCAAACTTAACCCTGCAGATCACGCCTATCGCGGCCTCAGTGCACAACAGCTCCTCAAGTCAAATTGGATAACCGGGCCAGCCTTCCTGCGGAATGATAGAAGTCAGTGGCCGACATCCCAACTATTAGGAGTACAAGATACTCGACAGTTATCATCTGATGACCCCGAAGTAAAGAAGTCTGTGAGCCTCGCTACAAACGTAGAAAAGTCCTTTGCAAGCATTTGCAGTCGATTGGCGTACTTCTCCGACCTTCATCGAGCAAAAAGAGCTGTCGCATTATGCCTTATTTTTGTGCAGAAGCTAAAAGAAAGACTGAAGCACAAGTCCCTCCTGGTCGTAGAAGAGAAATCAAATACAACAAAGAACCCCAATACAGTCATCCAGCTTCCTTCAATGACGGTGGCAAGTATGCAGGATGCAGAAACTCGAATCATTAGGGCAGTTCAAGCTGATCATTTTGGAGATGAGATTGGCACCTTGACCTCGCTCTCACCGCCAGGAGACCCAAAGGATAAAGCAAACCTTTCCCAAAGGAAAAGATCTATGAAAAGTTGCAGTTCTCTTGGCAAACTCGATCCTTTCCTGGATGCAAGTGGAATCGTACGAGTAGGCGGGCGCCTCAAGCACGCTACGTTGTCAGAAAGTGTCAAGTTTCCAATTATTTTGCCCAAAGGAAATCACATCACAGATCTCCTTATCAAGCATTGTCACGAAGAAGTTAAACACCAAGGGAGAGGTATGACCCTCAGTGAAATTCGTTTCCGAGGATTCTGGATCATTGGAGGATCCACTGCTGTAGCCACCCACATCTCAAAGTGTGTAACATGTCGAAAGCTAAGAGGAAAGGTCCAGGATCAGAAGATGGCCGATCTACCGGTCGATAGATTAGAGCCAGCACCCCCTTTCACCTTTTGCGCAGTGGCCTACTTTGGACCATGGAACATAAAGGAGAGAAGAAAAGAAGTTAAGAGATACGGAGTTCTCTTCACATGCATGTCGTCAAGAGTAATTCACTTGGAGTCAGCGAATTCTTTAGACACCAATTCGTTCATTGACGCCTTTCGAAGATTTACCTGTCGAAGAGGCCCTATTCGCCAATTGAGGTCCGACCAAGGAACCAACTTCGTCGCAGCAAGAAGGGAACTCAGAGAAGCCCTTGAAGAGTTCGACTATGAAAGGATAAGGGCCGAACTACTGAAGAATAATTGTGATTGGTTCTCATTCAGGATGAACGTGCCTGCAGCCAGTCATATGGGGGGGATTTGGGAGCGACAAATCCGAACGGTGCGAAATGTAATGTCTGCGCTTCTAGAATCAAACGGCACCCAGTTGGATGATGAGGCCTTTAGGACCCTCCTGTGCGAAGTAGAGGCAATCGTGAATAGCCGCCCGTTGTCAGTTGAGAATTTGAACGACCCAAGTTTGGAGCCTCTTACCCCGAATCACTTCTTGACAATGAAGACAAAGGTTGTCCTCTCTCCCCCGGGGATGTTTGAGTCAACTGACCTTTACACCAAGAAACGATGGAGAAGAGTCCAGCATTTGGCCAATGAATTTTGGACCCGCTGGAGGAAGGAGTTCCTCCTAAGCCTTCAACAACGCAACAAGAGGAAGGAGCCGCGAAGGAACCTAGCAGTTAACGACGTCGTGATTGTCAAGGATGACACCCTGCCAAGGAACTGTTGGCAACTCGCTCGTGTCAGCCGGGTCGACATTGAGAAGGATGGTTATGTGCGCAAAGTCCAGGTTGTTCTGGGAGATCGCCATCTCAGTACCGATGGAAAGAAGATTGGGCCAATCAAGTACCTAGAGCGTCCAATCCACAAGCTAATCCTTTTGATTGCCCGTGATGATCAAGCAGAATGAAGACCGAGGGTAGATCCCCGACGAGGAGCCTTAATTGAACTTTGATTGAAATGTGTTTTAAGTTAATCTCCTTGAATTTACGTTGCAAGATTATTGGTTTTGTGAAATATTCTATTTCAGGGGAGCCATGTTAAGTTTCTCATTTAGTTTTCATTATTTTTAGTTTCATTTCATTTCCAGTGTTTCATTTACGTCATTGCTTTGTTTCTAATACTCCCCCTGGATAGCTCTTATTTCAGTCGATTGCACGTTTCTCGCATAATACAGTAGCAGAATAAGTTTTTGTGTCATTTAGTTTCGTTTCGTTATTTGGACGTTTACTGTGTGGGTCAGATATGTAAGTAATCATTTTCGTTTCCTTTCGTAGATATTTTTGTTGATTTAGTCTTCAGGTAATTGATTTAGTACTTTATTTGTCCCCTCGTGGGCATACATGTGTACATTTCGTAACAATTTCGCATATTTCGTTATTTACTACAGTATGGATATTTCAGTTACCTTTCTACTAATTTTATCTTCATCGAAAGTCAATATATGAAGCATTTTATTTAGATTAACAGATGTATTTGTTAAGTGTTTTCCATGCAACAATAAGATTCTTCATGTGCGGGGTTCCGCCCCCAAAATGCACAAGCTTGTACTTTGTCATTAAGCCTTTCGTACACAATTATGTTTTATCGTCTTTTGTTTCTATCGCTACTCGTTTATATTTGATTTCCCCTATAAGTTAGTTCATTTAGTTGTATTTGTTTTTTAGTTTACGAGAATCATTGATCGCTGGCAAGAAATAAATCAAGTTGATTACATTACACCATTTCATCGCCTGCAAGTTTTTGTTCTCCGTATTTAAATGTCCCCGATCAGTTAGCGACACGTTTGATTTGATAGTAAAGAACATGATCGTCGCTTCGCTGTAACACTTTAACTAAGAAATAAAATGAAAAACTTACCGATTTTTAAAAGCAAAATAGTCAAGGTCGTCCACCATTATTCATGGTGTGGCGTTGCAGTTGTGTCCTCTGTTGCAGTTTGGTCCTCTCACCTATCAACCAATAGAATGGGGTTTTATTTCTTCCAATCAAAGTGCGTTGTGATCGTGTCTTCTTCATGTGACTTCCCAACTAGGGGAGGGCTGTAGTATGAGTTTTGTTCGTTTCAGTGTCCTGATCGTGTGGAAGACTTGTGTATGAAACAGGTTTGGAGCGTTTTCCCTGATGGGTTTTTGGAGAATTTTACAGAAGTTTGAGGTTTGTTCGAAACTTTCCTCGGTCAACGCATATTTTCATATGTTGGAGAGCTAGAAAGCCTGGGACAAGGATGAAAGCACAATCAGAGAGTTCGAAGAAGGACAGTAGCAACAAGAATGTATTTTCGAGCTTCTGAGGTAAGGTGTTATTTGCAGTACTTTCAAAGGCGTTTTTATATAAGGATTAGAGTCATGGTACAGATAAGCT
Source organism: Porites lutea (assembly GCF_958299795.1). NCBI lineage: Eukaryota > Metazoa > Cnidaria > Anthozoa > Scleractinia > Poritidae > Porites > Porites lutea. The sequence continues at coordinate 48,500,613 of NC_133202.1, read as the reverse complement.
CAAGCTAGGCTAGCTCTAGTCTTGTTTTTATAGATCGTGAAGTTGTGAGCTTTTTTGATTTTGCTGCAAATTGTAAGTTAAGTTACTGCTTAAGCTTATTTACCGAACCGGGCTTGTAAAAATGACCGTAACAAGAAAAAACTGAAGCATTGTTCATAGGGATTTTGAAGTCTTCCTCTAGAAAATAATATATAAACACTTGATTTAGAAAACAATAACGTATTTCAAAGTTTAGGCTGAAGAGTTTCCTTTATCATGAGGGCCCTCAAATTAGAAAATTTAGGGATTAGTGCAGTCATTCAGGCAGCAGACTGCATGATTCCCTGAAAGTAGCTAAGAATAATAATGTGGAAATTCAGTGTGGATGAGTTTTGCTTTTGATTTGGAAGATGATGCTAGTAGACTTTTTTGGATCAAAATTCTGCAAGAAATGTGAGCACAGTTTAGCCTTTGCTTTCAATTTTTTATTTGGTCAACTCTCTATGGACCCCTCTGGGATCAGAAAAAAGGGTCTGTCTTAAAATAAAGAGGTCTGTCTTTTAGAGAATCATATAAAGGAAGTAGAGCGAAGTAGGGACCAGCTTGAGCTGTCCAATTTATAATGTAGCAAGATGTCCGTCAAGGGATTTTGTATTTTAAAATTTAGCATGAGAGCTACAGTACTCCTGGACTTACTATCATGCTGAATTTCAATATATACAAATGTAGAAAGAGGTCTTTTTGTGGATGTGAGGGCACATATGTCCCTAGACTAAATTTCAAATACTTTCAATTAATGTAGTTTCACGTTTTTGCATTTCTGTATTCAGCCCATCGTTAACTGTGTTTGTTGTCACTTAGTCTTCTGTCACTGTTTCAAGGCAAGGTTGCTTATTAGAATTTTGCCCTATCAGAGCCTCTAGAAGGTGGGCTATTTCAATACTACAGTTAAAATGTTAACCTTAAGAAGTGTTGATACCAGTGGGGTTAATTTTTTCATACTCACACATTGAATATGTTGTGGCCTGCTTAAGGCAGCACACAGAAACTTTTGGCATACAGTAAAACCCCATGACTCAGAACCTGGATTTTAAGAGCCTGTTAGGCAAAAATGAGCCAGTTAAGCCCCCCTTCTACACTGTATCTGTATATAAGAACCTGTTTAGCCTAAAAGTTGAAACAGGTTCTTATCTAATGATGGAAAAAATTCTGTACAGTTAGGTAAATATCAGATAAGTCAGCATTCAGAGTTTTCTTTGGAGACATAGGTGCCTTGTCATTCCAACTGAAATTTATGTGCCAATGAGGTCAATGCTTTAGCTCCTTATCTGGTCATTTTTACATAACTTCTAATTTGGTATGCAAATTTTTTTTCTTGGGAGGGTGTCTGTACAAACTGTCGAGGCCACCACATTGTCACTGCATGACCATTGTGTGACATAGCATCTCATGAGAGAGTTAAACATAAACTCATCTGAACATTGTACCCTTTTGAAAGACTTTCGTAACAAGAAAAATGAGTACCATTTTTAAATCGAGGCTGTAACTTTTCAAATTCCACCATTATTGAGCTATTTTGAAAAAATAGCTCATATGTCAGTGGTGTGAGCGTATGTATCTTTGTGGCTTTGTATCTTTGTGGCTTTGTATGTTGGGATGTTTGTTGCAAGAGCCAATAAGGTTGAAGGTACTATGAGTTGATGCTTAGGAACCAATGAGATCTTGGCATCTATTTAAACATGGCATTGGTAAAGGTCGAACAAGGGCACTTTGAGACCGCCATCTTGATCCTTCACAATTTTTTCGTCTTTTATTATGGGTACAGGTGTTTGGAAGCATTACATAAAATATCTTCATGATTCAAATGCTGTGAACAGTGATGCAGCTGTTTAAGGGTTCATATTTAAGTGTGGATGCTGCTTCGAGGCATTTCTGACCTAATTCGGCTATCGGTACAACGCACGTCAGTATGAGTTCTGTTTCACCTGCTACAACTGGGTAGAGTATAAAAGATCATATATTTTCAAATCTCTTCCAATGAAGCAATAATTGATATTTAGATTTAGACTTTAATTCGAAAGTATGCGCCCTATAAAATGTGGTTTTAGAAGTTTAAAAGGCAGCTTATTTTTTTGAAAGCTGTATCAAGTATCGTTAATCCTGTAAACAAGCTTTAAAAATATTATTCTCTCTCTTACAAAGTTCAACCGACCTTTTTCGTTCTATTTAGTAAAGATGCGTAACTTAAGTAGAAACAGTAGCGTTAGGGAATAAAATTGGAAGAAGCTAGTTGACACAATAATTAGATACTGTTATATTGAGTGAAGTAACATGATGTAAGTAGAAATATATTTCGGCAGTTTGATAATTTTCTTGGAAGTTAATAAATGTCAAGCTATCAACCTTGACGTTGCATGAAACATAATTTAATTGCAGATGTTGTAATAAAGCCGAGGTGATTTCTTAAAATCGTTTGAGAAAATTTTGTAGTAAAACAATTTGCCTCTTTTTTACGTACGAATTGTGAAAGGGCCAAAGACCAACATCTTCACATGCAAATTGTGTGCATGAGTTATTTTTATAATTCTGTTTACTAGATTACTGTGTCATAACTCGAATTCCCTCACGTACGAACCACGAAAGGGGGCAAAGTCCAACACTTTCACGTGCCAGCTGTGTGACAGTACATCTCATGCAGATTGGTTTTTCACAATAATAATAGTAACTTGAATGTATGAAGACCTGTTTCGTTTAGTAACCAATGCCTTAAAAAAGGCTCTTGTCTTTTAAGAAGCAATGGCTTTTAAAACATGAAAAAATAAGTTTTCGGAGTTAAAGACTGTTTCACAAATGTTGATAAATGTTAGGTTATCAACCTTGACGTTGCATGAAACATAATTTAATTGCAGATGTTATGATGAAGCCGAGGTGATTTCTTAAAATCGTTTGAGAAAATTTTGTAGTAAACAACATTTGCGTTTTTTTACGTACGAATTGTAAAAGGGCCAAAGACCAACATCTTCACATGCAAATTGTGTGCATGAGTTATTTTTATAATTCTGTTTACTAGTTTACTGTGTCATAACTCGAATTCCCTCACGTACGAACGACGAAAGGGGGCAAAGTCCAACACTTTCACGTGCCAGCTGCGTGACAGTACATCCCATGCAGATTGGTTTTTCACAATAATAATAGTAACTTGAATGTATGAAGACCTGTTTCGTTTAGTAACCAATGCCTTAAAAAAGGCTCTTGTCTTTTAAGAAGCAATGGCTTTTAAAACATGAAAAAATAAGTTTTCGGAGTTAAAGACTGTTTCACAAATGTTGATAAATGTTAGGTTATCAACCTTGACGTTGCATGAAACATAATTTAATTGCAGATGTTATGATGAAGCCGAGGTGATTTCTTAAAATCGTTTGAGAAAATTTTGTAGTAAACAACATTTGCGTTTTTTTACGTACGAATTGTAAAAGGGCCAAAGACCAACATCTTCATGTGCAAATTGTGTGCGTGAGTTATTTTTATAATTCTGTTTACTAGTTTACTGTGTCATAACTCGAATTCTTTCACGTACGAACGACGAAAGGGGGCAAAGTCCAACACTTTCACGTGCCAGCTGTGTGACAGTACATCTCATGCAGATTGGCTTTTCACAATAATAATAGTAACTTGAACGTATGAAGACCTGTTTCGTTTAGTAGCCAATGCCTTAAAAAAAGCTCTTGTCTTTTGAGAAGCAATAGCTTTTAAAACATGAAGAAATAAGTTGTCGGAGTTAAAGACTGTTTCACTGAGTAGAATCGCACGTGAAAACCTCCTGAATTATGATGATGCAACCATCTACCACAATGATAAAAATCCTGGTATTTCGTAACTATTCAGTATTCGATGAGTCACATTTTGGCTTAAGAAACTCTGAGGAAACCTTAGAGTTTTCCTTCTAATCAACATTTGGTGAGTAGAAATTTATTTCACTTTAACGATTTGTCTAACTTGCACCAGATGTAACAGGGAAAGACAGAGGAAAGTGAACATATAGCTTGAGGATCGACTCAGCTGAGCGTTTCCCGTTTTCATTTATGTACCGCAATACGCAATTTTGCACAAAAACCTAATCTACATTTAGGATGAAAGAGGTAGCCGATTCATCACTCTTGGTAAGGTTACACCGAAGCATTAAAGTTACACTGAAGCATTCAAAATAGCTCATGCACGTTTAACGTGCCTATATATGTTGAATAAAAGTAAGCAAGTTAGCCATTCTAAGCAGGTAACAATAAGCGTTATTTTCACGCACCCCTGCCCCAATCCCTCTGCCCCCTCGAAGTAAAGTGTGACAGTATTACGTGACTGATTCCACCTAACCAGAAATTCCAAAAATTATTGTCGTTCTATGGGTCATAAAACACTATTAATGAGCAGTACATTTCTCAATTCTGGTTCTTAAAACTAACAAAGCAAATTAAATTTAGGTTTCATTTTTGTTTGATATTGCATTTAAAGCCTTTCTAACTGTCCTAGTAAACATATATATAAATTTTTTGTGGACGTGGTGATCTAGAATGAGCAAGGAGTGGCATTTCACATGCAAAGCAAGAATTGCAATAAGATAAAAAGAGATATTGGTCGTCACATTTTAAACGTTTTAAACTTCAACATAAAGCAATGACAAACCTCAAAGCAACCCATCCTACCATCGTTTGGAAAATGCACTGAAAAAAAGTGCCAATGATAGCTTGAGAGACATCTTTATTCAATGGATGTACACACACACACACACACCCACACTAGAGCTGTACACACAGAGAGAGATTGGCAATCACGTTTTGGAAGGGAAAAAACTCATCAAAAGGTTTGAACTTCAACAAAAATTAAACTAAGAAAAACCACAAAAGGTACTCATCATAGCATCTTTTGAAGGAGATGATGAAAAAGCATATTACGCTAGGTTCCAACACGTCTTCATTTAATCGCTGCCTTTGCTTAATGTGCTTTATAGTTAATAATTTATAGTGTTTATCACCGTAACTAAAAACAATGAATATTTTCGGGGGAGTTTTCCCTTACATTTGTCTCATAGGTTTTGATCTAAAATAAGGTCTAGGGTCAGGATTTGGAGAGCAAAACAACACAGTGGAGCCCCCCACCATGAAGTCCCAGGAATACTCCCCCTCCCCCCAGATTTGTCAGTAGTTAATAATAATTATTAACTACTAACTTATTATTGATAGCGTACATTTTGTGAACAGAAAATCCCGGAGGGGAACTGCCTTACATTTGCCTAATAGGTATTGGTTTGAAATAGGTCTAGGGTCAGGATTTGAAGAGTAGACGTCACACCCCCACCAGGAATTGCTAGAAATACACACAGGAGAAAAAATTGAAGGCATTTTATGAACTGGGCCCGCCTTTTGGCAAGCCAGTTTATAATAAGCTGACCCACCATATACTCTTAGCTGTATTGCATTTTTTTTCTTAAGAACCTAAATAGCCTTAACTTGTGCTAACTACACGTATCTGTACCATTTCTATAAGAACCATTTTAGGCTAACTCTGTCTCAAATATAAAACGCAAAAACATTGTCCACAAAATTTGAAAGGTGCTAAAACCGACACCAGAAGCCTATTACCCTCTGAAGCTTTCTGTAAACTAGCGTACAAATCATGTCTAACCCAAAGCACCTCTATCCCTTGTAAAAGTTAGGAAAAATGGCTGGCAGACTGCAACTCTTGTGATTTTGACACGATTGTTTGGGGTAAGTCATATACCCTTTTTTCTATATACCAACAAATCTAAATTACGTGTTTTTCCATTTAAATTTCTGCATAGAAAATTGGCAACAAACTGTTTCCTTTTAAAAACTGGAATCAAATCTAATGATCAATGCAGTTTCTGCAAAGAAAGCTCGGAAACTCTTTTGCACCTCTTTTGAGAATGTCCTTTGGTTAAATCCTTTTGGAATGAAATTAGTAACTGGATGAAAAACAGCTCTTGCTTTCTAACGAAGAGTTCTCTGTTTTGTCTTGCATAGGCCTAGTGAACGATACTACAAACCTGCTTTTCCTTCATGCACTCTTAATCGCAAGGTATCACATCTATTTCTCCAAACAAAAAGGTCCTAACCCTTCATGGGAACTCTTTTTTCAAACCATTTTAAATTGTCTTGATTATGAAAGACGTTATGCCATTAAAACTGGGATTTTAAGAAAATTCAATGCAAAATGGGGAGCATTTATCTGGGAAAATGATCTTTACTCTTTATTTCCTTTGTCGAGATGTGCAGAGAACAGCAATCACGCTAACTCTCTAGAGGCTCTTTTGA
>NC_133202.1:48404308-48489308 GCF_958299795.1 Porites lutea | reverse complement strand
GTAATAGTGTACTGTGCAGAGATAATTCTTGTCATCAAGAGTGAAGATGTGAGTGGCAACTTTCTCCCAGCCGGCCTTGATGTTGGCTAAGTGGTTGTTTGGTCTAGTTACTCTGGTTACTCTGAAGTGACATACAGACGTCACATTTCTGGATGTAGTCAGTGATTTCAGCATTCATGCCTGGCCAGTATACTGTCTCCCGTGCTCTGCATAAACAGCCTAGCAACCCGATATGGGAGTTGTGTAGCTTCTGCTTGATCTTTTTCCTCAGGGTCTGTAGTATGATGCATCGCTGACCCTTGAATATTACACCATCATGTACTGAGAGCTCATCTCAGATTTCAAAGTACTGTATTTCCTAGAATAATAGCCGTCCCTTGATTAATTGCCTCCCCCGAATTAACACCCCCGTTTGCTGGAAATACTTAAAATAATCGCCTCCTTCGAATAATCGCCCCTCCCCTGCCCCTCTCACCAGTCACCATCTTCTCTTCCTTTTATCCCCCCCCTGTCAAATTGAAGTGCAATGAGATTCAGCAAAACTGATCAGTGACGATTCAAGCCCTGAAAATATTAGTCAAGGAACTAAATTTGGAACACTTTAAAAGCCCATGATCAGTTTATTTGGCATGACTATTTTTTGATTTAATGGAAAAATAAAACACAATATTTAGGACACGACTTCCAGTGAGCAATATTGAGATAATTGGCTCCCTCAAATAATCACCTTCTTTCGAATAATTGCCCCCTTTTTGTGCGAAAAAAGCAATATTATTCAAGGAAATACAGTACTGGTGAATGGTTGCTGGTTGTTCATTCTTTGTATCTGGGACACCATCCAAGATTGCTCTCTTTACAAACTGTAGAGTTGGATCACAAGCCATTTCTCTCTGAAGTTCGTTAAGCTGGTGGTCTGGAACAGGAAGGAAGTGAGTGGCATGGATGCACTCCACCTCTGATTTTGAGGCTGATCACTCATAGTCCTCTGAATAAGCTCTTGACAGGGTATCAGCTAGCAGCGTCTCCTTGCCAGGCTTGTAGCGTATTTCACAGTCATATTGTTGAAGCCGCAACAGTAGGTGCTGTAGTCTCTTGAAACTGATACCAGAGGCTTCTGCAAAATGGAGACTAATAGTTTGTGATATGTCCAGAGGATGACTTTCCGAACATACACATGGTGATGGTTGTGTTCCATGCCGAAGAGCTGAAGACCTACTTCCTTTTTGCCATTGTGGGTGCTCTGCTTGCATTGGCTGGCCTAGCTGCATCAGTACAAAGCCAAGTCCATCTCTAGATGCATCTCCGTAGCCTTCGTTTGGTCACTCTTACTGAAGTACTTGAGTACTGGTGCTTTGGAGACAGCATCTTTAGTTTTCTCAAAGCCATCTTCCTGTTCGTGAGTCCAATATCACTCAGCTTTCTTATGTGTTAGATGGCACAGTAGCTCACACAGTTCTGATAGGTCTTGTAGGAACTTAGACAGATACTTCACAAGCCCAATGAATCTCTGCCAGTCACTCCATCTTAATAAGTGCTTTGACTTTTTTAGGATCTGCTTTAAGCCCATTCCTTGTCACATTACATGCCCGGTGAATGACACTTCACTGCACTTCAAATGGAACTTCTTCTTGTTCAGCTTGATATTTCTCGTTCTGCAATGATCAAGGAGGTTCCTCAGATTTTGATCGTGCTCAAGGTCAGGCTTTTCATCACTGTCCCCCTGCCCAATGATGAGTAGAAGCACCTAATGAAATTAATTTGTAGACAGCAAGTTCTACCAACCTCTTCTAGTCCTGCTAAAAGTGCTAGGTCGTCTGCAAATCCAAGCTTGGTAAGATCTTGCATAGGTTGTCTTCTGCTCTGACTAGGCTGATTCGGTAGACCCCACTTATTTAGGCTGTCGAGGAACAGATGCAGAAAGTAGTTGAGCACAATAATGAAATAACAGGAGCAAGGGTGTAACCTTAGTACCCTGCTGTATCGTCAAAGAATGTGGTTTCTTCTCTGGACCAATTGAGTAGCCCAGTTTCCTCATATAGTGACTTTGACTCGGCAGCAATCGGTTAAAGTTGAAGTGGAAGTGTGTCAGACATTGCGTACCTGCTTACGTGTTCAAGGCTTTCCTGCCTACGTTTTCCACCGTACCTTACCAATTAACGCCTTTATTATAGACTAGGTCTTATTTTGCCACAAAACATTTTCAAGTTTAGCAAAACATTTAACCCTTGGAAGGGCTAATGGCAGAAAGATGACCTTTGCTTTTTATTTCTTTTGTTCTCTTAATGGAACTCAAGTTCAGATGAATTTGAGAGGTTTCTTGATAGGCAAATAAGTTCTGCTCTATTATATTGAATTCACGGCTGCTATGTTAGAAAAAATCTGAAACATCACACATACTGCAAGAGTAGTGTAGGATATAACAAGAGGCCGTACCTTACAGAAAGTTCTTTTTATAGGTCTTTACTGGAAAATTTTGATGTTTTTGGATCCCTAGTTGATTATGGGAGCAATGTAAAAGAGTTGGTGTCACATGGAATTTATCATTAACAGTTATGTTATGGGGAAGGGAGGTAAGAGGCTGGGTATTTTGATTTTGTCAGACACAAAATGCAAGTTCCATTTTTACTACATTTAGTGGTGGGTCTAGAGGTGGGAATTTTCAGCCACAGGTGGATAAGTCACTTTAGTACCCCATTGTCAAATGCTTCAGACCACCAACCCCATACTGCCAAATGAAGTACCAACAGGTCCTAATATTGATCCATTATCTTTGCAGATTTTGTACCTAAAGATGCTCTATTCAGAACAGAGGTCAGGTTTTCCATGGACAGAACCCTGTCACAGAACAGTATTTTCACAAATTAAGGAACTAGAAAGAGAAAACAATTGCGTCATGATATTTGGTTCAGTAAATCAACGTTTTGTAGTATTGATATTAACATTAGGAAAGAGGATAAGGGTAGGGATCAAATCATAAAGATCTGTAAATGTTTAGTACTTGTCAGTACGATGGTAGGCAGTCAAAAGGAAAAAAATTGTATCTTTACTTAAATGTTGGGCTCCTCATAAGAGTCAGGTAATTTTCAAAGATACACCTTGACTTTTTAACCAACTTTTATTAAATTGCTCCAAATTCAAGATAGTATTTTTTCTGAAAAATAAATTTATGGGCGTGATTCCTCCAATTTTTGTCATTCATTGTTCATTATTAAATCAAGTGTCAAATAATTAACAAACTTAAGGCAAGAATTCATACGGCTGGGATATTTGCTCTCCTCACCATTTAGAAGAGACTTTACATGAAATGGTACTAATTGGGAAGGCAAATGCTAGGTGCTTTCCTTTTTTATTTGCTAGCATTTTTTACTCTTTCGAGACATTTTCCTGATATTTCACTTTGAAATTTGTATCCTACCCATAAATGTCAACCATAAAAAAATTCCCTATTATGGTTTATCATGGCATCTAGGATATAAAAGATATGGGAGTGTTATATAATGATTTATGGTAACTCCTACATGGAAACCTGGACCTAAGTAAGTTTTTAAGTTCTTACCTGTATTTCATTCAATAGGAATGTTACCCAAGCCCAAGTTAAATAAATAACTAGGTTTGAGGTTACCTAATAGTTCCAGGGTCGTCACTTACATTTCAAGTTGCCGGGTAAATGCCACAAGAAGGCGGGGAATCAAACGGCTAGGGATTTTTTTTTATTCTATTTTTCTTCTATTTTTGTATGAAAGTAGCTGGGGACCACATTCATAGTAGCCGGATGAGATTCCCGGCCTCCCAGCTCTTAATGACAGCCCAAATAATACACTGTAAACACGAACTATTATTATCATTATGTACTTGGGATGGATTCCTTCAATTTAGATCTTAGGTGGGGTTCTCCCTCGTCTTCAGTGCATGGTATAAAGCGACTAAAATAAATGTGCAAAATTAAGTGCTCATGAGTATGGTCCGATTTTATTTTATAAATTGGTATTTTTTGTATAACGTCTCTTCAGCAGTTGTGCATGTGTTGCTATTATTTCCACGTATCACCGTCACAAAGGCTGGTGAAATCACGTACCAAACATATTGTATTAACTTACTGGGAAAATGGCATACAATGTATCACATAGATTTTTTTTTTCAGCTATAAACTGAAAATTTAAAAGAAAATAGCATTCTTTGAATGAACAGATCTTGAACTTTTCCTGAATCAATTGTCCTCCTCTCATATTTACAGTATCTGGATGTTTGCTTATAGATGCAAACCTCTGGGGAATGTTATCTCTATTGCACTTCCTTTTTTCTCAGGATACAGGGGTATCAAGACATGAATGAGAAAGGAACGATTTTATAGTAAGACTGACTCAGAGCTGCTTTTATATTCATCTATAACTGGGGGTTTGACAGTGCCTGTGGTGGATGGCCATTGTATTTATAACGAGTCCATCCACCCTTTAATAGGTCCCCCTGCATGCCCTCGTACTCTTCTTGACCACAGGCTGTAGGTTGGTGGGGAAGCGAAGTTAGCACTGACTTTATAGGCCCCAATTATATCAAGAATAATTGTCCCGGGAAAAAGGTTCTCTCTTCCTTTAGCGATCAGTTATCTGAGAATAAAACTGACCCCTTTGCCCAAGCTAATAGCGCGCGCGCATGCTCTGATTGTGTAAAGCAGCGATCGCGCATGCGTTCAAAGTGTTCGTGTGGAGAAACGTTGACCCCCTACGATCAAAAGGGTGAGCGGTCTACGCGCGGCACCCTTATAGCCGAGCGTAAATTTATAAAACGTTGGTGCTCAGGGCGGCTAAAGAAGGAGAGTGACCCTTATACCCCGGACAACGTTTCTACATATAAGCGAGGCCTTAATTGGCTTAGCGGTAATAGGCATCGTGACGTGACCTGACCTAAATATTGACTTTCCTAGTTTATACTAGGAACAAACGGCCCTAGCGTTTGATTCAAAAACTGTTCATCTTTACTTAAGTAGTATAGTAAGGACCCAATTCAGTTCTTTTTGGGAAGAATCTCTTAAAGTAGGGAAGGCATACATTATCGGAAACGTGCATAGTCATGAAGACGAAGGCAAACTAGCTTTTTTTTAAAAAAAAATGTAATATACGCCCTTTCACATTTCCCATAATGCACCTTATTTGCCCCCGAAGATTTTGCATAACCTTTGTTTTCATTTCTCCTGGATATTGCAGTCGTCCCAAGAGAAATTGAAAACAGTGGTTATGCAAAATTTGGGGGGGGGGGGGCAAATAAGGTGCATGCATTATGGAAAATGTGGAAGTGGAGCAGGAAACGTGATTTTTTACTCTTCATCCGCCATTTGCACATCTCCCACACGCCTTGCTTGCCCTCCAAAGATTTTCCATAACCTTACACTTAATTTTCCCTGGGTATTACAGTCGTCCCAAAAGAAATTAAGGACTGCTTATGCAAAACAAGGTCTATTATAGAAGATGTGAAAATGGCGAGTTCTCCCTTTTAGCTTTTTTACCTTTTCTTTGTTTACGAAAAGGGCAAATTTGACAAGAATTTATAACATATTTATCACCCTAAACCTAATTAACACCGGATGATAAAAGAGGCATGTCGATAATTGGGGTCTTACGAAAATGACATTTTGCGAAATTGGCAAATTTGGCAATTAAGGATTCATCAAAGGTCAGGCAAAAAATTTAAATGAGAACAGAAAAGGCCTATTGGCAGTTGGCGATTTTCACGAGAATGGCAAATTGGAGAAAATGGGGAAATGGGCAAGAATCTATCAAAAGTTTTGCAAAACCTCAAATGAGGTGACAAAGAGGGAAATCTTGACAAATGGCGATTATAAGAAAATGGTAAATTTTGGGCGAAAGAGAGAAGTTTCGGCAAAAATGGTGAGTATGCCAAAAAGTCTCTTGCCATATATTCACATGAGATGACAAAAGAGGGCATCTGGACAAATGGCGATTTATTTGGCAAGAATTTATAGGTTTGGCAAAAATTAAAACAAGATGAGAAAAGAGGCATGTCGATAATTGTGGGTTTTACGAAAATGACAAATTTTGCGAAATTGGCGAATTTGGATTCATCAAAGATCTGGCGAAAATTTTAAATGAGACAACAAAAGAGGCCGTCTTGGTTTGCAACCACGTGACAAGGCTACCATGTGGGGGGGTCAATACAATAGTATTTTTCTCAAAGTATTAACACGAAAATAGAGTTAAGTTCCCAGAGGAGAGAAATGCTTTTTTTTCTTGAGCACCAGCATGGCCGCCGTGACGGCGAGTGCAAACCAGCAATATTGACAGTTAGCGATTTCATGAAATTAGCAAATTGAGAAAATGGGGAATTGGGCAAGAATCCATCAAAGGTTTGGCAAAAACTCAAATGAGGTTACAAAGAGGGAGATCTTGACAAATGGTGATTATAAAAAGAAAATGGCAAATGTAGGCGAAAAAGGAAAAAAATTGGGCAAAAATGGGGAGTTCAAGGGTTTGGCCAATTACAAAGGGGTACCTTGACAAATGACAATTTTATAAAGTTTATAAATTTGGCCAAACATTTTAAAAAGTTTGGCCAAAACTTGAGCAGGATGACAAAAGAGGCATGTCGATAATTGTGAGATTTACGAAAATGACATATTTTGCAAAATTCGCGAATTTGGCAAAGGAATCATTAAAGGTCTGTCAAAAAAATTAAATGAGATAACAAAAGAGGCATATTGACAGTTGTCGATTTTCGCGAAAATGGAAAATTTGAGAAAACGGGGAATTGGGCAAGAATCCATCAAAGGTTTGGCAAAACCTCAATTGAGGTGTCAAAAGGGGGAATCTTGACAAATGGCTATTACAATAAGAAAATGACAAATGTAGGCGAGAACGGTAAATTTCGGCAAAAATGGCGAGTGTGCCAAATATTCATCAAGGGTTTGGCCAAATATTCGAATAAGATGACAAAAAAGGACATCTTGACAAATAGCGATTTTACGAAAATGACAAATTTGGCAAAAATTTATTTAAGGTTTGGCAAAAATTAAAACAAGATGAGAAAAGAGGCATGTCGATAATTGTGGGTTTTACGAAAATGACATATTTTGCGAAATCAGCGAATTTGGCAAAGACTGCGACAATGAAACAACAAAACAGGCATATTGACAGTTGGCGATTTACACAAAAATGTCAAATTTGAGAAAATTAATGGGGAATTGGGCAAGAATCCATCAACGGTCTGGCAAAACCTCATTTGAGGTGACAAAGAGGGGAATATTGAGAAAAGGTAGATTTCGACAAATATGGCGAGTGTGCCAAAAAAATCATCAAGGGTTTGGCCAAATATTCAAATGAGATGACAAAAAGGGGCATGTTGATAGCTGGCGATTTTTAGGACAATGACAAATTTTGCAAAGATGGCGAATTTGGCAAGAAGTTATCAAAGGTTTGACAAACATTTACAAAGAGATGACAAAAAGGAGCTTCTTGACAAATGACGATTATAACAAAAATGGCAAATTGGGCAACATTTCATTTAAGGTTTGCCAAAATTCAAATGAGATGACAAACGAGGCATGTCGATAGTTGTAAGTTTTACGAAAATGACAAATGTTCGCGAATTCGGCAAGGATTCATCAAAGGACTGGGAAAATTGCCTGTTGAAAATTAGCAAGAATAGCAACTTTGGCTGAAATGGCGAATTTGGCAAGAACTTATCAAAGGTTTGGCAAAAAATTTTGAATAAGATGACAAAAGAAGGATGTCGTTAATTGTGGGTTTTTACGAAAATGCCGTTTTTTACGAAATCAATGAATTTCTGGAAAAATCCATCAAAGGTTTGGCAAAGTTTAAATGAGACGGCAAAAACGGGCATCTTGTACAAAACGCGTTGTTAATAAGAAAATGGCAAATATAGGCAATAAAGGCAAATTTTGTCGGTAAAAAAATGCACTGGCGAGTATGCCAAAAATTAATCAAGAGTTTGGCCAAATATTCAAATCAGATGACAAAACGTGGCATGTTGACAGCTGGCGATTTTTAGGAAAATGACAAATTTGGCAAGAAGTTATCAAAGTTTTGACAAAAGAGATGACAAAAAGGGGCATCTTGACAAATGGCGATTATGACAGAAATGGCAAATTTGGCAACAATACATTTAAGGTTTGCCAAAAATTAAATGAAATGACAAACGAGGCATGTTGACTGTTAGCGATTTTTACAAAAATGACAAATTTGGCGAAAATAGCGAATTTGGCAAGAAGTAATGAATGGCTTGCCAAATGAGAAGGCGAAAAATGGCCTGTTGGTAATTAGAGATTTTTACAAGGATGGCAAATTTTGGCGAAAATGGCAAATTTGGGAAGAATGTAACAGGACAGGTTTGAACAAAATTCAAATGAGATAACAAAAAAGGCTACCTTGACAATTACTTATTTTTCGAAAAAGGCAAATTTTTGCCAAAAATGGTGAATTTGACAAAGGTTAATCAAATGTTTAGCAAAAACTCATAAATGAGTTGTCAAAAAGAAAGCATGTGAAAATTTGGGTACCAGTTGAGATTGAACCTCGTGTGGTCCCTTGATCTAATGGTGCTGACATGACAGAAAAATATCTGACAATCGACGTGACATTGTTATAAAGAAAAAATAAAGCATTTTTATTGTCGTTGACGAAGATAGGTCCTCTGACTGAAAAACTTCCAACAATGCATCGAGATGGAATTAACTAATTAAGAACACCGTACTAAAAGTAAGCTTGAACAAATGTGGCTATAGAAACGCAAGTAATTCCTGTAGTCATAGGTGCATCATAAGTAATCAAAAAAACAATGTGTTTAGCTGTTTAAGTTTTGGCAGTAACCTGTGTACAGCCACCCTCTACCCTCAACAGAAAAACTCAATGAGGGAAAAGATCAGTTTTTTTAAGCATCATTTTCGATTGTGTTTCCCGCGAATTGAAACATAACTTATATATAGTATTTCCTTGTTTTCTGTTCTTGCTGATGGGGATGTGCTGCTGGGCGAGGTCGCATTTTCACGTCTAGATTAGCAATAATGAGGTTGAACATTATGATGGTGTCGCACATTTTTGAGTAGGAATTCAACGGAAGATTCACGGTTGAAAAGTTGACTTTATAAGGTAGATGCATAGAAAGAAAGTGACTACATATATTGTGATCGCGTAAATTACATTGGGCAAAAAGTGGATAAGATGGCTTTTATAGGGTCCTCAGAATAGATAGTATAATAATGGGGTAGGGGTTCTGAAAGGTCATCAGCAAACATCCAGCAAAAATTATGTAAGTTTGGCAGTCAGGATTCAGAGAAAGATACTAGTCCAAAAAAGTAGAGACTTCCAGGTTATGGTTGACAGGACATTCACCCACCTTTAGAACATCAATGACATCACAGTGAAAATTAAACCGTCTGTGATTTGAAACAGTGAGATTTGCCGATTAACCTCATCTACAACCAATGAATGTACTCCTACAATGGTATAACCCTTTCCATTTCGACCAACTGCACTGAACAAAGGCATCATTTGAAATAACATATGCGTTTCAAAAGATGGGCCTGTTGCAAAGCCTTATTTTGCGACATTTCAAACTATGGTGCTGTTTCAATACCACACTTTGCGTTATTGCAAAATACGGGGTGTTTAACTCTTCTGTTCTCAGCTCAAAAATCACGTCCAGTTAATTGACCCGATCGGCGTCAGAAAGTCATTGCTGGCAAAAAAAAAGAGCACTTTACTGGGACCAAGGTTTGCGCTAACGCATAATGTGGTCTGGCAATTGTGACGTATTTTGCGTTAACTCAATCTGTGTTCTAGGTTTTAAGACCAAGGTTTGCGCCAAAAAAATATCGCAAACCGTGTCGAACGTAAAGAGTCACATTTTGAGATAAGTCGTTCCGTGTCCTTCCAAATAAACAGGGGAACCCAACGACGGTGTCCTCCCAAATACATTGAAAACCGCTCTTTTTAGGCTACCCAGAGTACAAATAGATTTGCAAGGGCTTCAGTGCTATATTACCGTAAAATTCCAAAAATAATCAGCGGGCCTATATTTTTCAAAGGCCCTTTTTGAGGGGCTTATATTCGGCGGGAAATTTGCGTTTTAAAATCGGCTAGGCTTATACTTGGAGGGAAATTTATGTCAGTAATTTGCAGAAAGTTTTAACTGAAACTGGTCTTGAGGACTTAGACCTTTCTAAAACACAGCCATGCAAGTAGTCCAAGTATACTTTGTCTATATGGACCGAAGAAATCCAAGCCAAGAGTGAGGAGTAAACTACGCAAACAGAAATAAACTGTGACACTTTCTGACTGCAATCATTTGGGGTTTGTGATGGATCTGTGGCAAAGACAAAAATTTATATATTTTTGCTTTGTTTTGTTTTGTATTTGAGGACGATTTCCAAGTTCAACACACCCGGGGGGCTTATATCCGGAGGGGCGATTTTACGGAGGATTTTTTGCGTTACAAATATGGGGGCTTATATTTGGAGGGGCTTAATTTCGGAATTTTACGGTATTTTCCCGAAAATTTAAGATGCAGATTAACGTATTACGAAAGTTAGAATTTTTCTGGTTCCTCTCTCCATCACATTTTCGAGTCCGAAAATTTTAGGTTTCGTATTTTGTAAGAAATTTTTAGCCTTCCTCAAGTGATAGAAAATTCTAGGCAATATTTGCTTCTAAGAACAGCTATTTTACAGAAAATTATCGTTGGGTTCCCCTGAATAGTCAGTATTTTGCGACAGCGAGAAATGTGGTTCCCAGATCGTGGACTATTTATAGGCTTCGCTTTTCAGGCCAGGATTTGAGTTATCTCAAACTGTGGACTGTGGAAAGAAGTCACATTTTGCGTTAACTCAATCTGTGTCCTACCAATCAATCACCGAAAGTCACACAGCTTTCTAGAAAAACCAGTGATTTTACAACCGTTCAGCCTTCATATTAAAAACGGAAACACTAACTGTTTCCTGCGCCAATCAAGAATACAACACAATCAGCGAACTTACGCATTTTATCCTTAAAAGATCACCAGTAAAGACCTGTCTTTGAACGCTTTATTTGCATAATGAACAGAATCAATTAGTGTCTTATTGTCGTAAGCCGGTTCGCTTTTTATTCGAGTTCACAATATTCATAAGATGCAGAGTATCTGTATATGGACTTACATGGTGAAAATATTTTGCGATTGGACTTGTCCTCTCCGCAAAGTCTTTGCTATCTTAACGGATATGGGCTAAAAATTAAGTTCATCGATACGAAAATGAGACTGACGGAGTAGAAACCGCACAATCCGCTCTTCATATTTTTATAACATGTAAAAACGTGAAATTTAACTTTAACGACCCACAGCCGGTATTGTTTTTTTCGAATTCTTAATGTAAAATGCCAAAACGACATTAAATATACCCTCCTTCGCAGCCTTAAAATCCGAAATTGTGTTGTTGATTCGGCCGCCATGTTTACTTAACCTTGCAAGACAAATTTTACTACCGTCCCCGACCGGCTAAACTTGCAAATTTTGCTCGAAGACCAAACTACAACGGAGGTTCTTTTCCAGTCCTATGCCGCGACTACCACGATAGATCGCATGACCTGATTGGCTTGCATATCACATTACGTCAGAGGACATGTTCACAAGATAGGACATAAGTGCAACGGTACAGCATTGTGGCATGCCTAGTTTCCAGTCTACGTCGTTCACGACTGGAGGACACCCTGGAGACGAGGCTAATTAATGGCGACGGGACACAAAAAGAAGAGGAAAATCTTACGACATTAGGTTTTAATCCATCCGAATATTCAAATTCTTTACAAAGGCGCTTTTTTGTGTGTTCAGACCAGCACGAAGCGAAAATAAAGCCCGAGAAAAGCGCGGCAAAGACGGGGGAAGGTGCAGACATTTTCGCACCTCCAAAATCGCGCGTGAATTTTTAGTCATACAGTGTAAAAGTAAACCTGGGTGACAGAAGTCCAAAAAGAGCTGACATTCCCCAAGAATCAGAGATGGCAGAGGGGGAGGGGTGGTAGGACTATAGCTCTACCACGTTTTTGCTTGGGTTGATAACAGCCCGTTGGCGTTTCCAAGGTTAATTGGGTGCAAATCCTAAATTACAAGATTTGACTTTTTCCCTTTGGTTTGCATTTTGGAGAGCGGCTTTATTCTCGCACTTATAACTAAAGACTCTTCAGGGGATAGACTATGGCTGAGGGTCGGAAAGGCGGGGTGTCGTGCACGGTTCACGGGAATTAAAATCGAAATTTAAAGCGGTTCACGGGAATTAAAA
Organism: Porites lutea; assembly: GCF_958299795.1. Lineage (NCBI taxonomy): Eukaryota > Metazoa > Cnidaria > Anthozoa > Scleractinia > Poritidae > Porites > Porites lutea. The sequence goes on along the minus strand of NC_133202.1, from coordinate 48,477,028 downwards.
CAGACTTTTCACGAATCACGCAAAATTCAGCATTTGATTGTCGCCCACATAGTATTGCGAAACTGAGGTGTCGACTATTTTGAATCATTCATAGACAAGAAATAATTGTTTTCACACCCTAAAATACTAAATTTACAAAAATTCACAACTGCATGCCATACTCTACACAAGCAAAACTGGTTACACTTCATTACTTGCAATCCTTTTATAGTGTAGTGCGTATGTGCAAGAAAAATATCTTTGCCAGTAGTTTTACAGGTCTCGTAAGGTAATAACACAGCCTGTACAATACACTGTTCTCCCTTGTGGCCGAACAACTCTGACCATTCGACCCCTACTTGTCTGTATGCCACGGAGAAAGGTAAGTTCATCTTCATCATCGTTCAGGTCTTCATGATCACAAGACATTAGAATCTGCCTCATATTCTTGCACTTCGTCGGAGTCATCGGAAACGTCAAAAGAAGTAGCATCCTGTTGATCATGCGGCTGAATGTCAGAAGCGAAGCTGTAGTTTCTACATCATCTGGAAAAGGTTGAGTGGGGAAAACTGCTTTCAATGCTGGTGTATATGAGGAACGTTACATATATTGAGAGGAAGTGTCCCGGCCTCACACTTGACTTGACCTTAGACTTGACCTTGATATATCAAGTTTCTCGAAAGTTTACGTTGAATATTTCACGAAAAATTAGCTAATTATAGACCATGTTCACGAATCTCGAGAAATAAATTAGGTTTTTTTTCACGAATCACGGGATTACGTTTGTTCACGGATCACGAGAAATAAATTCTCTCGTTCACGATTCACGGCAATTAATAATAGGCGTTCAGGGTTCACGGAAAACTCCCTTTCTGACCCTCGTGGCGGCTTGTAGTCTAGAAATGTAAGACCTAAGACCTCGGTTAGGACCTCGAAACTAAGACCTAGAATACCAAGGTCTCGAAAACTAGTACAACCCTTCAATAGACTATTCACAGTCTCCGCACTATTTTTCCGTAAGATCGTCGAGATCGAGCGCTTATCTACTTAGGGGGCCGGGGACGGTTTCGGAACGAGGCCCCTCAGATTGGCCCTCAGTTGCCCCTTAGTTAGCCTGTTCCAGGCTCCGAGATAGTCGGGTCCGCTGAATTGAGAAAGCGCAAACACGAAAATACTATAAAACTTTTCGTGCGCCTTTTTCTTTCCCGTCTTCCTCATTATCTGAGAGCCTGGAGCAGGCTACCCCCAGGAGTAATCGGCTCCTGCTACCCTTAGTCAACCCCTGAGTATTACCCCTTAATGGTTTGACACTCATCCCCAGACTCCAGGCTAGACTCGGGTTTTGGAAGCAGGGGATATCCCGCGAAAACAGCCATCTCTTCTCGCTTCTGCGAAACGTCTCTTGTGGCGCGGAGCGAGACGAGCTGGCTGTTTTCGCAGGTTAGGATTATTGTCTTTTGACGACATCCTGTCGGCGGTGACAATGGAACCAGAACCAGGGAAGAAGCTCGTTGAGGAAGTCCAAACTATCCGCAAGCTGTTGTCTGTAAAATCCTTCCTTCTCCTTCTTCACCCATCTAACCCATGCACTCACTGCTGCAACTGAGTGGCTAAACTGCACCGAGGAAATGGTAAGTAAACATTATTCATCTTTCTTACATTGGATAAGGAGTTGAGATCGAACGGTACAAAAGTATGTATTTTATCAAGCAGTTCTCTCGATCACTCCCGGCGTGTCAATCCGAGAGCGGCTTAATCTTATTCAGATAGCGTGGCTTATACCTCAATTCTCGGAATTATTTTGAAGTTAATGGTCCAGATCGAATCCATTTTCTTTTTGCAATACGTCTGTCGTCGAAATTCACCGCCAAAGACTGAAATAGGGGCTGCGAGCAGAGAAGGCGGTCGAAAAAACTAGACATGCGTTGCTGGGAAACGGTTGGGAATGCAACCTAGTGCCAGTAAAAAAATCAAGATTTTTGCGCTGAAAGGCAGCTCTGCAACAATCATAACTGTATTGGCGGCCACTCTCGATTTTTTTGCGTTAACAGTGCCATTCCAATCAAAACTGCGTTACTGTGCGAACTATTAAAATGACAACTACATCACGCAAGACTAATTTTCCCGCTTTCATCACCGCGGGTTGCATGACTAGAATGCCGTGACATGCTAATTCCTCTGTTCGTCAACGTAACGTTGTTGCATGGGAAACGGTAACCTGCGATCGGGCGTTTTTGTTCGGCGAAAGGGGAGAAAAAGAGCGCGTCCTTTTCCCTTCTTCTCCCAAACAAAAAAGGAAGAAGGACTGCCTGATCGATGGTTAAGGAAACAGGGTAAAGACGTAGAGGGTGCCTAATGTAAAAATATTAATTAAGCAAAATTTTTCTAATTTTTGTGCTATTTACAAGGGTTGTCTCGCAATTTGTAAAAAAAGCTTTCTGAGGCATTTGCGGTGTGTTAATCACAGATATCTAACTTTTCGCTGCTGAGCGATTTATAAATTGCAAGATTTCTAAATATTTTAAACTTTATAAATTCTAAGATACTCAACTTTGCGATCTGTAACTCGCAAGATACCTTACTTTGTGATTTATAAATAAAAAGTTTCTAACTTTGCAATATATAAATCGTGAGATTCTTTACTTTACGATTTGTAAATTGCAAGATGTCTGATTTTGCAATTTATAAGTCACAAGATGTCTGACTTTGCAATTCATGTAAATCACAAGATGTCTGAAATTGCAAGATGTCTGACTTTGCAATTTATAAATCACAATATGTCTGACTTTGCAATTTATAAATCGCAAGATGTCTGACTTTGCAATTTATAAAACACAAAATATCGGACTTGTGATTTATGAATCGCAAATGTGCAAGTAATAAATCTCAACTCTGTTTTTTATGAATCTCGAATGTGCAATTTATAAATCACAAATGTGTGATTTAAGCTGAAAGCCGAGGAAACTTAGAATAAGACTGAATGTAGGGCTGGCAATACAGCAAATGGCTGTTATTTTTGAGGCCAATAATTAGCCCTCCTCAGGGCTAGAGCAACACTGAACGGGGATACTATAAATTAATTAATAATTTCTAAATTCTAAATTCAAATTGCAGGAGCCGTTATATTATTCCCTTTCAGTGTAGCTCTGGCCCTGGGGAAGGCTAATTTTGTTAGCCGAAATATTGGCCTCAAATAAATAAGCCCTTTGCTGTATTGCCAGCCCTGCATTCAGTCCCCCAGGGCTACTCCCTTATATAAGCCATATAGGTATGTGCCGGCCCAAAGGGTATGGTTTTTTTCACCGTTTTGGTCTGAAAGTGGGTATAGACTTTGCCCATTCTGGTCTGGAATTGGGTATAGTTTTTAAGCGAGCTACACTGTGGTGTATCAACAAATTTGATGATTGGTTCCAAATGAATAAGAAATAAGCCCATAACATGCCAATTTCGAAAAGAATTTTAAGAAATCTTCTCGTTGGCGATCTAATCTCATAATGAGGATATAATTTATGTTTTATAAACATGTATGTTGTGTTTTGTGACCGCTTCCGGGTCTGAAAACCGCTATGGATTTTAGAGGCCAGGTTTGAAAACGGGTGTGGAATATGACATTTTGTGCCCGGGGGGAAGGGGGGAACTCCGCATATGAAAGAAGTGGGGTGCTCATCGTCTCGCTTAGGGGTGTACATTTCGGTTTTTGGTCTCACTTAGGGTGTTCTGGGCAAATCGCCATCATATTTAGCCGTGAAGGTCTCGTTTAGGGTTGCAATCGAAAAAATATAAAAATATATATTTGATATGTATATTTTTAATACGTTTTATTTACTCCATCCATATAATCCAAGTTTCCTATAACATCATTGCTTAAATAAGACGTCTTTGCCCATTGTTTTACAAGAGTATAATACGAAACTTCATTCGCTATCAACAACAACAGTCCTATGCAGGATTACGTTCACCCGGACGATCAAACTCAACCTACTTTTGATAGTTTTTAAAGCTGTTAGAGCTTGTGGGGTCGTGTGTTTAAGAATAGGCCATTTTACAGTTGTGTGCTCAGTGCCTTGGCCTTTGAATAGAAGCGAGGCTGGGGCTGACCTTGTTTTGCTACAAACCTTCTTGTTTTTCATGTGTAAATGATCATGTTTACGGGCTTGTTAGCATGAGAATACCACGATTTGCAAATGAAAAGCAGGAAGGTTTGTTAGGGCCTGTTTACATGGAGGTGGGGGACCTCAGGAGGATGAGGTAACCCGCTTAGGTGGGGTAACCGGCCTGTCCATATAATCTCTCATTTTGATGGGATCACGTTTACATGTTAGGTGGGGTAACCCGCCACATGCTACCACACTTACCTGGGGTCCCCCACCTTCATGTAAACAGGCCCTAAGAAAACAAGGTCAGCGCTAATTGGCTAAAAAGGCTTTACGTCACGGAAATCGTTTTGTCGCTCGCGTTCGCAGACGTTTTATATTTTTCGGAGGGAGAGAAGCGACGACCGGAAATACGTCTGCTGTTCGCAGGCTTGTCGACTAGGGAATGGGTAAATAAAGTAAACTTGTCGAGTTTTCAACTCGAAAACGTTTTTAAACTCGAGCTTGCGTGATTAGCGCGCGATAAGCAGAACATCTTGACGTCACAACAATGTTTACATACTCTCATGCAAACACGCCTCTCGGCTAACCAGAGCGCGCGTGCGTGCTATCTTAATTATTTTATAAACATGTTTAGTTAGAAAGGGTTAAGATATAATAAATATGAGCGTAAAAATATAAAGTATAAATATGCATCTCACTGGATATTTAAAAAAGGTATATCTGCAGAAATTCATGAGTCCCTAGTTAGGGCCTAAAAAGTACAGCTTAATTACTGACAACACACGAAAATTTGCTCTTGCAAAAAGCGATAGAATTTTGCAATTTAATTTACAACATTAGAAATGCACAGAAATTATGACAATTCACTTTTTCAAAAACTATGAGGCTCATAGCAAGATGCCGGACAAAAACAGGCCCAGAATTCAGCTTTTCTTGAACCAATAATTGATTTTCCAAGACAAAATCACTTACACCATGTATTTATGAAACAGTTTTATGCCGGCGTCTGCATGCTTTTCTTGTAACATGAGCACAACGACATACCTGATTCTGTCTGTCAACAACGTCAAGTAATCACACAATTAAACACTTCCGCGGCGCTGATAAAACTATTTACAATCAGGCATAATCTCTCCACACTTAATACGGGCGAAATATCATCAAATTTCTCGGAAAACCCTCGATTTATTCAAGATCCCAGATGAAGACCGCCGTTTCTGAAAAGGAAAGATGAAGGGCCAGCCTACAAAACAATTTTTAAATAAGTCTCTCGCCTTGTCAGAAATCATTCATTCATTTATTTTATTTTGCCATTAACCAGAAATACAACAACAGTATACAGAAATACATTAAAGATAATATACAATATTCCAACTAAATTATTTACAAGATCAAATGTGGTAAAGGCAAGGAAGCCTACATAGAAGCCGGGGGCTTATAAACTATAGGCTTCCTGGAACTATAGGGTAAGCCATACAAGTTAAGGGTACTGAATGAAAATTTGGATTAATTTTTAAAAATAAAGAAAGAAAGAAGAGAAAAAAGAAAAAGGTGTGTAGCTCAACAAAGAGTCAATTTAACTAAGTCTTTTGCCAAACAAACTGATACTTTCACTGTTTTGAATTTCTCGACTTAACGCCAAATAGATTTAACTCCTGGAACCTACTTTCTGAGGCCAGAGACTCGTCACTGCTCAGAACAAAGCGCTTGATATCAATACCTTTTCCTCTCACCCCGAGATCAGTTGTTTACCCCAAATGAGACGAAATACAGTAAGGCATTGGACGATGGCAAGCTTTGCCAATCTTTTAACGCGCGCTGAGTGGTGTCCGTGATAGGGAGTGGGGTAGGGGTTGAGAAAGAATTTTAAAAATATAAGAACATGATTTTATGTCTACCGCAGCTTGGTAGAAGAAAAATGGTCAAGTAAAGAAGCCTAAAATGAAATCAACACTTGTGAAGGAAAAACCACAGAGACATACCAGTGAGGTCAGTCGGATCTTTAGTGGACCTGGTGAAATCTTTAATGTCAAATCACCAAGTATAAAAAATACCAAGTATGAAAATTTAAACAATTTCAAAATAAAAGCACAAACAAAGTAAAACATGCAAACATAGTAGAAGAGATTGGTTATGAAAGCCGGCAAACATCAAGGACGAAAACAACAGTGCTGCAATTTTTGTTGGAAGCTCCCTGACAGTGCACTATACTTTGTCTTTGTTCACAAATTGTGACTGATTTGCTTGTTTTTCACGTGACGTCACGGCGGCTATACTGGTGGTCAAGAACAAAAGCAATTCTCTCCTCTTCTAACTAAACTCTATTTTCATGTAAATTCTTGGAGAAAAAATGCTATTGTATTGACCCCCAACATGGCCGCCTTGTCTCGTGGTTGCAAACCAAGAATAAATTTATGTAATGTTTGCAAATGTTTGAAGCTCTAGTGATAAGAATGCTTTTGACCGTTTTTACTTGACGTTATGTCGGCCATTTTGGTGTCTCAAAACAATGAATCGGCGCAATGCTGGCGTTATTGACACGTTGTAGTGACGTCATTTGCAAGTTATAGTGATATCTTACACAGGCATCTAAACAACAGGGTCCTGAAACTAGACTTACTGTGTTGTATGTCTTTTAAGGTCGGTAATCAAAAACAATGACTTGAAACGATTTTTTTTTTCAAGTTTCTAAAACTACCGATATTACCAATCTTTGACATCACCACAAATTCCGCAAGATGATTTACATGCAAAAAGAAAGAGTTTAACATTACTAAAACAGAGAGGGGCTCTTTCATTTTCTTATAATCACGCCGCGGGTGGCATCTAAGATTAAACAAAAGGTTCCAAGGAAGGTTCTCTTCCTTTTGACTAAGTACTGTAGTGGTAAGGACTAGAAGTTTCTCTAATAAAACAATGTAACACGTCAACATGTAACACGTCTTGACGTGTTAGAAGAAATGAAGAACCGGCGGTAAAGACTTTGATATGAAAATGACCGTGAGATATGATATTATGTATAAAAAAATTATTCATGAGTTTGTTAATTGATCGGACGACAAAAATTGTAAATATCATTGCGAAATGTGTGGTCAGATGGGGCAAGGTTGCTGTTTTCTATAGTAGTAATTGTGTAAGCGTAACTCTTACTAAGCGAGCTGGAGATAAGTCTGGGCGGATTAAAGGAGTTTCCATAACTTGCAGTACCGTAAACGATAATAAGATACACTGCTCTGGATTTAACTAGAGCCAAAGAAGATTTCAAGTGGAACGGCCATCCGCATTACCATTATTCAGTTTTTAGAATTTACGAAAACCAAAGTTTCACCTTGCACCTTTGCTGAACCCCTCCCCCCCCCCCACTCCCACCACTATGTCGGACTCCCGCACTCTCAACTTTGCACGCTGCAAAATAGCGCTTGCTAAACCGGTGTGAAACGAGCCGTCATTATAGTACACGTCTCCGCGAACAGCTGTCTTCGGACAAGTTTCGTACGTTTTCATGAGTGCTAAGAGCTCGGAACCTTACCAAAGTCCCGCTCTGTAGATTGGATGAACATTATTCTGCGCTCTCAATAAATTTCAGCGCAAGATCTCAGCCCAAGGAAGCTATGTCAATCAATAAGGCAAAGCCTGATCTCAACCAATAGTTAATGTTAATCATGTAGACCTATTAAAAACCAACAATTTAAGCTTTCATTGCTTCTATTATGTTCGTTTCAGTCTTTGTCATTAATTTTTGCATTAATCATAGTTAATTATGCATTGACATAAATTCAAACAATTTTTTGGAATTATTTTGTAACTGACGAAGATGCGTATTACAAATAAGAAAAGTATCATGATCTCTTTAAAAATCGTGATTGTTTCATTGCCTACTCCATAAAGAAATAAATTCAGTTGTGAGAATTGGCGTTTCTAAGCTGCTATAGAAATGCCTTATTGACAAAGCGTGGGTGTCAAGATGGCTAGATAATTGAACAGCACAATTTTATCAACAATGCCAATATCCAGCCATTAGAACATTTTCGAAACGTTTTTTTGCATGCAGCAGAGACAGTAAAAAAAACGTTTTACTACCCATCGATATCATTGATGTCATAGATTTGATATTTGCCTCCTATGCCCACTCCCACCCCTCCCCCGTCTCCTTGCAACATTGCCTAAAAACTCTAAATTTCAGAATTGGCCATGGTGTAATTAACGAATCATCCAACAATAATGTGTTAACCAAATATAAAAAATCATTTATTCACCAAAGCCATAACTTTTACCTGATAAAATATGCAATAAAATTTGGAAATCTTTAATGACGAAATTTTTGACCGCTGGAATGTAGCTCTTTTTTTAGTCAATCAAAGCAAATAAAATGAGGGTAGTCAAGAGTTACTGATTTATGCCAACTTCTCGAAGATGAGAACATGACATCGGAATGGCCCAGCACAGCATCATGCGAGCCTTAGTGATCGTGTTTCTGATATCTGGATCATTTCTTTGCCAGAGTAAGTCATATTTTGCTATCTGCTCAATAACGTTCTGCTTTAAGTTTCATAATCAGACTTGAGGTAAGAACCACTCTTCCTTAGCTCAGGGTCAACTATGGAGAACTCGCTGTCATAAAGCAGATCTAAGACTAAACAAAAATCCTCTAGAGTAACTTGCTAGAGGGTCAGTTGGGAAGGGCTTTGAATAATGACCCTGTGCTTCGAAACTCGGTATGCCCCATATTATAACTCCGTTGTTGACAAGGTCGTCAGCTACTGGCCACTATTCTCAAGTGCTGGCCCTCTATAATTCAACCACTAAGCAGGTATCGAAATTTTTAACAATTATCCGTGTATAAAATAACATTTGCTTTCCTTATCAACGACACTTTTTGTTCATTAACAACTAACTGTATGCAATTCAATGTTTATTCAAATGTTCGCTTAAGATGCTAGCCACTTTATGTTTAATAGTCTGAATACCCAGGAGCTACAAAATCCATTCGTTCATGTGGCCTTTTTTGTCTCTGAATTTAATAAAATCAGAATTAACTTAAATACAGCGAAAAGTATGATCCCATAGAGAGAACCTCCCGAGATAGAATTTTGAAAATTACTTTCAACTGGGCATAATATTCTCGAAAACTTGCAGGCGGTAATAGTGCCCTTAGGCACTTCATAGATAAAAGTGAATCAATCCTTGAAAACAGATTAAAAAGGTTGCTCAATTGTTAAGCTTTTGTTAAATCTTAGACTACAGTTAATTTTATATAGTCTTCTTTAAGACTCCATAATGATATGGAACAACAATATGCTCTTACTCAGTGAGTCTTAATTCCCGTGAACATTACCCTTCCGCTGGAACCTATATTTGGGACACAACATTTTTTATGTATGAACTTTATATCATTAGTTGCCTGTCATGCAGCACTGATTGTCTCTTTAATCCTCTGTGGTAAATGTTTATATAACGCTATGAGTTATATACAAACTTCCTTTACAAGATTGACAACCGTTTACTACTTAGAAATTGTATCTCGCTTTTAATTTCAGTGTCTAAATTATTGTTTTACGTATACCCTGTCAAGTGTAGAACAATTTTGCTTAACATTTATCAACTTGTAATGTGTAGAATAGCTGGGGTCCAAAGAAATATGAACAACAGAATTATTTGTTTCGTAACACACAAAACTGCACTGATGCCAAACCTTCCTGATATACACTAGAAATGTTATAAACAAAGTATCGTACTAAACGAACAAGAATGTTTTTTTTTTTAACTTTGCTTCTTTCTCTTTCTAGAAACATAGTTATATTTCTGGCCCTTAAAAACCTAATTAAGCAAATATGCTGCCATGGCAGACACCGGCTTCTGAGAACTTGTGGTTTCGGTTGAGCGGCAACCGTTAGTAATGTGAAAATTCTTAACTTTCCTTCAGCAACCATTTAGGTTTCGTCTTCTTTAGTGATTTTCCCGGTAGCGTTTTTTTCAGTCTCGACGTATTTACACTAAAAAGGAAAATCCGAGCCTCACGTGAGTTCCCTCAAAAAGGGAGCGCATATAATCATTGCCTTTGTCAAAGGTCAGTCTCGCAGAAAGAGAGTTTTAGACAGCATTGTTTGAGTAGTATTAAGAAGAGCTTCTAAAATTAAACTGGAACCCACAATTGTTGCCCCAGTTGTTGAAGAGTTGGATAACCGTTCCCACTGGATAAATGTCTATCCAGTGGTTAACACAATTGGCTCCCTTCCGCTGGATAGTGATTTATTCGGTTCGATTCACTTATAATGAGGTGCCCAAAAACCCCCTTCACGGTTTTTTTCAACTCTTTACTGGAACTAGTTAGCGAAGTGCTATCAACACAGCTGGAAAGAAAGCCTAAAAATCAGTAAGGCTGCCAAGTTTGAAGTGATTTGTCGCAAATCTCCGAAAATACCAATGTTTGCATGGCGGGGGCAACATGCACCACCATAAAAACGTCTGTAAAATTTCCCAACTTTATGGAACAATATCTTTTCGCTCTCTTTGAACATATCATCTTCAGACACTTGTTAAGTTACCTTAGGCCCTCCGTTCAGCTGCAGTGTCGATGGATATTCGCTTGTACTGCTGTTTATCAAAAGTGGAAAAAGCCTTGGGAGGGAGATTAATGTAATGTTTTCCTCAGCCCTCATAAGCACATGTCAAACGTATCTCTAGGTACGAATGCATTTGAGTGGGGAATAAAGCTCTCCAGCATCTCCAAAAATCAGAAACATGTTGAAAGAACCATTTTCAAGTCTTGTTTACTAACTGGAAGCATTGCAAAACAAGATCGCAGCGACTTTTGAACAGGGAAGAACCAACAGCGTACAGCCATCACTCTCTTTCTTGACGGGATAACTGTAAATACACACGGTCATAAAATTTATTTATTTGTTTGCCGTCAACTTTTACGCATGGTTTTATATGTTACCCAGATTCATGTAATGGCTGAAAATCTTAGTAAGTTCTTCTGAGCTTTTCGAAAAGATTCCTTTATAGTTAAGAGTTTGTTGCTTTAATCATCATGGAATACTTCAAACCAACTGAAAAAAGTTAGCACACTTCTAAAAAAAACCATCGTACATACCAAAATTATTCGCAATGGGGTTGATTTTGTACAAAACCATGACTTTTGGCTACTTAACACGAGCTGAATTTGCCAAAGCACTTAGTGAATTATTCCATAATTGTGTTTACCATTATTCCACGGAAGCTATCTTTAATCCGACTGTATATCATAACTATATTTTTGTCAGGGGGAGATAATGCAAACCCTCTTAACTCCGAATAAATTTGATAACTCAGCATTATTTTTATTCAGTTAAGCTTAGTGAAGCCGACCACCGTTTCTACGGATCCGGATAACTTATCCACCGGGGAAAGAACTTTTCGAAACCGCTCGCGCTATAATCCAAGACTTTTCTTTAAGTTTCTGCCGAATTTTAAAAAAAGTCGAGACAGAAAAGAGACTTGAACACTTTTCAAAAATGGTATTGACGTCTCTATTTCGAAATCATGCATTGAATTGTGAGTATTCACGAGTGTACACAAGTTATTGGATGTTCGTGGATGTAGCAAAGACACTTGAAATGAAGCGGAAATACATGGACATGGCACTGTTACTGTCTCAGCATTCCAGTGTGGACCAATGATTGATATAAACAAAATGTTCCCCACAGAGACTTCACTTGGCACATGGTAAAATCGGGAGACTGCGGTAAAAAGTTAAAACCTCCGAGACTCAGGCCTCATCATGATGGTTATCTAGCCCCTTCTTCAAATCAAATTGATACGTCGTTGGTATAGGCACGTTCTCGGATTTTCCTGAAGAAGTAAAAAACATCTAGATACTGATGTCTACTTACCAATCTCCTGGGCCGTTTATCTTTTTAATATAACTTTCAGGTAAATTTTGGGCACAAAAGTCGAGCTTTGTCTGCAAAGAGCGCTAAAGGAAAGATACGAAACGTTGGTTTTGGTGATAAATGTTGGTTACCCAAGATGTTATATTTATTCATTACGTCTAACATCGTGAAACAAAATTGAGGAAGGGTCGAACTTGCAAAGCGTGTCAGGTCCGAAGACAAAGAGGACGAGTAGAAGGAACGTTGTCAACTAGTACTATTCCAACATTTATTTTTCCTGCTGGGTCTTTACCGACCGAGGGTGATAGTCAGAATGACATAGATTCGACTCCTATTGGAAGCACTTGGATTTCTTCTTCCGAGCCGCCTGTGTCACTAATTGAAAAATCATGTTTCTTGTGTATTCACCAGACTCAAAACTCACCATCACATCTCTGTCATCGCTTTAAGAATATTTAAAATATGGTGTACATTCAAACGTTTAATTTCATGAAGTAATTGATTGATTTTTTTAACTTTCTTACTGGGACAAAAAACCAACAAAGCCTTTCGATTAAACATCAAGTATTTATTTAAGCCAGGCCCTTTGTTCATTAGAATGATATGCCAAAATTGCTTTTTAAAAAACAGGTTCAGTGACAACAATAGATGCAACTACCCATAGCTTGTCTACCAGAGTATTCAGAAGTGCCTCGGCCTCCACCTCTACCAGCAAGGTACCCAAAAACACGACCTCAAGCGCTGCTCATGTGTCAACCTATGTCGCGAATAGTGTCTTCATCTCTACCATAACTAGTGTCACAGCGAGTAAATCGACTTCAGCCTCTACCAGCGTGTCAACCACTGTGTCTACAAGTGTCCTGACCTTAGCCTCGAATTATGAGACGCCAAGTAACGCGAACGTTTCCTCTGTTAACTTTCCAGTCAGGGTTTCAGGAACTGCCTCGTTCTTAACCCAGACAAATGCGTTACCCAGTAAGTCGACCTCTACCGCTGCTAACTTGTTAACGAATGTGTCGCCAGCCGTCTTGCCCTATAACCCTGACAGTATAGGGCTCACTTACTCGACTTCTACCTCCACTACCTTGTCAGCTAGTGTGTCGCCAGCTTTTTTTGTCTCTACGTCAACAATCTGGACGCCGCGTATTTCGACCTCTGCCTTGGCTAACGTCTCATTCAGTACATCGCTAAGTGCCTCCGCCTTTGCTACCGCTAGTGTTCCACCAAGTACATTCACTTCCACATCTGATAACAGTGCTTTGCCAAGTTTCTCGGTCTTTACCCCTATCAATGCAACGCCCAGTAACTCAACCTATACATCAGTGAACTTGTTAACTAGCCCGTCGTTGTCAAGTGTCTCGGTCGCCACATTGATCAGTATGACTCGCAGTAACTTCACCTCTACCTCAGCTAACTTGTCAACCAGTGTGTCACCAGGCGTCTCCGTTTCTAGACCGACCAGTGGTACGCAGAGTAAATCGACCTCTCCCTCTCTTGACTTCTCAATAAGTGCGACACCAAATGTCCTGGTATTAACCCCGACCAGTCTGACGAACAGTAACTCAAACGCTACCTCTGTCAACTTGTCAACCAGTGCGTCGCCAAGTGACTCGGGTACTTCATCGACCAGATTACTGCGCAGTAACCCGACCTCTTCATCAAGAAACTTGACAACCAGAGCGTCACCAAGTGGCTCGGCCTCTATCCTACCCAGTAACTCAAACTCTTCCTCTACTACGTTATCGAACAGTACATCGCCAAGTTTCCTGTCCCTGAATTCAACAATAGTGACGTTCAGTTACTCAACCTCTACCACAGCTAACCTGCCGTCCACCAAATCGCTAAGTGTGTCGGTCGTAACATCGATTAGTTTGACGCCCAGTAACACGACCTCTCTTTCTTCTTATATGTCAAACATTGAGTCCCCAAATGTCTTGGCATTCACACCTCGTTTCATGCCCAGTAATTCGACCTCTCCCTCAACTAACTTGTCAACCAGTTCGTTACCAAGTGCCTCGGCAACAACGCCGGTCAGTCTGACGAACAGCAACTCAAACTATTCCTTTGCCAACTTGTCAACCAATTCATCAGCAAACGCCTCGGCTACCAGATTGACCAATTTGAGGCAAAGTAACTTGACCTCTACCTCAACTATATTGTCAATCAGTGTGTCGCTAAGTGTCTGGGCCGCCACTTCGACTAGTTTGACCCCCGGTTACTCGACCAGTGTCTCAGAATATACCAAGGCCAGTGTGACACGCAGTCGGTCAAACAGTACCTCTTCTAAATTGCCAAAGAGTACTTCGCCAAGAGCATCCGTCCTGAGTGTGATGCCCAGTAACTTGACCTCTAACTCTACTACCCTGTCAACCACTGCTGCCCCAAGTGCACTTTCTTTTACTTCCATCAGATTGGCCTTGACGCCAACCAGTTCGACACTTAGAAGCCCGACCTCTAATTCCGCTGATTTTTTAACCAGTGCGTCACCGAGGCTCTCAGCATCAACCCGGACAAGTTTGACAGCACGTTTGACAAACAACAACTCGACCACTACATATCCTAACTTTTCAACCAGTGCTTTGCTAGTTGTCTCAGCCTTTACCCTGGCAATTGTGGCACCCAGTAACTCGACCTACAGCCCAGATCTACACCTTAGATCACTTGCCAGTGCGTCAGCAAGTGTCTTGGTACCTACCCGCCCGCATCTGATTAGCACCACCTCTACCCCTACACCTGCTACCTATATAACCAGTGGTTTGCTCGCTACCTTGGCCGTTACCCCGATCGGTGTGACACCAAAAAAATCAAACTTTGCCCCAGCTAAGAATCCCAGTGCTCTTTCTGGTGTATCGACCTCCAGCTTGATCAGTGTCACGCAAAGAAATTCGGCTTCTTTCTCTGCTAACCTGTCAATTATTGCGTCAGCAAGTTTCTCGATATCAACTGCTACCATTGATTTAAACTCTACACCGGCCAGTTTGACGCCTATCAACTTGACCGTTACCTCAACTAACCTGTCAGCAAGTGCATCGTCAATTGTCACGGCATTCACAGTTACTGGTTTGGGGCCCAGGAGCTCGACTTCTGCCTTAGCGAAATTGTCAACCATTGTGTCGCAAAGTGTATGGATTGCCACATCGAGCATTTTGACGTCTAGAAACTCTACCTTAACCTCGTCTAACTTGTCAAACAGATCTCCACAAGGTATCTCGACATCAACTCTGAACATTTTTACAAACGGCAACTCGACTTCGGCACCTGCTTACCTGTCAGCTTCTGCGTCGCCTAGAAGTGTGTCTACTGCCACATCGTTCACAATGACGCCCATTAACTTCAGCTCTCCCTCCGCTTTCTCCTACAACGTTGCTTATTCAAGTGTCTTTGCATTCACACCGACCAGTTTGTTGCTCGGTCACTCAACTTTTACCTCAATTCACTTTTCAACTATTGCGTCACCGATTGTCTCGACACCAACGAATAGCAAATCGAACTCTACTTTTACAAACTTATCAAACGATATGTCGCTTAGTGTCTCGGCCTCCAGTTTTATTCGGAATAGCGTACCCACTTCCTCTGATAACTTGTCAGCCACTGCATCGTCAAGTATCTTGGTATATACCCTGCCACGTTTGATGACCACAACCCTTACCTCTACGTCTGCAACCTATTCAACCAGTGGTTTGCCAGGCATCTCGGCCATTACCTCAATCAGTGTGACACCCAAAAACTCAGCAAAGACTCTCAGTGTTTTGTCTAGTGTATTGGCCTCCAGCTTGATCAGCGTTACTCAAAGTAATTCGTCTTCCTTTTCTGCTAACTTGTCAATCATAGCGTCACAAAATGTCTCGACATCAAACGCTACTACTGTTTTGTCCTCTACATCGACCAGTGTGACCCCTAGTAACTTGACCTCTACTTCAACTAGCCTGTCATCGACTGCCTCGCCAACTTTCTCGGCATTCACAGTTACTGCTTTGGGGCCCAGGAACTCGACTTCTGCCTCAGCTAAATTATCAACCATTGTGTTGCGAAGTCTTTCGGCCGCCACATGGAGTGTTCTGACGCCTAGAAACTCGCCCTCAACCTCGTCCAACTTGTTACCCAGGTCGTCTCAAAGTGTCTCGACTTCAACCCCGATCACTTTGACAAAAGGCAACTCGACTTTTGCTCCTGCTTACTTGTCAGCTAGTGCGTCGTCTAGTGTCTTAAATTCCTCACCGAGGAGATCAACACCTAGAAACTCGACCTCCACCTCAACTAACTTGTTCCCGAGTACGTCACTAAGTACGTCTACCTCCACATCGTTCAGAATTACGTCCAGTAACTTCAGCTCTCCCTCTGCTTTCTCGTCAAACTTTGCATCGCCAAGTGTTTCGGCATTCAAACCGACCAGTATGTTGCTTAGTCACTCGACTTCTACCTCAGATCACTTTTCAACTAGTACGTTACTAGTTGCCCGGACACCATCATCAATCAGACTCACGAATAGCAACTCGAACTCTACTTTTGCAAACTTATCGATCGTTTCGTCGTCAAGTGTCGCGGCCTCCAATTTTATGCAGAGTATCTCGACAACTTCCTCTACTAACGTGTCAACCAGTGTGTCATCAAGTGTCTTGGTATCTACCCTCCCACGTTTGACGAGAACAACCTCTGCGTTTACGTCTGTAACTGTTGTACCTGGTGCTTTTCCAGGTGTCTCGGCTTTTACCCCGGCCAATGTGGCACCCCGTAACTCGACCTTTACGTCAGGTAACTTGGCAAGTAGTGTCTCGCCAAATCTCTCGACATTTCCATCTACCCATTTGACGCACATTAGCTCTACCTCTGTATCAGGTAACCTGTCAACTAGTGCATCATCAATTGTCTCGACATCAACCTCGAACAGTTTCAAGAACAGCAACTCTAAGTCTTTTTTTTTGAACTTGTTAAGCATTGTGCTGCTAAGTGTCTCCGCCTCTACATTCATTAGTTTGACTCCTATTAGCTCGATTTCTACCTCAGCTATTTTGTCGAATAGTGTCTCGCTTAGTGTCTCGGCCTTTACCCCGACCAGTATGACGCCCAGTCCTTTGACTTCTACTGCTTACCTGTTAACCAGTGTGGCACCAAGTGTCCTGGCTTCCACTCTCATAAGTCTTAGGTCCAATGATTCTACCTTTACCTCTGGTAACTCGTCAACCAGTTTGTCGTTAGGTGTCTCGGGCTCTACTCCGACAAGTTCCATGTCCAGTTACTTGGCCTTTTCGCCGGCTAACTTATCAACTAAAGCGTCGCCAAGTGTTTCGGTCTCTAACGCGGCGATTATCGCACCCAGTACTTCGATTGCCGCCTCTGCTACTTTGTCAGGCAGAAAGTCGTCAATCATCTCGGTCTCTACCCCGGTAATTGTTGCACCCAGTAACTCGACTTCCAACACCTCTAACTTGTCAACCAGTGAGTCACCAAGTGTCTTGGTCTCCCCGATCATTTCCACGCTTAGTGATTCAACCTCTTCGTCAGCTAACTTATCAACCAGGTCGGTGCCAAGTGTCTTGGACTCTTCCCCGGCCAGTGTCATGACCAGTAACTCGATCACTAAATCTTCTAACTTAACAGCGAGTGGAATACTAAGTGTCTCGGCGTTTACTAATGCTTTTGTGACGCTCTCTTTCTCGAATTCTACTTCTGCTATCTCGCCATCAAGTGTTTTGACCAGTGACTCTACCTCGACCTCTGCTAACTTGTCAACTAGAGGGTCAACAAGTGTCAACGATGGAAAAGGTAATTTCGAAACCACCTATAAAAAATCGTGTGTTTTCTCTCTCGGCGATGCGTAAGGAATGGGCTCATTATATTTGTTTAGGTCAAAACCAGAAGAAAGATGCCGTTACAAATTTTTCCAAATAAGTGTTTATGGGGCCTCGGATTCAAATGGTAAATCCTAGGAATTATACCCCTTCATTCATACTTATGTGCTGAGTTCATATTTCATTCGCAAAAAGTAAATCATAATGATTCTGCTATTGTATGTAGCACAAACTAGACCTTATCAGGTGAAACTTTGCCGGGCTGTTTAAGTATAAATAACATTCAACAAAAATTATGCACCAGTGACATCATAGCCAATAAGATCACGGCTTAACTGACAGACAGCCAATGACATTGCGACTTAATTGACCAATCAGGTCAATAAGCAGAGTTTAATACCATCAACTGACATGATACAACTCACTTTGAGTCTGAAGATGACTACCTCAAGGTTTTCGAAACATCAGTCTCTGTCAACGAAAGTCCTATTCAGGACTATATTCAGCAGGGCCTTAGAAACGAGGAAATGGTAGGTCTTATTCCCAGTTGCCTCAATTGCCCTTCTGTTCTGCCTTTCTTTGAAAAAAGCAAAACGAACTGTTTAAACGGCAATTTCAGGAAAACGTAGCAAAAATAACGGCTGAGAGTACTTTTCGTTTTAGCGTGGCTTGTTTTAAAAGGTGAAATGTATGTTTTCTGGTCCTTTAAAATTGCTTTTAGTAAATAAGGTGTAGATATTTTTTTAGTGCTGGCCAACTTTTAGTTGGATCATGACGAGGTCTTGTTTAACATACTAAAATCCGATCGAGAAAGGCCAATTAATGTCCCTCAGTGGTAGCCAGAGTAAGAAAATTAAAAAAAATTGAAAATCACAAGCTTTTCAAGGACAGCTGTAGGTAAGTATCTAAGTTCCGACAACAAGTACGACAAAGAAGAGAGCCCTTTCCGTTTTCGTAATCGTAGTTTTATTGGAAAACAGATGATGTAGAGAAATGTGTTAAAATGTTGTATTTATTTTACAATCGTTTTCGAAACTACATTAATCAAATAGCAAAAACACAGTTTCAGTGCCCATCAGTACCATCGTACAAGTAATGCTCTGAGATTGCACCACGATTTCACACTAAAGGCGCTACTATTTTCAAATGTATATACCAATATAATATATTTAAATATAATCATAAGTAATCCGTGTGTTATTATGGATATCAAACTGTATAGGTAAGAGACGTTCGAATGTGAAAGTTTGCCTTACAAAATACTGGATCGAGCCCCATTAAATGCAAAATTATATCGGGTCAACAAAACAAAGTTACGCACTTTTAATATAACAGAAAGCCCCACAACTCATACAAACATACAAGCGAAATCAACACTAACATCCCAACTTGCAGACACTTTCTAATCCAAAAAAACAAACTGCTCAACAAACATTTCAAATGTGGATGTATTTTCACAACATGATTAATTGCTTCTAAATACTTAAACCCGCAGAAGGGGTAAAGGCAGCATTAACTAAAAAACGAAAAACCCTTAAAACCAACAGATGTCAAAAGCTCGAATACCAGTGTGTCGGAAAGTGTCTCGCCCTCCCCGTCTGCTAGCTTGTCAGCCAGTGTGTCGACCAGTGTCTCAATCTTCACATCGTCCAGGGTGTCAGCAACTGTATCAGCGTCGCCATCTGCTAGCGTCTCAGCAAGTGTGTCGACCAGTGCCTTTGCCTCGACATCACCCAGTGTGTCGCCAAGTGTCTCGGCCTCCACTTCTGCTACCCTGTCAGCCAGTGTGTCGAACAGTGCGTCAGCGTCTACATCGCCCAGCGTGTCAGCAAGTGTCTCGGACTCAACCTCCGCTAGCGTGTGTGTGTGTGTGTCTACCAATGCCACGGTCTCCACATCGCCCACTTTGTCATTAAGTGCCTCGTCCTCCAGCTCTGCTAGCCTTTCAGCTAGTGTGTCGACGAGTGCATCGGTCTCTGCATCGCCCAGTGTGTCAGCATCGCCATCTGCTAGCGTGTGTGTGTGTGTGTCTACAAGTGCCTCGGTCTCCACATCGCCCACTTTGTCGTTAAGTCTCTCGTCCTCCAGATCTGCTAACCTTTCAGCCAGTGTGTGGACGAGTGCATCGGTCTCCACATCGCCCAGTGTGTCGGCAACTGTATCAGCGTCGCCATCTGCTAGCTTGTCGGCCAGTTTCTCGACCAGTGCCTCGGCCTCGTTATCACCCAGTGCGTCGGCAAGTGTCTCGGCGTCCACTTCTGCTACCCTGTCAGCCAGTGTGTCGACCAGTGCCTCGTCGTCTACATCGCCCAGCGTGTCAGCAAGTGTCTCCGCCTCAACCTCCGCTAGTCTCTCAACCAGTGTGTCTACAAGTGCCTCCGTTTCCACATCGCCCACTGTATCAGCAAGTATCTCGGCCTCCACGTCTGCTACCCTTTCAGCTAGTGTGTCGACTAGTGCATCGGTGTCTGCATCGCCCAGTGTGTCAGCAACTGTATCGGCATCGCCATCTGCTAGCGTGTCAGCCAGTTTTTTGACAAGTGCCTCGGCCTCTACATCGCCCACTGTGTTGGCAAGTGTCTCGGCGTCCACCTCTGCTAGCTCGTCAGCCGGTGTGTCGACCAGTGCCTCGGTGTCTACATCGCCTAGTGTGTCAGTAAGCGTCTCCGCTTCCACTTCTGCTACTCTGTCAAACAGTGTGTCTACAAGTGTTTCGATCTCCACATCGCCCAGTGTGTCGGCAAGTGTCTCGCCCTCTACCTCTGATAGCTTTTCAGCCAGTGTGTCGTCCAGTGCCTCGATCCCCACATCGCCCAGTGTGTCACCAACTGTATCAGATTCGCCATCTGCTAGCGTGTCAACAAGTGTGTCGACCAGTGCCTCAGCGTCTACATCGCCTAGTGAGTCCGCAAGCGTCTCCGCTTCCACTTCTGCTACTCTGTCAAACAGTGTGTCTACAAGTGTTTCGATCTCCACATCGCCCAGTGTGTCGGCAAGTGTCTCGCGCTCTACCTCTGATAGCTTGTCAGCCAGTGTGTCGTCCAGTGCCTCGATCTCCACATCGCCCAGTGTGTCACCAACTGTATCAGATTCGTTATCTGCTAGCATGTCAGCAAGTGTGTCGACCAGTGCCTCGGCCTCCATATCACCAAGTGTGTCGCTAAGTGTCTCAGCCTCCACCTCTGCTAGCCTTTCAGCCAGTGTGTCGACGAGTGCATCGGTCTCCACATCGCCCAGTGTGTCAGCAAGTGTCTCACCCTCCAAATCTGCTAGCTTGTCAGCCAGTGTGTCGACCAGTCTTTCGGCCTCTGCGTCGGCCAGTGTGTCACCAACTGCGTCAGACTCGTTTTCTGCTAGCGTATCAGCCAGTGTTTCAACCAGTGCCTCGGCGGCTACATCGCCCAGTGTGTCAGAAAGCGTCTCGGCCTCCACCTCTGTTAGCCTCTCAGCCAGTGTGTCGACGAGTGCATCAGTCTCAACATCGACCAGTGTGTCGGCAACTGTATCAGCGTCACCATCTGCTAGCGTGTCAGCCAGTTTGTCGACCAGTGCCTCGGCCTCGACATCACCCAGTGTGTTGGCAAGTGTCTCTGCCTCCACTTCTGCTACCCTGTCAGCCAGTGTCTCGACCAGTGTCTCGGCGTCTATATCGCCCAGCCTGTCAGCAAGAGTCTCGGACTCAACCTCCGCTAGTCTCTCAACGAGTGTGTCTACAAGTGCCTCGGTTTCGATATTGCCCACTGTATCGGCAAGTATCTCGGCCTCCACCTCTGCTAGCCTTTCAGCTAGTGTCTCGACTACTGCATCGGTCTCTGCATCGCCCACTGTGTCAGCAACTGTATCAGCATCGCCATCTGCTAGCGTGTCAGCGAGTTTTTTGACAAGTGCCTCGGCCTCTACATCGCCCACTGTGTCGGCAAGTGTCTCGCGCTCTACCTCTGATAGCTTGTCAGCCACTGTGTCGTCCAGTGCCTCGATCTCCACATCGACCAGTGTGTCACCAACTGTATCAGATTCGCCATCTGCTAGCGGTTCAGCAAGTGTGTCGACCAGTGCCTCGGCCTCCACATCACCCAGTGTGTCGGAAAGTGTCTCGGCCTCCACTTCCGCTAGTCTCTCAAACAGTGTGTCTACGACTGCCTCAGTCTCCACATCGCCCAGTTTGTCGCTAAGTGTCTCGTCCTCCAGTTCTGCTAGCCTTTCAGTTAGTGTGTCGAAGAGTGCATCGGTCTCCACATTGCCCAGTGTTTCGGCAACTGTATCAGCATCGCCATCTGCTAGCTTCTCGGACAGTTTGTCGACCAGTGCCTCGGCCTCGACATCACCCAGTGTGTCGCCAGGTGTCTTGGCTTCCACTTCTACTACCCTGTCAGCCAGTGTCTCCACCAGTGCCTCGGCGTCTACATCGCCCAGCGTGTCAGCAAGTGTCTCGGCCTCAACCACCGCTAGTCTCTCAACCAGTGTGTCTACAAGTGCCTCGGTTTCGATATCGCCCACTGTATCGGCAAGTATCTCGGCCTCCACCTCTGCTAGCCTTTCAGCTAGTGTGTCGACGAGTGCCTCGGTGTCTACATCGCCTAGTGTGTCAGCAAGCGTCTCCTCTTCGACTTCTGCTACTCTTTCAAACAGTGTGTCTACAAGTGTTTCGATCTCCACATCGCCCAGTGTGTCGGCAAGTGTCTCGGCCTCTACCTCTGATAGCTTGTCAGCCAGTGTGTCGTCCAGTGCCTCGATCTCCACATCGCCCAGTGTGTCATCAACTGTATCAGCCTCGCACTCTGCTAGCGTGTCAGCAAGTGTGTCGACTAGTGCCTCTGCGTCTACATCGCCTAGTGTGTCGGCAAGCGTCTCCGCTTCCACTTCTGCTACTCTGTCAAACAGTGTGTCTACAAGTGCTTCGATCTCCACATCGCCCAGTGTGTCGGCAAGTGTCTCGCCCTCTACCTCCGATAGCTTGTCAGCCAGTGTTTCGTCAAGTGCCTCGATCTCCACATCGCCCAGTGTGTCACCATCTGTATCAGATTCGCCATCTGCTAGCGTGTCAGCAAGTGTGTCGACCAGTGCCTCGGCCTCCACATCACCCAGTGTGTCGAAAAGTTTCTCCTCCTCCACTTCCGCTAGTCTCTCAAACAGTGTGTCTACAAGTGCCTCGGTCTCCACATCGCCCAGTTTGTCGCTAAGTGTCTCGTCCTCCAGCTCTGCTAGCCTTTCAGCCAGTGTGTCGAAGAGTGCATCGGTCTCCACATTGCCCAGTGTGTCGGCAACTGTATCAGCGTCGCCATCTGCTAGCTTCTCGGACAGTTTGTCGAGCAGTGCCTCGGCCTCGACATCACCCAGTGTGTCGGCAAGTGTCTCGGCTTCCACTTCTGCTACCTTGTCAGCCAGTGTCTCGACCAGTGCCTCGGCGTCTACATCGCCCGGCGTGTCAGCAAGTGTCTCGGCCTCAACCACCGCTAGTCTCTCAACCAGTGTGTCTACAAGTGCCTCGGTTTCGATATCGCCCACTGTATCGGCAAGTATCTCGGCCTCCACCTCTGCTAGCCTTTCAGCTAGTGTGTCGACGAGTGCCTCGGCGTCTACATCGCCTAGTGTGTCGGCAAGCGTCTCCGCTTCGACTTCTGCTACTCTTTCAAACAGTGTGTCTACAAGTGTTTCGATCTCCACATCGCCCAGTGTGTCAACAAGTGTCTCGCCCTCTACCTCAGATAGCTTGTCAGCCAGTGTGTCGTCCAGTGCCTCGATCTCCACATCGCCCAGTGTATCATCAACTGTATCAGCCTCGCACTCTGCTAGCATGTCAGCAAGTGTGTCGACTAGTGCCTCTGCGTCTACATCGCCTAGTGTGTCGGCAAGCGTCTCCACTTCCACTTCTGCTACTCTGTCAAACAGTGTGTCTACAAGTGCTTCGATCTCCAGATCACCCAGTGTGTCGGCAAGTGTCTCGCCCTCTACCTCCGATAGCTTGTCAGCCAGTGTTTCGTCCAGTGCCTCGATCTCCACATCGCCCAGTGTGTCACCAACTGTATCAGATTCGCCATCTGCTAGCGTGTCAGCAAGTGTGTCGACCAGTGCCTCGGCCTCCACATCACCCAGTGTGTCGGAAAGTGTCTCGGCCTCCACTTCCGCTAGTCTCTCAAACAGTGTGTCTACAAGTGCCTCGGTCTCCACATCGCCCAGTGTGTCGGCAACTGCATCAGCGTCGCCATCTGCTAGCTTCTCGGACATTTTTTCGACCAGTGCGTCGGCCTCGACATCACCCAGTGTGTCGGCAAGTGTCTCGACCTCCACTTCTGCTACTCTGTCAGGCAGTGTCTCCACCAGTGCCTCGGCGTCTACATCGCCCAGCGTGTCAGCAAGTGTCTCGGCCTCAACCACCGCTAGTCTCTCAACCAGTGTGTCTACAAGTGCCTCGGTTTCGATATCGCCCACTGTATCAGCAAGTATCTCGGCCTCCACGTCTGCTAGCCTTTCAGCTAGTGTGTCGACTAGTGCATCGGTGTCTGCATCGCCCAGTGTGTCAGCAACTGTATCGGCATCGCCATCTGCTAGTGTGTCAGCCAGTTTTTTGACAAGTGCCTCGGCCTCTACATCAACCACTGTGTTGGCAAGTGTCTCGGCGTCCACCTCTGCTAGCTTGTCAGCCAGTGTGTCGACCAGTGCCTCGGTGTCTACATCGCCTAGTGTGTCACTAAGCGTCTCCACTTCCACTTCTGCTACTCTGTCAAACAGTGTGTCTACAAGTGTTTCGATCTCCACATCGCCCAGTGTGTCGGCAAGTGTCTCGCGCTCTACCTCTGATAGCTTGTCAGCCAGTGTGTCGTCCAGTGCCTCGATCTCCACATCGCCCAGTGTGTCACCAACTGTATCAGATTCGCCATCTGCTAGCGGTTCAGCAAGTGTGTCGACCAGTGCCTCGGCCTCCACATCACCCAGTGTGTCGGAAAGTTTCTCGGCCTCCACTTCCGCTAGTCTCTCAAACAGTGTGTCTACAAGGGCCTCGGTCTCCACATCGCCCAGTTTGTCGCTAAGTGTCTCGTCCTCCAGCTCTGCTAGCCTTTCAGCCAGTGTGTCGACGAGTGCATCGGTCTCCACATTGCCCAGTGTTTCGGCAACTGTATCAGCGTCGCCATCTGCTAGCTTCTCGGACAGTTTGTCGACCAGTGCCTCGGCCTCGACATTACCCAGTGTGTCGGCAGGTGTCTCGGTTTCCACTTCTGCTACCCTGTCAGCCAGTGTCTCGACCAGTGCCTCGGCGTCTACATCGCCCGGCGTGTCAGCAAGTGTCTCGGCCTCAACCACCGCTAGTCTCTCAACCAGTGTGTCTACAAGTGCCTCGGTTTCGATATCGCCCACTGTATCGGCAAGTATCTCGGCTTCCACCTCTGCTAGCCTTTCAGCTAGTGTGTCGACTAGTGCATCGGTGTCTGCATCGCCCAGTGTGTCAGCAACTGTATCGGAATCGCCATCTGCTAGTGTGTCAGCCAGTTTTTTGATTAGTGCCTCGGCCTCTACATCAACCACTTTGTTGGCAAGTGTCTCGGCGTCCACCTCTGCTAGCTTGTCAGCCAGTGTGTCGACCAGTGCCTCGGTGTCTACATCGCCTAGTGTGTCACTAAGCGTCTCCACTTCCACTTCTGCTACTCTGTCAAACAGTGTGTCTACAAGTGTTTCGATCTCCACATCGCCCAGTGTGTCGGCAAGTGTCTCGCCCTCTACCTCTGATAGCTTTTCAGCCAGTGTGTCGTCCAGTGCCTCGATCTCCACATCGCCCAGTGTGTCACCAACTGTATCAGATTCGCCATCTGCTAGCGTGTCAGCAAGTGTGTCGACCAGTGCCTCAGCGTCTACATCGCCTAGTGTGTCGGCAAGCGTCTCCGCTTCCACTTCTGCTACTCTGTCAAACAGTGTGTCTTTAAGTCTTTCGATCTCCACATCGCCTAGTGTGTCGGCAAGTGTCTCGCGCTCTACCTCTGGAAGCTTGTCAGCCAGTGTGTCGTCCAGTGCCTCGATCTCCACATCGCCCAGTGTGTCACCAACTGTATCAGATTCGTTATCTGCTAGCATGTCAGCAAGTGTGTCGACTAGTACCTCGGCCTCCAGATCACCCAGTGTGTCGCTAAGTGTCTCGGCCTCCACCTCTGCTAGCTTGTCAGCCAGTGTGTCGACCAGTGCCTCGGTGTCTACATCGCCTAGTGTGTCACTAAGCGTCTCCACTTCCACTTCTGCTACTCTGTCAAACAGTGTGTCTACAAGTGTTTCGATCTCCACATCGCCCAGTGTGTCGGCAAGTGTCTCGCCCTCTACCTCTGATAGCTTTTCAGCCAGTGTGTCGTCCAGTGCCTCGATCTCCACATCGCCCAGTGTGTCACCAACTGTATCAGATTCGTTATCTGCTAGCATGTCAGCAAGTGTGTCGACTAGTACCTCGGCCTCCAGATCACCCAGTGTGTCGCTAAGTGTCTCGGCCTCCACCTCTGCTAGCCTTTCAGCCAGTGTGTCGACGAGTGCATCGGTCTCCACATCGCCCAGTGTGTCAACAAGTGTCTCACCCTCCAAATCTGCTAGCTTGTCAGCAAGTGTGTCGACCAGTCTTTCGTCCAGTGTGTCACCAACTGTGTCAGACTCGTTTTCTGCTAGCGTGTCAGCCAGTGTTTCAACCAGTGCTTCGGCGTCTACATCGCCCAGTGTGTCAGAAAGCGTCTCGGCCTCCACCTCTGTTAGCCTCTCAGCCGGTGTGTCGACGAGTGCATCAGTCTCAACATCGACCAGTGTGTCGGCAACTGTATCAGCGTCGCCATCTGCTAGCGTGTCAGCCAGTTTGTCGACCAGTGCCTCGGCCTCGACATCACCCAGTGTGTTGGCAAGTGTCTCTGCCTCCACTTCTGCTACCCTGTCAGCCAGTGTCTCGACCAGTGCCTCGGCGTCTATATCGCCCAGCGTGTCAGCAAGTGTCTCGGGCTCAACCTTTGCTAGTCTCTCAACCAGTGTGTCTACAAGTGCCTCGGTTTCCACATCGCCCACTGTATCGGCAAGTATCTCGGCCTCCACCTCTGCTAGCCTTTCAGCTAGTGTCTCGACTAGTGCATCGGTCTCTTCATCGCCCAGTGTGTCAGCAACTGTATCAGCATCGCCATCTGCTAGCGTGTCAGCCAGTTTTTTGACAAGTGCCTCGGCCTGTACATCGCCCACTGTGTCGATAAGTGTCTCGCGCTCTACCTCTGATAGCTTGTCAGCCAGTGTGTCGTCCAGTGCCTCGATCTCCACATCGACCAGTGTGTCACCAACTGTATCAGATTCGCCATCTGCTAGCGGTTCAGGAAGTGTGTTGACTAGTGCCTCGGCCTCCACATCACCCAGTGTGTCGGAAAGTGTCTCGGCCTCCACTTCCGCTAGTCTCTCAAACAGTGTGTCTACGACTGCCTCAGTCTCCACATCGCCCAGTTTGTCGCTAAGTGTCTCGGCCTCCAGCTCTGCTAGCCTTTCAGCCAGTGTGTCGACGAGTGCATCGGTCTCCACATCACCCAGTGTGTCAGCAAGTGTCTCACCCTCCAAATCTGCTATCTTGTCAGCCAGTGTGTCGACCAGTCTTTCGGCCTCCGCGTCGGAAAGTGTGTCACGAACTGTGTCAGACTCAATATCTGCTAGCGTGTCTGCCAGTGTTTCGACCAGTGCCTCGGCGTCTACATCGCCCAGTGTGTCAGAAAGCGTCTCGGCCTCCACCTCTGTTAGCTTTTCAGCCAGTGTGTCGACGAGTGCATTGGTCTTAACATCGACCAGTGTGTCGGCAACTGTATCAGCGTCGCCATCTGCTAGCGTGTCAGCCAGTTTGTCAACCAGTGCCTCGGCGTCCACATCGCCCAGTGTGTCGGCAAGTGTCTTGGTCTCCACCTCTTCAAGACTTTCAGCAAGTGTGTCGACGAGTGCATCGATCTCCACATCGCCCAGTTTGTCGGCAGGTGTCTCGCCCTCCTCCTCTGCGAGCTTGTCAGCCATTGTTTCGACCAGTGTCCCGGCCTCTGCTTCGGCCAGTGTGTCACCAACTGTGTCAGACTCGTTATCTGCTGGCGTGTCAGCCAGTGTTTCGACCAGTGCCTCGGCGTCTACATCGCCTAGTGTGTCCGAAAGCGTTTCGGCCTCCACCTCTGTTAGCCTTTCAGCCACTGTGTCAACGAGTGCATCGATCTCCACATCGCCTAGTTTGCCGGTAAGTGTCTCACCCTCCACCTCTGCTGGCTTATCAGCCAGTGTGTCGACCAGTGTCTCCGCCTCGACGTCGGCCAGTGTGTCAGCAACTGTGTCAGACTCGTTATCTGGTAGCGTGTCAGCCAGTGTTTCGCCCAGTGCCTCGGCCTCTACATCGCCCCGTGTGTCGGAAAGTGTCTCGGCCTCCACCTCCGTTAGCCTTTCAGCCAGTGTTTTGACGACTTCATCGGTCTCAACATCGCCCAGTGTGTCGGCAACTGTATCAGCGTCGCCATCTGCTAGCGTGTCAGCCAGTTTGTCGACCAGTGCCTCGGCGTCTACATTGCCCAGTGTGTCGGCAAGTGTCTCGGCCTCTTCCTCCACAAGCCTTTCAATCAGTGTGTCGACGAGTGCATCGATCTCCACATCGCCCAGTTTGTCGGCAACTGTCTCGCCCTCCACCTCTACTAGCTTTTCAGCTAGTGTGTTGACCAGTGTCTCGTCCTCCACATCGCCAAGTGTGTCACCTACTGTTTCAGGCTCTCCATCTGGTAGCGTGTCAGCGAGTGTGTCGACCAGTGCCTCGGCGTCTACATCACCCAGTGTGTCGGAAAGTGTCTCGGCCTCCACCTCTGCTAGCCTTTTAGCCAGTGTTTCGACGAGTGCATCGGTCTCAACATCGCCCAGTGTGTCGGCAACTGTATCTGCGTTGCCCTCTGCTAGCGTGTCAGCCAGTTCGTCGATCAGTTCTTCGGCGTCTAAATCGCCCAGTGTGTCGGCAAGTGGCTCGGCCTCCACCTCTTCTAGCCTGTCAACCAGTGTGTCTATAAGTGCCTCTGTCTCTAATTCGCCCAGTGTGTCTGCAACTGTAGCAGCGTCGCCATCTCCTAGCTTGTCAGCCAGTGTCTCGATCAGTGTCTTTGCCTCCACGTCGCCCAGTGTCTCACCAACTTTGTCAGGCTCGTTATCTGCTAGCGTGTCAGCCAGTGTTTCGCTCAGTGCCTCGGCGTCTACATCACCCAGTGTGTCGGAAAGTGTATTGCCCTCCACCTCTGCTAGCCTTTCAGCCAGTGTGTCGACGAGTGCATCGGCCTCAACATCGCCCAGTGTGTCGGCAACTCTATCAGCGTCGCTGTCTGCTAGCATGTCAGCCAGTTTGTCGACCAGTGCCTCGGCGTCTAAATCGCCCAGTGTGTCAGCAAGTGGCTCGGCCTCCACCTCTTCTAGCCTTTCAACCAGTGTTTCTATAAGTGCCTCGGTGTCTAATTCGCCCAGCGTGTCTGCAACTGTATCAGCGTCGCTATCTGCTAGCTTGTCAGCCAGTGTGTCGACCAGTGTCTCGGCCTTTACGTCGCCCAGTGTGTCACCAACTGTCTCAGACTCGCCATCTGCTAGCGTGTCAGCGATTGTGTCGACCAGTGCCTCGGCGTCTACATCACCCAGTGTGTCGGAAAGTGTCTCGGCCTCCACTTCTGCTTCCCTGTCAACTAGTGTGTCTGTTAGTGCCTCGGTCTCCAATTTGCTCAGTGTGTCGGCAAGTTTCTCGGCCCCAACTTCCCCAAGCCTTTCAACCAGTGTGTCGACGAGTTCATCGATCTCAACATCGCCCAGTGTGTCGGCAAATGTATCAGCGTCGCCATCTGCTAGCGTGTCAGCCAGTTTGTTGAGCTTTGCCTCGGCGTCTACAATTGTTTCTACAAGTGCCTCGGTCTCTAATTCTCCCAGTGTGTCGGCAAGTGTCTCGGCCGCCACCTCCGCAAGCCTTTCAACCAGTGTGTCGACCAGTGCATTGATCTCTACATCGCCCAGTGTATCGGCAAGTGTCTCGCCTTCCACCTCTGCTAGCTTGTCAACCAGTGTGTCGACTAGTGTCTCGCCCTCCATGTCGCCCATTGTGTCACAAACTGTCTCAGACTCGGCATTTGCTAGCGTGCCAGCGAGTGTGACGACCAGTGCCTCGGCGTCTACATCGCCCCGTGTGTCGGAAAGTGTCTCAGCCTCCACCTCTGCTATCCTGTCAGCTAGTGTGTCGACCAGTGCGTCGGTCTCCAGTTCGCCCAGTGTGTCTGCAAGAGTCTCGGCCTCCACCTCCGCAAGCCTTTCAACCAGTGTGTCGACGAGTGCATCGATCTCCACATCGCCTAGTTTGTCGGCAAGTGTCTTGCCCTCCACGTCTGCTAGCTTGTCAGCCAGTGTGTCGACCAGTGTCTCGGCCTTTACGTCGCCCCGTGTGTCAGGTACTGTCTCAGACTCTCCATCTGCTAGCTTGTCAGCGAGTGTTTCGATCAGTGCTTCGGCGTCCACATCACCCAGTGTGTCGGAAAGTGTCTCATCCTCTACCTTTGCTAGCCTTTCAGCCAGTGTGTCGACGAGTACATCGGTATCAACATCGCCCAGTCTGTCGGCAACTGTATCAGGGTCGCCATCTGCTAGCGTGTCAGCTAGTTTGTCGACCAGTGCCTCAGCGTCTACATCGCCCAATGTATCAACCTCCACCTCTGCTAGCCTGTCAACCAGTGTGTCTACAAGTGCCTCGGTCTCCAATTCTCCCAGTGTGTCGGCCATTGTCTCGGCCTCCACCTCCGCAAGCCTTTTAACCAGTGTGTCGACCATTGCATTGATCTCCACATCGCCCAGTGTATCGGAAAGTCTCTCCCCCTTCACCTCTGCTAGCTTGTCAGCCAGTGTGTCGACCAGTGTCTCGGCCTCCACGTCGGCCAGTGTGTCACCAACTGTGTCAGACTCGTTATCTGCTAGCGTGTCAGCGAGTATGTCGACCAGTGCCTCGGCGTCTACATCGCCCAGTATGTCGGAAAGTGTCTCGGCCTCCACCTCTGTTAGCCTTTCAGCCAGTGTGTCGACGACTGCATCGGTCTCAACATCGACCAGTGTGTCGGCAACTGTATCAGCGTCGCCATCTGCTAGCGTGTCAGCCAGTTTCTCGACCCGTGCCTCCGCGTCTACAAGTGTTTCTACAAGTGCCTCGGTCTCGAATTCTCCCAGTGTGTCGACGAGTGCATCGGTCTCAACATCGCCCAGTGTGTCGGCAACTGTATCAGCGTTGTCATCTGCTAGCGTGTCAGCCAGTTTGTCGACCAGTGGCGCGGGGTCTAAATCGCCTAGTTTGTCGGCAAGTGGCTCGGCCTCCACCTCTGCTAGCCTGTCAACCAGTGTGTCTACAAGTGCCTCGGTCTCTAATTCGCCCAGTGTGTCTGCAACTTTATCAGCGTCGCTATCTGCTAGCGTGTCAGCCAGTTTGTCGACCAGTGCCTCGGCGTCTACATCGCCCAGTGTGCCGGCAAGTGTCCCGGCCTCCACCTCTCCTAGCCTTTCAGCCAGTGTGTCGACGAGTGCATCGGTATCAACATCGCCCAGTGTGTCGGCAACTATATCAGCGTCGCCGTCTACTACCGTGTCAGCCAGTTTGTCGACCAGTGCTTCGGCGTCTACATCGCCCAGTATTTCGGCCTCCACCTCTGCTAGCCTGTCAACCAGTGTGTCTACAAGTGCCGCGGTCTCTAATTTGCCCAGTGTGTCTGCAACTGCATCATCGTCGCCATCTCCTAGCGTGCCAGCCAGTTTGTTGACCAGTGCCTCGGCGTCTACATCGCCCAGTGTGTCGGCAAGTGTCTCGCCCTCCACCTCTGCTAGCGTGTCAGGCAGTGTGTCGACCAGTGTCTCGGCGTCCATGTCGCCCAGTGTGTCACCAACTGTCTCAGACTCGCCATCTGCTAGCGTGTCAGCTAGTTTGTCGACCAGTGCCTCGGCGTCTACATCGCCCAGTGTGTTGGAAAGTGTCTCGGCCTCCACCTCTGCTAGCCTTTCAGCCAGTGTGTCGACGAGTGCATCGGCCTCCACGTCGCCCAGTGTGTTACCAACTGTCTCAGACTCGCCATCTGCTAGCGTGTCAGCGAGTGTGTCGACCAGTGCTTCGGCGTCTACATCACCCAGTGTGTCGGAAAGTGTCTTGGCTTTTACCTCTGCTGGCCTTTCAGCCAGTGTGTCGACGAGTGCCTTGATCTCCATATCGCCCAGTGTGTCGGCAAGTATCTCCACCACCACCCCTGCTACCTTGTCAGCCAATGCGTCGACTAGTGTCTCGGTCCTTACATCGACAAGTGTGTCAGCAACTGTCTTGGCCTCCACCTCTTCTAGTGTTTCAGCCAGATTTTCCATTAGTCAAAGGATTTCTATAACGGCTAGTTCA
Organism: Porites lutea; assembly: GCF_958299795.1. Taxonomy (NCBI): domain Eukaryota; kingdom Metazoa; phylum Cnidaria; class Anthozoa; order Scleractinia; family Poritidae; genus Porites; species Porites lutea. Next base: position 48,444,900 of record NC_133202.1, on the reverse strand, counting down.
AGCATTTTACCTTCAACTCCCAGTAAGGGTTGATATTTGTTTATTTAATAGTTTGTGTTTTGGTTGTGTTGCATTAGACACTATTGACTACGTAATTGGTATCTACAATTTTGTCGATTATGGCGTTGTTGTTAAATGCAGTCAGCTGTTTTGTACCGTACCTTCTTTCTAGGATTCCTACAATTTTGCGTTAATGGCCACCCATTATCCCCTTGTGAAATAACTTGTTTTTTTGTTTAAGGTTTTTATTGGTTCGTAATTTTTTCTATGGTCTATAACTTATTTGCCAAACTCTTTTAATGAGGGCATTGCTGGAACGTATGTGGATGTCAGTAGTATCTGCTTTTTATCCACTATGATCTTAAGCATTGATCCTCACTTAGGTAGTCAACTCTTAACTCTTGGCTAAGAGCTAACAAGTATAACCTTAATATCGCTAAAGGATGCAACCCCAAGCTGAGGTTTCCATCAGTGCACATATCGAGAGCAACGAAATCAAGAGTTGTCTTTTAAAGTCTCTTAGACTAACAATTGACGTGACCCTCTCCTGGTGCAAGCATATTATAAACATTTTAAAAAAGAATTTTTCAGGAATCAGTGCCTTGAAACGTGTGAGACCAAATAATCATTTACGCATTCTCGGCAGCAAAAATAAATACGACCTTACTTGATCCCCACTTTATGTACTGCTGCAGGGTATGGTATGGTCTCATCTACACTTTGAACGATAAACTTCAAAAATTTTAAAACCGCGAGGCTACGGTAATTGCCAAATCTAGATATGACGCTACTATATATTCTTTTGTTGCTTTGATGGGATAGGGTTCAGTTATCTGAACAAAACAAAGGGCGGTTATCATCTTCAAAACACTAAAGAAGCAAATACCCCATCCCCCCCCCCCCCCCCACACACACATTTACGGTATGTTCTCTGCTCGTGACGTGACATTTTTTTTACAATATCTGTCACTCCGAGAACATCTTTCGAGTTTCTAAACCAAGGAGTAACTTTCTTAAGCTCAGTTGTTTGTGTTGAGGGGCTGCCCTTTGGGATGGACTACCCTCAGTCAGGACTACGTAAGCCATTAAACATTACAAGGTTTCAAGATGGAATAAATGACTAGCTTTCATCAACGGGTACCCACACTGCAAAAACGCAAACTAGTATTTTGGATCTTGATTATCTTCAAATACTGATATTGTAAACCGTATCTAAATAGAGTACTTCTATGTCTATGTCTATGCACCCGCAACTGGCGATTTATATTTCGACAGATAAGCCCTACTGTAGCAGATTAGAACAAAAAAAATAGTTGAAGTAATCTTAAAAGATATCTCTGCAAAATATTTACTTATTTTATATTTGCATATTTACTATTGTTGAGACGTTGTAGTTTTGCATGGTGAAAATGTTTATCAACGGCCTGATGAAAAGTGCAGTTTAAGCCTTCATAGGAGGAAAGCTAAATGTCACGCGAAGCACACTCGTTAAAAGTTAAAAGTGCCTTTTTATTGTTCTCTTTCTTTCTCCTTTGAAGCAATTGCACCTGCGAGCAATCTATTTGCGTTTGGGCCACCGGAGAATGATACTGAACTCATACCGGAGCCATCTTGTAGTGACGAAGTGATCTGCCAAAGTATCAGAGCGGGCCGTTTTGGATTTGAATTCTTCCAGAGGAGACGTTTCAGACTGAAGGTAGGTATCGGGCTAATTGTTATTGCTGCCTAAAGGCTTGCAGGGGTCTTGGATTTTAGGGAGCTAATTTAATTAGATTTCCACTCCTTCTTCTATATATCCGACTTCAAGGTTTCTTTTTACTTTTCCTTTATTTGTTGAGATTATTCTTCATATTTGTATGCAATTTTAAACACAACTTTACTAAACAAGACGTGTCTCTCTTAGTACCGGTAAAAAAAGTCAAACGGCATCTTTATAGCTTTCGATATGCCAGGGGAGTCTTAAGTTCTTTAATTGGCTTGTTTCTTAAAACGGATAAAAAAAAAACAGACGGTTATAACTGGAGCAAAAAGCCCACTTTTCAAAGAGGATATCTTATATGTCCGTCTTACATGTCTGTCATGATACGAAATTTAAGTGTTAAGTGGACGAGTGAAATATTCTCGATAACTCGAAGAGAAATTTCGTATCTCCAAGCGGCCATGTATTGTTTTTTTTTTTTATATATAAATACCAATGAGATACCAAAATATTCCGCTTTGACATCATTTGGCCGCGAAAGGTGCGATTTATTATGTAGCCATAGCAACGGTGATCTTTACAAGTCTGAAGATCAGTATCAAGTTTTCGCGCAGAAGCTCACCTGGTATTTCATTGGTGGTTATGTAATAATTCATTTTCTTTTACTTTAGATATTTAAACACAGTGATTTTAATACAAGTCCTATCAACGCCCAGAAATTTCACGATAGCTTCTTCGAAAATCACATACTCTTAGACAAAACTAAGCCTTATTCTAATCAAATCGGCATCAATTTATGTAAAAATTAAATTCGACTAAAATATCACTGATGGGTATCACTACTCCTGCTTTGCTAGATATGTTTCAATGGTAAAATCCAGTTTAACGAAAGATGGAGTGTGCGGTGGCCCCAGAGGTTTGGTGTTTACAGATGGCTACGTTCAAATGCGTTCATTGCACCATTCTGGGCTAGGGTGGAACATGCAGCATTTAACACAGGAAATTCCAAGGTTTATTATCACGCTTACGAGCAAAGCAACCAGAACACGGATCAAACAAGTAACATACTCCGCCTGGCCTCACGTCATGTTCAGAATTACACTAACGATGAAAAATTTAGAAACTTTGAAGCCACTTGGGTTCTGGTCGTCACTTGGGTAAATGTCTGCCCTTACGACGAATGTACAGAACGTTGCAGTTTGGTAAGTTATGATTTTCACATTAATTATATTTTTCAGACATTTTTCTTATGCACTGTTTTTCTTTGGAACAAACGATAGTTTTTGAGTCCGTGGTTTGACCGTTTTTCATTGCTATTTTAGATTCTCCGAAAAGTAACCTCTTTAATTCAGCAACTTTAGATTGATGATTAGCTTTCGAATAGACCTTGTCACTAGTGTAGTGAATCTAGTGTCGAATAATTTCCGTAAAACGGCTTTTCTTGAAAAAAATATGAATTATTACCTAAAGCTTCACTCCTAACGATTATACCGAAAAAATTAAGGGCTTTATATGCAGCTGCATGCGCTAGAGCGACTTATTTTTTTTTGTCTGTAAAACTTTTTCTTCCTTTCGACTAAACTTTCCCGCGAAAAATTGCAGACAAATATATGGAAAATCTAATACAAGCGTCTCGAGAAAGTTTAGCACAGTTACGGCGCCCAAAATCCTTTGCTGTAGGTTCAGTTTACAATTATTTTTTTTTCAGAACAGCCGTTTTACGCAAATTATTCTTCTCATACAAACGCTGTAATTTCTCACGCGGTTGCCTACTCGTCAAGATGGCTTTCAAAACCGTGACAAGGTCTGTAAAACTTCGCTCGCTGTGCAATATTAATATTGACTGACTGCTTTGTTAGTCCTGTACTAGCCTGCGAGTAGAGCCGTCTCTCCTCGCTCTTCGTCACTGCGGACGTGTTTCGAGCACGAAGGACTAGCGTCTTCGCCATTTTCTATACCAGGTGTTGGATCTATGTTGTTGGTGGGAAAATGGTACGTGAGAAACTAGAGAACATTAGCTGAATGGGAAGCGCTCGTTGATTGAGTGGGGATTAAGTGCACTATTTTGAAAGACACTTTTTTGCCACAATTTTATTTCAACCTTATGCCCTGGTTTGGTGAACATACAGACTTCAGATTGCCATGTTTTGGGTGGAATGATAGGCGAGATTAAAATAGCGACCACGTCTTAGAAGTTTTTTAATTTTTTAAATACCTTCAATGTATTTCCAACATAATCGTGGAAAGCGTCACAAGATCTTTGTCCCGGTGGGCCCATAACAAGCAGGGGGAGTAGCGCGCAGGTCATGCATTAGACGGCTTGTGTTAAAATTCATCGCCAGTTTCATTTCATTTTCAGAATGGCATTTACTGAATAATTCGTCTTATAATTTGTGACTATACCTTCCAATTTTTTTTAAATAACGTATTCCCAGGGAGGAGGAGGATACTCAATAAAGATTCATACGGAAAGGCTCCGCCCTGAGGTCCAACCCTTAGCCTTCAATATTCAATTTTTGACAGCCAAGGTGCCCCTTTCTTATACTGGAAAACCCCGTGACTAAGAACCTGGTTTTTAAGAACCTGTTATACTAAAATTTGTCAATTAGGCCCCCTCCTTAAAAGAACTTGTTTAGCGTAAATTTGAAACAGGTTTTTATTGTCTAACACCTATATAAGAAAACTGATGTACGCTTGGGCAAATAAGATAAGTCACCATTCAGAATCCTCTATGGAGACATAAATGTCTTGATGATCACTCCCACTACAAAGTATTGGATGCAGATTTCATATAAGGAATTAACTGAATATAATACTAAGTACTCTTAGCTTCAACGGTGTTGTGTTTTTTTCTTCCGAAAATAAGAATCTATTTAAGAACCTACATAGCCTAAATTTGTGCTAATTACCATTTATGTAAGAACCTGTTTATGCTAACTTGCGAAAATGCAGGTTATTAGTCGTACTTTCTGTCGTTATGAGTCGTTTTTATTGTATTTTCCATTGAGAAATGGCACCCCTTTAGAACTTTGTATCCCTTTTATCTGCTGTAAAATTCACTGAAGAAGTAGATAAGACTAAATCACTAAACCAGGACGTTTTCTCGGCCTTTTCACAATTATAAAATGCATCTGTTTGCCGATTTGGGCCTGTTTACAGACTGAAATGACATACCAGTTCTACCGTTCATACACTTTAATTGATGAAATCCCTACCCTTTCATATATACCCGAAGGCTGAAAAAGGTACCCCTTTCGAGCGTAGCCTCCCCGTTTTAAAACAATCTTGCTTAGGTTTGCTTGTCGGCCCCCACTCATTTTCTGAGTGCAGAGTGACTGAATGAGTGTTTGAAAGTGTGATTACGTAGAGATGGGTTCTTGCTAGCACAGTTTAATTGAATCCAGTCAATGAAGTCTTACGAGATCATTTGTTCTTTTCAGATTTATTTGCAATTGCTTAAAATGCAATTACCACTGCGACAATCATATCGTCGTTAAAAAAAATTGTATTTTCGCAGTTCACATCATCTTCATGTAACATTTAAGTTGCTACAAAGCTGTTTACAATTTTTTAAATCTTCGCGGCTCTACTTTGTTTATAGGGATGTCAAGATGTCGAAAATAACTAGGAACAGGTTAAAGATTTATCGCTATACCACTGACTAAAATAATGTCCTGAGTTTTATGTTTGTAGAGGAACACTTTTCAAGCAGTCATCATAACAGACTGGGGTAACACGTTTCTGATTTACAACTACCCTTCAGGAGGAATCGAGTGGACAGTTAATGCTCCTGTGTAAGTCATACTTATACAGAGTCAAAGGCCTAGGCCAAACGTCGAACGTTTCATGAGACAAACCAAACTTAGTAAGTTAAGTTCTTGGAAACCTTCGACATCTAGCCTTAGAAAAAGTTCGTCTGCATGAGTTTGGATCGCGCAACACGTTCTATCCGTCTGCGTCAGACGTCTGAAGATCGTCTCCCGGACAAACGTTGGTCTTCACGTTCAACGAACTAGACTAGCAAATTAAATGCTATTTCACCTCGTTCGGGAGAAAATTTTTTAGAATTGCTTTTTGGTCTGATTCAGTTGATTGGTTCGACGCCTTCTAAGTTCGACGTCTGACCCGACAGACGATCTTAACTTAATTTAGGTCGACCTAAACTAGAGTTTGGTTCGTCTCATGATAATTCTAAGTTTGGCCTAGTCCTTACATATCACTAGTTGAATGCTGTTAGGTGAGCTTGAAACGTTTAGAGAAAGGACTTCTTTGTTGTTGTTTTTGTGGCTTTTTAGGCTGTTTTTAGTCTCTGTGGGACCTGATTGCTGAATATTGTGGGTTGCAAGGTTTTTTTTAAATATTAAAATACGTTCTAATCCAGTTCAAACGTTGGATCAATTCAGATTCAATATTAAAAGAAATATAATAATATGTGATGATAATAATGATCACGACAATGGATGATACGGTATATGTTATAATATTATATGACATATATAATATTACCTACCACACTGATTATTATCAAAATATTGTTTTCCTCGTGGTTTGATTGGCAATTATCTTTCCTGCAGATCTGAATATGCTGAATGGACAGGTGTGTATGGTATTCCAGTAGCCGGGTGGAGCGCTGAAGGCATTCACAATCTCAACCTTGAAGGGTGAGGCGTGCTAGTTACCTTGTGGCCTGCGCCGCAGACAAAACTAAACTCTGGTTAAGCCCGTCTGCGTAACAGCGCCGAAATCCTTGTTCTGGGACCCTACCTGTGTGCTGGGGTTTGAGTACGCTCCATGATTGGCTTGTTCAAAATTCCATCGTCGATTTGCCCATCAAGGTGAAGGAAATTCGAAACAGTCTTCGAGTAATTCGTCGAGTCCGTAGGGGCCCAGGACAAGGATATCGGTGCTGCTTTAATTCGCAGACGTTACTAATGGAGGTTGAATTGCGTCTGCGATGCAGGCTAGTTGCTCTGCAGTAAAATATTTATCTGTAAGAACTCAACAGTAACAAAATGTTCAATAAAAAGCAACTATATGTACAGTGATGTGAAGTATATGAAATAATTCATTTTTGAACTGCGGTTGAAGATGAAAGTGAAGAATGATCATCGCAGTAAATTTTCCAATTTACTGCGATGATCATTCTTTAGTTTTATATGTACAGTGTACTTGTATTTTGTCTGGGAGTATATCTGTTAGATTGGAATTCATGGAATGGTTTATTATATATATACTGAGAAATACTCGCCAAAAAGCTATGTCGTTAATTTTTCGTACGCAACTGAGTTCTAGCCAATCAGAGGAGCGAACGATGGTTTTCACACGTGAAAAAACTGATACGTCCAATCAGAATCGCGAACGATGTTTTTTCACGCGTGAGAAAAATGATACGTCCAATCAGAAGTCACAGAGGTGTGTGAGTTTCGCGCCAAAATTCCCGCCTTTTATTGCAGCTTGCAGCGCGGCTTCGCACACATTCAACGAGAAAAGTTTTACTCAAAGAGTTTTTCTCGCTAAATAAAGTGAAAAACATTTCGGAAATGGAGTGGAATAGTTTCGTTTGTTTCACTGTCGATAAAGAAAACGGTAGAGAGCCGGCGAAACAACAGCGGAAAGACGTAAGCTTTTGTTGTGCTTTTTGTCGGAGCTACTTTGCCTTTCATTTAAGCTTAAGCATATATTGAAACCGGCCATTTTACTTAAATTCACTCATTTTCAATTGTGCATTGAGAACAAACAGTTAAGATTACTAATAGTTCTTGGATTACCTCATATCCTCACCGTTATTTATGTTTTTAACAAACGTTTTTACTAAAAAGCTGATACTTCGTTTTCGTTGTCATTTTGCGGTAAGTGTCTAGCGGCAAATTTTAGCATTTTTGAAAGATTTAAAATAAAAAGGCCCCCAAAATGATGAATGTCTCAGTATGTATATAATAAACACAATACCACATGGAAAGTGCTTTGTACGGTATTTACGCACTCGTTGTTTTTGTATCAGAAATCGAACGAGTGAGCGCAGCGAACGAGTAAGATTTCTGATACGTCAACAACTCGTGCGTAAATACCGTACGCCAGCACTTTCCATGAAGTATTCTCTATATCTTTTCCTTCACGTCTTGACAATAAGTCACGACAAGGAAATGAACGTTTCTTTTAAGACTTAGTTCTCTTTATTTGGGGAAACCTCCCTGGGCAATCTGATTGCTGTTAAACCAAGACTTATATTTATCCTTAAATTTATTGCAATGCGTCTCATGTCCTATGCCCTTTTTTCCACAATAAAGGTTACAGTAAATAACTGTAATGTACTTTTTTATATACATGCATGTTCGCCATACCTTTTAATACGGAAATCAACAATGTTAAAATGCCCCATCACTGGGTCTCCATTGGGCTCATTATGAAATTATCTTACGTGATAGTCAAGTTAATTCCCTTAAAAAGGATGTGCTATCCAAATTTTTTTTCCAAACTTGGCACAATTGACATCCATATATGGGATACTGCAATTAGAAAAAATGGGGTCATCGTGCTTCTTTTCACCCTCCGTGCCCGTAATTCTTAGCTTTTTTTCCTAGTTATGCGCAAAATGTTGTAAACTTGAATAGCTATCAAAAATTCCTATCACACAGCAAAAGCTATGTATCTTACTAAAACTTAGAGCCTCTTAGTAAAAGTGAAAAGTTTAGAGAAAAGGACAGTTTTCACGTCATTCATATCTAAATAATACCACTTCTACTCTCCAGATTTTTTTCTTCTTAAGATATATTTTTCGTGTAGCCATAGCGATTTAAAACAGCAATGAAAAAGCGGGTTGACCGATCTCGTTTCATCGCAAAAAGACCAGAAAGGAACAATTTCGGCTTCAAATGATCATTTTAAGCGACTGGGCTTGAGCGAGTTCCAACCGCCTTAGCTTGGAAGAGTTATCAAAATCGCTATTAAAAGCATTTGACTTGAAAAGAACCTTTGTTGTCTCTCTTTAGGCGACCGGTGCAAATCGCCGCCGCCTTGGAAGTCGCAATGTTATGCCCAGTTAAAAACAAAGGAATTGCCATTAGTCAGTCTGGGAAGCTATCATCCCCAGGCTATTATTAATTGTGAATAATACAAATGTCTCTGTGGTCAGTGGGAGGGTGGGTACGGTTAGTGATTGACTGAGCCATACGGTTTTAAAGTATATTGATCCAAGTGAATGGCTTAGAATGAAGAGCTCCCTTTTTAGGCTTGGCTAAATTTATATGATGAGATATGGATTGTAGATTCTTACGAAGCAGTAAACTGAGGCTGATAACAACCCTCTAAATCTGTAGTTTTTCATATCCTACGAAACAAATTCAACTACTGTTTATCATTCATTCAAATATTTGAAATACTGTCAAACTCTAATAAATATATAAAAAAAGTAATAATAGTAATGACAGTGAAATAAAGTAGTATTAATTGAGAATAACCGTTTTATTTGCCCTCGACAGTATTTATAGCGCAAAGTATAGTGGGGCCGGGCAGTGCCTGAAATAATATCAACCAAACACAATGGGGTTGATAGCCCCAACTGACCGGGGCCAAATAACGCAGGGTTGTGGAGGATTTGATGTCGAAATTACCGTTAACAATTCCAGCTAGCGGTCAGAGCAAGACTTGGACTCGAGGCCTCCATCCTGCAACCACTTGGTGTCGCTAATACCACATGTTCAACTATTTCCTAGTTCCTCGAGTAGATTGTTGATTTGTGTTGTAATATTTTGCTGTTTTGTGATCGCCAAACATTTGATCGACTTAAAATATTATACTATTGTTTTATACAGGTCGGGCACAGTGCTGGGAATGTATAACTTGGACAAGAGGAATGGAAATACAGGCACGCTAGGCAGATATTTTTGGAGAATAGAAAACCAGGAAAGAAACGGTGACATAAAAAGGTGCATCGATTGGATTACTTTTCAAGACGACGTGCTGTTTAGGTTTTGGTATGATCAGCAGTTCCGATCTCAAAGTTCAAACCGGCGTTTGGCGTGTCCGTGCACTATATGGCAGGCATTTCTGGACAGGGGACGATTCTCTCCGGACTTTTCAAACCCATCTTCAAATTTTTGTCTTAGGTCCAGACGCTCCAGGATCTTTATTCATTTCAGTGATGATCTTGGCTTTGTCTTATTTCGGATAAGACAACTCTGCTGTTACTCGTTCTCTTTCAATGACTTTGGTGCCCTTATAACTGGTCCGCCGGACGGAAGTCACGCTATTGCTGAACCAATTTTTGGCGCTAGCGGGGTTACTACCGACAGAGACGCCGAAACATTTTGCTGTGCTGATCCAGATTTGTGCAATCTATATTATTTTTATCGTCCAAGTGATGATTGCTTTTTTTACCGACCTCGTAGGAGACGTAAGTTTTTTTGTTGTGCTACTCCTTTCTTTAAACAAGGATGTCTTAATTAGTGCTAAGGCTGAAAGGAGAGTAACAAGGTTACTTTTTTCGTACCTAGAGCCTGGAAAAATTGTTTAAAATCTCTAGAAACTAAAATGCTTCGAAGTTACAGTGCGACTACCCTAGACAAAGTTGACCAATCGGATTACAGGAAAATAACATACCTTTCCGATACAACTCACTTTGACTCTGAAGATGACTTCCGCACAGGTTGTCGAAACGTCAGTCACTGTCAACAACAACAGACCTATTCAGGACTACGTTCACCCGGAGGATCAAACTCAACCTACTTTTGAAATGACTCCTGGGTTCAAACCTTTTACAGTAATACTTTCCGAGATAGTTGTCAATCGTAATCGAAATAAACAACATGGATCGAAATCTACAGACGTAGGGCTGTTGTACCATAAATATTTTCCAATTGTACTTGGAGAAAATCTCCTTAGGTTTATGAATTTATAGTATAATTCATGGTTAAAATGCATTTCGCCAATTTCCTTCACCGCCCAAAACTACGCGTACTGTCAGGAGCTGTGCAGTATCCTAAGAGGTAACAGCTTTGAAAAGCTTGAGAACTCTGTTTATCCTCATTTAATACCTTAATTACATACATACATACATAAACTTTATTAATGTGTCTTGGAATGTCTAGCCGATGGGGTTAAGAACCCCTCTACTAATTGGGGACACCTAACAATATAATATAGTTACCTAACAATATAATATAGTTAAAATCCTACTAACTATCTACTAATGAAACAATTGATTTAAAAAGATTAAGAATTACAAAGGATGCAATTATAGTTACCTAACAATATAATATAGTTAAAAAACCTACTAACTATCAACTAATGAAATAATTGATTTATAAAGATTAAGAATTACAAAGGATGCAATTGGAGCAATTACTTGCTATGTTGTTCCAGGTTGGTTCTGGGGTGATCCACATTTTAGGACACTAGATGGTGGGAATTATACGTTCAACGGCCTAGGTGAATATGTAATGATCGATGCACAAGATGGGGTATTCCAACTACAAGCCAGGACAAGCCTTGCCCAACAAAATTCAACTACTGCCACAATTTTCTCAGCCGGAGCTGCTAAAGAAGAAAACACAAGCGTCGTTGAAGTAAAAGTCAAGAAAGGAGGTGAGACTTACTCGGATACACAGTAGCAATCAGATTGTCTGAATGACCTGATTATTCTTTTCTGATCGGTCACACTGAGGCCACCAAATTCACACTTTGCTCACTGTGTGCTCAACGATTCAGCTTTTTTCAATACAGTAGAAACCCACGTATAAGACCCTAAAATTTAGGAACCTGTTAGGCTAAAATTTTCATTTTAAATCCCCTTTTCATAAGAACCTGTTTAGCCTAAAATTTTCATTAGACTTTTATTTTACAAAAATGAAGGTACCGCTGAAAATACAGAAAAAAATTTAGTCTAGGTTTCAGTCATTAAGATTCAAAGAATAAACTAAAATGAAAACCATTATTACGTCTTTGCCAATACTGGATCACACAATGCAATTATAAAGAATACAGATCCATGTGTCACTGTATGCAGCATGAAGGACATGCATGCTAGTGCTTTGGAAAGATAAATTTACTGTATGGTTATCATCTAAACTGTATTCTAGATAATTATTTAATACAGCAATATATTCCATACCACATATGCCCTGTAGTAGTTATCTGTGCTGATCGCTTATGCCCCTATCAAATTAAGAGCCTCTTCAAGAATTAACCTAAGTAGTCTAAAATCCCACTAAATACCATTTCTATGAGAACCTATTTAGGCTAAGTTGGAAAAATCTAGGTTCTTGTACGCGGGTTTTTACTGTATCCAAAAACTTAAAGACATGTAAACGTTTTATTTTTTTTTTTTAGGTGGAATCGACATTTTGATTGAAGAAACAATTTACCCTAACTACGCCAAACTGACGAATCAAACCATAGATGTCGGCGGAAACCTTTCGTTCTCGAAACCAGAAGCAAACTGTGTAGAGGTCTTTTTTCCCTCGACAACGTCCGTGCAGTTCTGCGAGAAAAGAGAAATGCTGTCCTTTGTGGTCACTCTTAGCGAAGATTACAGAAACAGCACCAGAGGGTTACTGGGTACTTGGAATGATAATCCTAATGACGACTTCACATTGCCTGATGGGACGATATTGCCTTCATCTTTAACATCAAGGAAAATCCACTTCGATTTTGGCGTTAAGTGTGAGTTTTTGATTACATATATGAAAAACCGTTTTCGCTTGAAAAGTATAAACCCCGCCCAATGGGACGTAATGGATTTATGGGTACAACTTTATTACCATTGCAAATTTAAAGTTCTTTCCGGAAAAGTTTACATTATCTAAGCTATCGGCGACGATGTATTTCATAAGGGGCGTCAACTGACGATTTCCAGCTTTCTTGGCGATAAGCTGACAGTTTCACCTGTGCAAGGCACATCAGAGATCTCTATAGTTAAAGAGCGTAGCCATATCGCTAACGCACACTTAAAAATCAGCGTAAGAAAGGATCGACCTAAGCGCTTTCTTGAAAGACATATAAAAGACAACGGCAACGTTGATTCGTCTGACAACTTTCTTTCTTGCATCGTGTAGTTAAGAAAAAAAAAACATCTTTCTTGTTTAACGCTTTTTTTTTTCAGGGCAAATCAATCAGTCTCAGTCATTGTTTACGTATGCTCAAAATGAAAGCGTAGATACCTTTGCGAAACCGGACTTTCTGCCTATGTTCATTGAAAACATAACGTGGTTTAACGCATCTGTGGAGAGAGAGGCCAGGACTCGATGTGGAGATGACATCGAGTGCTTATTCGACGCTGCAGCCACCAACGACGTGTCTGTTGGACTGGTAACTAAAGATATAAATATTCAGTTGGAGAACGAAACAAAGATTCTCGGTAAGTCACCTGAGGAATTGTGTTGCTGAGGGGAAAGGTGGGGGCGGGGGGTTTACTGTGTTGTTTTTCCAGTGTTATCTTTCGATTCTTTGTGTTGTAATAAGATTTTTCGGTAAGCATTTTCAACTAAAAACAAACGTTTGTTCACCAGTGGATTTTTACAATCATGCTAGTTAGGCACAATTGTAACATAACTGTTTTCGGCCACGTTTGGTCCTGGTTGAAGTGGTTAACATTTTAAAAACATCGGACCGAGCCACGCAGGTTTTTCCTTAATGTGTAATGTGCTTTATTATTTCCTTAAACCAAGATCTTAGTTGAATTCATCTTAATGGTGATCTACAATTGTGACAAACAGTAGCCAACCCGATTTCTCGAACCCTGGAAGAGAAAGAGAATTGTTTTGGATAATGAGGAAAAACCAAGGGTAAAAATCATAAGGGAAAAGAAAGTCAATATAGTGTACCGAAGTGATGACGTCATAAAAAATGAAATTTGTGAAATTATGGGATTTGTTATGATATTCTGAAAGAAAAACGTCCAAGACTCCTACTCGCCAAAAATTAGCAATTCGGGGCAAATTGTCTCTGAGATATTAGCCCAGTTATGCTGTGACGATTCCATACAAATCCTTCTAAATTTGGCTTGGTTCATAAGATTAGGAACCAGGTAAGATTTAGAAGGATTTGTATGGAGTCTCGGAGCATAACTGGGCTAATGTCTCAGAGACAATCTGCCCCAAATTGCTTATTTTTGGCGAGTAGGGTCGGCGTCTTGGACGTTGTTGTTTCAGAATATCTTAACAAATCCCATAATTTTACAAATTTCATTTTCTATGACGTCACACTTCGGTACTCTATTGGTGGGAATCGTCGAGAAGCCGACAGTTCGTGAAAACAATATTCTACAATGTTTTGTTCTCTACTGTAGAAAATTTTCCACCAGTGATAGTAAATGCTTCGGATGTAATAAATGCAACGCTTGGTGGAATTGTTCAGTTCAATATTACCGCGGAAGACGAAGACCCTGTAAAGTTTGAAGTGATTAACAAACCTAAAAGTGCCACGGTAACACAAAGTGGGAACTTTCTCTACTTTGATTGGCCTGTATTGTCGTCACAAAAGGTACATAGCTTTAAACAACAATCAGCGCGACCCAGTATAATCTGCTTCAAAACTGTTCTATGGGTTGTCACGCAACGCTCCAGTGGGGTGGACCGTTGCGTGACGACCCAAAGAACGGCTGTGCAGCAGAGACTAGGACCAGTGTTACGAAAACTAAAGCGCGCGTAAAGTTTGTGAGGTGCTCTGGTTTATAGTATCGCGAAGTATCGTTATTGGTTGTTTGTATTTTGGCGAGCCCGTAGCGCGACTCAAACAAACAAGTTGTAAAATACAATAAACCAAAACAACCAATAGATACCGTAAAATTCCGAAAATAAGCCCCTCCATGTATAAGCCCCTCCAAATATAAACCCCCCAATCTGGTAACGCAAAAACGTTCCGTTAAATCGCCCCTCCAATTATAAGCTCCCCGGGGACTTGTACTTGGAAAATTGCCCTCAAATACAAAGTAAAACAAAGAAAAAACGGTAAATTTACTTCCAACTATATGGCTAGCCCGGACGATTTTGAAACGCAAATTTCCCTCCGTAGATAAGCCTCCCCGACTATAAGCCCCTCCAAAAATAAGCTCCTCAAAAAGGGCCTTTGAAAAATATAATCCCCGGGGCTTATTTTCAGAATTTTACGGTGTATGAAACAAGAAAGAGCGTTAACTCTCCCCTTTTTTCGTAGAATGGTCAGGCACGAAGACAACTAATGAGAATAAAATGAATCCAAGTTATTTGTGATTAAAGGAAGCGGTGGGAGGAGGGTATATCAGCACTACCTTAACGATCACAGACCTCAGTATGAACTCCATCAACCATAGACGCAACTTATTTCCCAGGGCCCAGTTGTTCGAAGGCCGATTACCGCTTAACCCGGGGTTCAATTTAACCCGGGTTTCTCTTTCTTGTGTTCAAAAGCATTTTCTCGGATAATTTTCTCTGTTATATTTAGAGCTTTCAATCATCGACTTGTAGACAAAAAGAATTAAAACTGAAATGCTTTTTAAGGTTTCAAATCTGAATTCAAATCTCGCATTAACCCTGGGTTATCTTAACCCAGCTTTGAACAACTCGGCCCAGGTTCACTCTCTAACCCGTTGGGACGGGTACGTGAGGACCATGGGAAGGAGGTTGCCATAGACGATCGAAGGCAAGAGCAATCGAGAAAGGCCCTAGGAGAAGGGATGACTTGAAGCGATTGCATTTGGGTAAACATAAAAACAGAGGCCAGATTTCGTTTAGTCAAGCTTATCAGAGTTTGTATGAAGGTGTTTGCTTTAATAATCCCGAATAATTTGCACATGTGACAATGATATTACCAATAATAGATGTTTCTTTCAGTGATTTATACTTTAAAGCTCGAAGTTAACGAAAATGATCAAATTCATTCAAACTGCTGTCACCTAGCCAAAAAAGTAAATTCAGATTTTTAATTTTTGTTTTTGTTGTTGTTTTTGTCGCTTTTCTCTGGTCAGTTCAATCTATCAATCGTTGCTACTGATGACAAAGGTGCAAGCGCACTTTGGAATCCAACAATTAGGATGTGCGCCTGCAACAACGATGGTCAGTGCATAGAGCCAGAAGAGGGTGATTCCATCAACACCGACATCAAGTTTATTTACTTGGGATGTGCATGCCAAGGAGGTTATACGGGAAGGTTCTGCGAAAGTGAAATTGATGCCTGCGAATTGAATGGTCAGCCGTGTTACATAGGAGTTACATGCATTGATCTTCCCCCACCAGCAAATGTTAGTGGATATATTTGTGGGCCCTGTCCGACAGGATTTACCGGAGATGGCGCTCAGTGTTTAGGTGGGTACGGCTATTGTGATTCAAATTTATCCTCCGTTTAAATTTTGTGTCACTTTGATTTTGAGTATTTTCATGAATGATTATGAGTTTAGTGAGAAAGAGAGACAAAAAAAGAAATTTTTTAAACTAGAACATATAGCGTTGATAATTATAATTTTATTACGCGTGCCAGTGTGACTTCAAGTGACCTCTTTAGCACGAAATAAAGCCTAGTGAATGCCCATCTAAAGAAAAAAAAACAGGGCCAGGAAAGCGAAAGAGGATAGGAGGAGAGAAAACGAAAATTTGAAAATTTGCATTGTGCGTAATGAAAGCTTAAATTTAGCATCAGGGGCTGAAGGCAGCGCAGTCCTCGACATCGAAAAGGCATTTGGGGCGGTATTGATTCTTTATAGTCAGACAGTTGGACCAGAAAACGGCTCGAACAACTGCAAAAGGCGTTACTTAATTCTGGCAAAATTCCGAGTAGCTTATGAGTTGAATGAATTGAAATATTGAGCCCTTTCAGAAGGATTAAACACCTACCATGTTGGGAAATGCTGTAACAACATAAAGGGTATGCATTAAAAGACCTTAATAGCCCATTTAAGGAAATTTCTCTAATATACAACCTGTTAGCGTTTACATTGTTGAACTTTTTCCTTAGACATCGACGAATGTCAAACTAGTAATACAAACAACTGCGAGCAAATCTGTGTCAATACCGCGGGATCCTACTATTGTACTTGTCGCGATGGATTCACCATTAAAGCGGATAAACAAAGCTGCGAAGGTGAGAAGCTTTACTCAACAGAAACTATACTCTAAATGGGACTTCTGCTAAGATAACTTTGTTAGCACATTCTTTTCACAAAATGACAAAATATTATCTATCTAAAATTGGATTAGTCTCGCCAAAAGGTTTTCAAAGGCATATTGTAACAGCCGGTTTTGTCTGCGTTGCGTGACGAGACGAAAACGGCGGCAGCGTTGCACATCCAAAAAAGGCAAGGATGGCCGTACAAAGTTGAAAAAGATTACAATGGATTGCACTGATTGTAGTTTTTGAAAAGCTGTCTGCCTAACAGGCTTTTCAAATTTCAATTTGTTGGTTTTAGCTTTGCCGATATAATACTTGGGACTTTCTTGGGATATTTGTTTTACATGAAGCTGTGTTTGTATCATTTACAAGTAATTTCTTCGCTAACGTTAGGTTTCATAGCGAATAAGGACGCGTAATTTTGGCGTAGCACCTTCGTTTATTTGTTGATGGAAGCCTTAAATGCTAATTTATCTCTTTGTTTACAAACTGTAACGGAGTCATGTGGACATACCCTAAAAATAATGACCATGCAATCAATTACATTACTAGAATGTCTTTATTTGCTGTATAGATATCAATGAATGCGAGCCATCAAATGACTGCATGCACAAGTGTGATAACACGCCGGGAAGCTTTAACTGTTCTTGTAATCAGTTTTTCGTGGTAGATCCAGCAGACTGGAGAAAGTGCGTGGGTATGCATTGTATTTCTTTTTTCTTGTCTTTTTGTCTGTAGTAACACCCATTTATTTATTTGCTATGGGAGGTTTTCTGCCAATGGCAAAATTGAAAGCGTAAATACGTAACCGTTGGAATTTCAATTATATAGTCAATCGACGAGATGATTTCAATAGTTTTATTTTTCTTACTTTTTAGCAACGAACCCCTGTTCTCCAGATCCTGGCTGTGAACATGTGTGTTTCAGGGATGCCAATAATGAGGCAAACTGTGACTGTTTTGCAAACTTCGAACTTCAGAGTGATGGAAAGACATGCACAGGTACTTGATATTATAAGGATTCTGCCTTTGTTAATAATGAAGGCGCGAATCAAAGCCGAACTGGCAAAGGTTTCAATCATATTTCCTAACTAAGCAGCCCTAATATTATGCATAACAAAGAATAAAAAATTATTCAGCAGAAAAAAGGCAAAACAGTAATTCAAGTAGTAAGGAGGGATAAATACAAGATACGTGTAAGTATTGGAATCATTACCGACTAGAGGGGATAGAGCTTTATCCTCTCTTGTTACCGAACCACGGTGACAACATGTTCCTCGCGATGGAGTAACTGTATCAAATTCTTCCAACCCCTCTCGTGTTTGTGACAGGCTATGCAAACACGGAAACCGTTTTCTATTCCTTAAATATATAAATGGATCCCGCGCCTTGACTAAGGGCTGTTGCACGCAATCGTTTCTCCCTCCTGTTACCCCCATAACGTATTCTAAACAGGCTTACGAATATCTTTCTCGTATACACTAGACTATTCTTTACCCAAAATCCAACTTTACGTAGAGACCAGACAGTATATCAGTCAAAGGACGATAAACCGTTTCAGTACGTGAGTCTCAGGGAACTCATATTTTCACCACAAAAAATGCACAGAATCTAGAATCGATTTGCTGCAGCTTGTAAATGTCGCTTATTTTCACGCACCCGTGCGTTGCCGAGGTTTAAGCACTAAGCGATGTCTTCTGTGCATGTTAGCTCTTTAGATGCGAAATACTTAAATTAAGCATTTTTTTCTCAGACATCAACGAGTGTGATCCGGCTAACCCTCTCCATCGATGCAGCCATATCTGTCAGAACATCGATGGAGGATATAATTGCTCTTGTCCAGGAGGATATCGATTATCCGACGATGGGTACACTTGTGATGGTAATATTTTGGTCTTTTTTCCATAACGAAGTAACACCAGCAGTGTGAGTTCTCCCCTATATTTGGAGAAAATTTCATTTTGTCTTAGTTCTTCTAGCGAGACTGATATTGCCGGTCAATCATATGGCCCGAACACACCTTTGACCTAGGCCTCAAAGCCCTTGAGTACTGATAAAACCTACTACGGTCAACCGTCCTCAGGACAGAAACCGTATGGGCCAGGTGCCTGTCTTATGGGGAGTCGAAGGAAATTTAGCCCTAAGGATCCGATAAGGGGCTACAAGGACGAACTCTTTGTCTCTGTTAAGGAGGCTATATTTCCATCTTATAGGGGTGTCCGACACTGTATTAAATTGGTGTCAGCCTAAAAGAGCCAAAGAAAATTTAGTTCTAAGGAAGCGTTAAGGATCACCGTTTTAGGGAGCGTATCCACCGTTTTGTCTATTTAATATTTATTCCACGAGTGCGCGTTGGATATTAGGTGGTAGTAGCAAAGGAGGCGCTACGCGCCTCGTTGGCTGTATCATCTCATATACAACAAGCGCGAGTGGAATAATTGTTTTATTAAAAACGCCCACAAAATATCGAGAATCAGGCTTCCCGACTTTATTTATTAAAACAACCGATTTTCAGTTTGTTTTTAATTTTGAGCAGATGAGTACAGTTACCCTATTTTGAAAGCATGATATAATTAACAATTATTCCACGAGGGCGCGTTGGATATGAGATGATAGATAGCCAACGATGCGCGTAGCGCCGAGTTGGCTATAATCATCTCATATCCAACAAGCGCGAGTGGAATAATTGTTTTATTAAAAACGCCCACAAAATCTCGTTGAATCTCCCCGACTAGAACAAACCGGAAAAGACAAGGGACTTCCGCTGTTCACATGTCACACGTCTATTAAAACTGTCAACGCGCGAACGGACTCGCCTGGACTGCATGAATGAAAAATCAAAACATTGTAGCGATGAACATTAGTTTTTTAAAAACTCATCGGGATTCTAGGATTTTACACAGCAGAACGGCTAAAAAAAACCTGGCAGATAATGTGAAGAAAAATAATTTTTAAGTGACAGCCGTCGAAATTACTGTGAATTTGGATTTTCGGTGCAGTTATAAAAGCCCATATATGGAGAGCATGGTATAATAGCTCATATACCATAACGGCTAAGCCAATCAAAATGCTAGAATTGCATTATCCAATGATTCAGTTTTTAATAATAGCTCGTATACCATGATGGCTAAGCCAATTAGAGCTCTAGAATCGCATTATCCAATGATTCAGTTTTAAATAATTCCAAATCTCCCATAATACGCTTTGTTTATTCCCCCTGCCCCCAAATTATGCATAACCTGTTGTTTTCAAATGCCCCTGAGAAAATTGCATATTCCTTAGAGTACTGAAAACAAAACTTTATGCAGCATTTAGGGGCGGGGGCGGGGTGGGTAAACAGAGTGCAATATGGAGAATTCCAAAATAGCCAATAAAGATGTCCTTTAAGTTAGGTTCAAATTGGCAAAAAGCTGAAGCATTCTACCAATCTTTTTTACTTTCCAGATATTAATGAGTGTGTAGATGACAGGTTGTTTAACTGCACGGACACTCAAAGGTGCATCAATGACATCGGTACTTACAGATGTGACTGTGGAGAGAACCTTTTCTTTATTGATGGACAATGCAGAGGTAATGATGTAATGGGGACACATATGGCCAATTATCTGACGAACAGTATCTGTATTAGACTTAAGATAAACTTTCGATTAAAATATTCCAAGAAGCCTTCAGCTTGAGATTGGAAAAAAACACTTTATTCTACGAAGAATTACTACAGTCACCTTCAGTAAGGTGTTTGTCGCCAGAGACGGGTGTAGAAAATCCTCGACCGCAATCGAAGCGATGATCTTCAGAACTCCAGTAATCGTTAGCAAGACTTAGATCTGACTTGGAAAAATCGAAAAAAGCTTTCAAATAATGAGTGTCCTTGAATTGCCGGGTATAGGGATTTTTGCTATTTAAGATTTCATGGCCACGGTCCGACGCCTTTTGAACAGTCGAAAGGGGCTTCACTGAACGAAGAAGATAAGAAAGTTAAAACCTGCGACGTGATATTCAGTTTATTCTTTATATGAAATCTGCATTCTATTACATTGCAGTTGGAATGATAAGACATCTATGTCTCCAAATAGGATTCTGAATGTTGACTTATCTTATTTCCTCAAGTGTGCAGAATTTTTTTCATAGATTTTAGAAAATAAGAAACTGTTTCAAATTTAAAGCTAAACAGGTTCTTGTATGTAAGGGTCCTACCTGGCAAATTGTAGCCTAACAGGTTCCTAAAAACCAGGTTCTTAGCCGTGCGTGTTTTTAATAGCGATAATTGTTATTACGTCATAGCTCTGGAGATAAACGAGACAGTCCCTATCCCTGAGCTTCCTGAGCCGCGAATGCCATCAGCAGAAGAAGAACTGGAGGCGGTGCAGATAACCATTGTCTATAATAGCAATGTAAGTATTTTTTCTTGTATTAATTGTTAGTAATTGTGTGTCTTTCTTCAAACGATTTAATGCGAGGAAAAATATACATATGCCCCCGCCCCCCTCCTCATCATCTATGCAAAGAAGCGTTCGTCAATGATATCAATTAAAAACTTCTTGAAGTTGGTGAAACTCACTCTTTAAAAAAATCACAGCATATATTTTGTTTGTGAGGAAAGATGTATATTATAATGGTAAGTCAGTTGTACGTAATCTTAATATTGCACAAGGTGACATTAATAATGGTAATTGATGTATTTAGTCTGAAATCATACACGTGATTTCCATTTGAGATCACGCTATGATTCAGAACAAAATTACACGACACTCAGTTCAATTACCACTTTATTACAACCATTTTGAAATCACAGAATCCAAGCAGTCAGTACCAATATTTATTTGATCTAGTAGCCAGTTTGTTGAAAAGCGGAAACAAAGGGCTTATTCATCTTATTTTGTACCCGAAACAGAAATGATGTAATAGAGGGCGAAAATGGTGCGCGATTTAAAACAGGAATAATGCAATTTAGAACATGAATGACGCGATTTAGAACAAATGTTATTTAGAGCAAAAAATCGTGTGACTCGTGAACAAATCACACTGCTGAGAGCCTGTCAGATTGCAGGGATCACCAGTGATTTCAAAATGGATAAAATACATCACTGATATAATATAATTATTGCAGCACGAAAGCAATATTGCGGTGTCCAAGTTGTGTACCTCTCAGACCTACTTATGGGGACACTAACTATCTTTTTACTCTCTGTTTACTTGTTGTTTCATAGTTTAAATGGGATTATACAACAGACCTGGCTTTTAAAGTAATAATGGCGTCCGTTGCGTCCGAATATTGTAATGTGAACAGAACAGAATGTGCATTAACCGTTACACGGCAAGAAAGGTAACTTAGTTATTAACGGATCACGAAAGCTGTTGTGGTTTACATTCAAGATCTAGGTTGCAATACTTTTCCTGATAATTTGATAAAACTATCAGTCAAAAAACAAAATGGACTAGTTTGTTATCCCGCACATTTTTTCTTAAGATTAATATTTGTGTGTTTGATTACGGGCTCGAAAAGTTACGGGGACTTATTGAGACCCTGGCCCCCTGTGTGTCTTCACCTAGTTTACCTCTGAACGCCGGCTTTTACTTATTAACACGAGGGAGAGAGTGTTTCAAGCGATATCTAAACACAAATAATTGGGTGGAGTAACACCGACGTTTCCTAAGTCGACTTTTTAAAGTTAATTGTTACTAATAAATTATCTCAGTAAATTTCTTAAGTCCCTACGCAGCTGTTTTAGTGTTTTCATCGTAAAACACTTGGGGAAGAACATTACGCGACGACAAGAAACTGCTACGAATGATACTAATAATTCATTCATTTATTATTTACTTATTTAATGGATTATAATAATATTGATTGACTGTTGATTGATTGATTAAGTCATTAATACGCCTTTTTGTTTTTTTTTTTGTCTGTTTGTTTCTTTTTTTTTCCTCATCAGAATCGACCTCTATTTATCTTTGCGAGTTCATCTTCTCCCTGGTTATCCTATAAACGCCTCGGGTACTTTTTTCGTGGCTTTTTACGTTCAGCAGCCAGCGGGACTTTTTATTGGAAACCAATCAGTACTCCCTAGCAACGCACTAGTTGAAATTATTCAACTTTATAAACGACAGATTGAAGCCGCAATTGGCGCCAATATAACTGGTGTGGAAGCTCTTTTCAAGCCTACATCCACACCTACAGAATTACCTGTCGCACCAACCAGCAGTAGTGATGACACCGTGTGGATTATAATTGGTGTTCTTGGTGGATTGGTCCTTCTACTTTTGATAATTTTAATTGTCATGTTTGTGTATAGAAGGTAAGATATGTTGACATATAGGAAATAATAAATATTGTTAATCAGTTTTCATATCGTGCAGTTTAAAATGACAGTTGAACCTCCATTAAGCGGCCAATAATCAAAGTCCCGAAATAATTGTAGAAAAGAATGAGAAATTAAACCTCTATTAAGCGGCCACTGTTTGTCCCAAAGAGAGTTCTCCCCATCAAACGCGTAATACTCTTAGTTTGACTTCAATTTAGAATATGATAAAGAAAAATACAGTCTGAGATAGAAGGTGACGACCGATTGTGGACCAGTAATGTTTCTCCCGTCGCGCGTTTGTTTAAAAAGAAACTGATGTTTCTGCCAACGATCATGGTACGGTCGAAACTTCCGGCCAACAGGCAGCGTGGCCGAGTGGTCAGCGCGTCAGACTCGCAATCCCGGGTTCGAGTCCCGCTCTGGTCACTTGCTGGATTTGTTCTCGGTCGTCCCGAGCTCAAATCCTCGGCCGCGCTTGTAGATAGCCAACTGCTTGCCTCCTGCCAGTTGGGGTTTTAAATCCTGTTATGTTGTATTTGAATTATTTGTTTTCTAAGTATTCACTGACTGTAAAGCGCTTTGGATCACTAAGAGAAAGGCTCTATATCAGTGTATATTATTATTATTATTATTATTATTATTATTATTATTATTATTATTATTATTATCTCTCGACAGCGGCCACTTTCTTCTGGCCCCAAGGTGGCCGTTGTGGAGAGGTTCAACTGTAATTTACGACGAACCACCTCTATTGAGAGGCCAACCTCCAATAAGCGGCCACTTGCCGATACCCCGAGGGTGGCTGCTTAATAGAGGTTCAACTGACTGTTTCCTAGAATCATTCGTGCTTGCTCAAAGCTGTTTTACAAAGAAAACTCACTTAACGTAAAAAAAAGGACTTCCTATACAGCCTACTTAAGGTTATTTGTCTGAAATAGAAACTACAGGGAAATTTTTGTCAAACTTCACCGCTTAATTTCTTTGAACTCCAAAACTAAATATGATTATAATTATGTATGAATAGACGTTTTGAACACGTTTCTGACGATTTGTTTTTTTCTGCTCTGAGAATTAGTCTACATTTTAGAGAGGAAAGCCACTGTTCATTTTCAAAGAAGGAAAAAAATGATCGGACACCAAACTCATTTAAAAGAAAATGAAGATTTACCTCTCTTGGATTCCCCCCTTATTGAGGCCCGAAGGGCAAAAAAAAATTTTTTGGAGACCGCTCCCCCCCCATCTGAAGGTCTGGATCCGCCACTGACAAGCCGCTATGTTTTTGTTGTTGTTGTTGTTGTTGTTGTTGTTTTGCTTGTTTGTTTGTTTATTGTTTTTTTGCGCACTTATCACGCTTGAAATAGAGAGCATCGATCTCAACGAGAAGTGGCAAATGCAAACTTCTCCTCATGTAAGTGAATCCGGATTCTGGAATGCTTGCTTGTGGATAGATAGGCCTGTCCCGATTGTGATCTGCAACTTTTGGACAACTTCGAGCAATTTTTGAGCAAAATATAAGTTTAGAGCACATATCAAGCACGAAAGAGTCAACGATTTCATAGAAGAATTCAATTTATGCGAATTTCTTCAGATAGTTAAGAAAGGATTGTATCAAATGAATATCAACCCATGACCACATAACGCTTCGCAGGCCTGAAAAGGCAATTGTTGCCGTATGAATTTAATTAATAATAGTACCCTTAAAATTTCTGCCATAATTGCGAGGATCTCTTTAAAGCTAACTCCAAGCTATTTTTCTGGACCGATGTTAGTAATTGTTGTGAAGAACAAAAAACTAAAGGAAAAAAAATGTAAAAAATAAAATAAAATATGTAGGAATTTCGGCAGCAACTTTTTGGCATTCCAGTAAGCAAGTTTCCAGCATCTTACGAGCACAATCGGGACAGGCCTACATGTGGAATCCGGAATCCTTCCAATTTTTGCTGTGCAATCTGGAATCCTGGCCTTTGGAATCCAGAATACAGCTCAAGGAATTCGGAATCAAAGTAAGGATTGGTATCCAGAATCCAAGTTCCACTGACAAAGAATCAGGATTCCAGTACCTGGAATCCTGAATCCATGGCATGGAATCCAGAGTCCAAGACCGTCTTCGCTTTCTTTTCATGGGGCGACCAGCTATAAAAATACTTGTTTATTATTATACTCATAATTTTATCCAACAGTGCACTATTTAATTCACTTTCTGAAGATTACCTAAACATTATTAGTAAAAACAGCATTTAAACGTTTTTATTGGTTCTGTTTTTATCAGGAGAAACAAAGGGAAATTAGAAATAGACTGGCGAAGATCAAACTGGAGTCGCGATCTTGGAGGAGAAGGGCTTGAAGAAATTTTTGAAATCTTTAATAACAACGGATTCTATGGACGAGATAACAACCTAGAAGACTTAGGAGTACTCTGAATAATTCTGTTCAGGCTATTTATAAATTTTGCTGTTTCAAAGAAACAATTTTCTTAAGTCCCGTTTTCGAAGGACTATTAGTGTAAAAGTTACTTATAAGAAAAACAGTTATTTACGTGCGCGCTTGTTGATAACGATTGTTCTGCTAAGAACTCAATGCACCTTTTTAGTCTATTGAATATAACTTAAATTAGGGTGCGTCTGTCTCTTTCTTATGTTTGGCCTAACTTTGTTAACGAAAGAGACGATCCTCAATTAACAGTATTTAAACGAGTCAAGAAATTCTGTCTTGAATGAGTATATTCAATTTGTTTTTGGTTCTCAAGAGGCTAGTCTTTTTCGTGAAGAGACCCTGCTATAACATCCTAGTACTGGACGAGAGATACAAGTGAATTTAGAAGTAAAAATAAATTATACATTAAGTTAGAGCTATTTTATGTTAGAATTATTAGCTACGCACAGCGGGAATTAGTCCTGACTGGCACTCAAGTAATTAGTGTGAGAAACATCATAACCGTGCAGGACGTTTTCTTGTTTCACCTAGAATGATGTACTCGCAAAACATGAAAATCTCTGTCTTATTAACATCGAGATGTATTCAAAAAGTAGGATTTACAGATACGATCAAGAGACTTTAAGATTGCTATTTCAGGCATTGTCGGCCAGTATAGGTATTTATTATAACCCTGCACGTTGCTTAACCCTTTAAACCCTAGTATCAAAAGTGAAATTCTCATTCATTGCCCCCGAACGTTTCCCATAAATGTGGAGGGGAGTACTTTTTGTAGAATCAGCCAGATTCATCTTGTGTGATGAAGTCCTTAATTCTTGTCACCGATCTGTTTTATAAAGCATTTATATTATTAGGAGAATGTTGATACTGAACCCTTTAAGGGCTTACAGGGTTAAATGCTGCATTAATAATATATTTTTGCGAATTTTGTATCCTTGGCATAAACTACGCTTATGTATTTTGAAAGCTATTCCTGGAATATACTGTCTGTATGAGCTGTAACCAGGTGAAAATATACTGGCTATCCTTCTGAGCGTCTTTTGGGTTTATATGTCTGTTCGATTGCTATGGCGTAGAATCCAAGTTTGCTCTGTACCCCGCTTCGGGCTTCTGCCCTCTCAGGGTCCCCCCATTGGGGAGGGGGCTTTAAGGGTGTGGTGAGGATTTACAATTTCCATTTTTCCAGGCTAACCTATCATTTAGCTCCAAGAGCCCCCATCCCATATAACGTTTGCCTCAAATCCCATTCCCAGTAGCAATTTAAAGTAGTAGCACTAAGTGAGAATTCTCTCTTGGTAGCACCGAACAAGTATTTTGCCAAGAGCCCTCAAGGGTAAACAGTGCTTTTGAGTCGTGACGGTCCTGGAATTATTTTTTTGAAAAAATATACCATTTACGTCTTTTTTTGAACAGGGCGTGCCCTTTCTTAAACGATAGCCGTAACATGTGATCTTTAACCCTTTCACTGCCAGAGTGCTTGATGGAATTTTGTAAGGTGACTCTAACTTTTGAGTCTGTGGACGAAATCCTATGATACGACCACTCAAATGAAAGCTCTCTGCCTGTACTTTCACATGATGCTATTTGTTCGTCAAAATCTTGGGAAATGAAATTTGGATATTTGGTCGAAATTTGCCTTTGGCCACATTTGGCAGTGAAAGGGTTAATCTCCAGCCAATGTACAGTAGAAGCTTTACGCAAATTGGCAGTGAAGCGTCCCCTCGTCGTAACATAACAATACATTGCTGGAAACTGTAGATATCCGAACTTGCAACGTTGTTATTGTGGGAATTAATTTTATGGACCCGCCTATGTTGTTGGAAATATTCTAAATTGTTAAATTTATGCAAGGCCTCTAGCGTCTCGTCATCAAACTCAAACCATAAACCTTGGGCACCATACTTTAGCTCAATATGGAGCTTTTTCACATGACGTCACGGCGGCCATATTGGTGTCCTAAAACAATGAAACGGCGGCCATGTTGGTGTTCTAAACACTGATCCGTTAGGAGTTGAACTCTTTTCTCATGTAAACAATTTCTTTTGTTCCCATAAATTTGCATAGATCCTGGCCACGTGAGTGAAAACGCTCTATTGAGTCTATTAAATGACACTTACCTCCCTTAAAATATGCTCTGTTCCAAGGAGTGCTGTTTTGGGTTTTTTTTTAAAGCTTGATACTACCTAGAATGTAGGTGGTAGACTTATCAGTGCCTTTCTTAATCCCAAGTAGTCCTGATAGTTTACCATTGGCGTATGACTACATGGATTAATTGCGTCTTAATTTAGTGTTTTCGTGCAATCTCTATTTCCAGCTTAATATCACGAGACAATTTTTCTGACACCTTGATGGAAGTATTTCTGTCGCAAAATAAAGCCACGTCAACGAGAATACATTGGTTTTCTTGTTTAGTCTACCATAACTCTAGCAAAGGTTCGGTTACAACTCGGGGGGTACTCAACAAAAATTTATACGGGGAGGCTCCTACCCTAGTCTCCTTCGCAGCCGTTATTAGGGTCTTCACGCAACGCTCCTCCCCAGCTAGTGGTAAGGAGCGTTGCGTGACGACCCTAGTAACGGCTGCGAAGGAGACTGCTCCTACCCTAGAAGTCCAACACTTACCCTTTATTTTTGACAGAAAAGGGACTCTTTTGTATACCTTTATTGAAAAATGATACCCTTTCACATACTGATTTTGAACTTGGTTTCCATTTTACATGCTGTAAATGCACCGTCTTTTAAATTTGAATAAATCACTAAATCAGGTATTTAATTTATTCCTTTTGACATCATGCCAGTCAAAGCAAAAAAAAGGGCACATTGACCCTAATCATGAATGTCACAACGACACTGACGTCCCCTTGTATAGTTGCTACAGAACTCTACTTATCCTCGCTGCAATTGTTAACAGCAAACTCTTCGTTTCTTCATTTGGAGTTCGTTTCCAAAAAACTGGTAGGTCGGAAGAGTGAAATAGATGTTCCTCTAAACAGCTTTCAGAGCTTTGTAGAAAACATAGCTGAAAAGTCGATTAGATCAGGAAAATAATCTCTGTCGACTATCAACTAAACAACCTTTCAACATCAAAGCATCCGGATCAATTTTCCAATGAGAAGAATATTAATGATCGTCCTAGCTTTTGGTACTGGAGACGGCGATATGCTCCTCTGGACATCTGAAGGAGGGATACTTGAAGAATCTCGTTCAGAAAGTGGGCCACCACCGATCACAGACATGGAAACAGCTACTGAAACTGGGGTTGACGTTGGCGGTGTAATAGCTGAAGGCCAATAACTGCTTGACGGTGAAATCCCCAAGGAAATACTGCGGGACATGCTTGCACTGCCTTGAAACAAAAAGGTCAATATTAGAACACCGAAATTTCTCAGTTAAACTCTTTGCCAAAAACACAATTTTTAAGTTGTTTGTTTTGGTTGTAATTTCAAACTGTAAGGCAGGATATTTCCAAAAAAGGAGATTTTTTTCTGTTTCCGAGGAAATACGCGTCCACTCGTAGAGTGTTTGAATCGTTTTCACCTGTCCACACGAAAAAGCTAAAACGATGGAATTACGATAGCATCCCTTTCAGAAAATGCGCTGTACGATGTATGACATCATCGTATTCTAAAACCTCACTTTCCGTCCGTCCTCACAAAAACGATAAGCATTCGTTTTCAATCCACTCTTGGGAGTGTATTTGAAAAAAAGGCGTTTTTGGAGATCGTTTTCACCTCAAACGTATAGACGGTAGGCCATACTAGAGAAAGATATTTCCAGTTTCGAACAAAAACGGTACGTGCAAGAGAGAATGATCATTCTCTCTTGGTATGTGTTATTAAGGCTTCAGCATTCCCAAGCTAGCTTTGAAATAGCAGTAACATTGTTGAGCGATGATAGCCCCATTTGCACGATAATGTCTTTTTACTACTAAGACCAGACTTCATTTCAATTTTTCTTTCATATTCAAGTTTGGTAATCCCAGTGAGGTTTAAATAAAAAACTTTAGCCTTGTTTTGCACAAGAAAGTAAAAACCTGAAGGATTCCTGTCTGAAAATGACGCCACCGTCCAAGCGGCCTATTTCGCCTTTTTCTCGTTGGTCACACGGGCTAGCCTCCTACAAAGGCGTTCTTAGAGGTTCTTCTCGCGTTCCTGCCCGAGGGGCAAACCCCAACGAACGTCAGCATGGGAGGCTACAGGCACGCGAGCTTGTCAGAATTAGTTGAAAAATGTTAACGTCATTGAATAAATAACAGTTGTACCCTGAAGTGGAGGTAGCTGGCGGTTACCTAGCAGCGAAGCGGCGAGTTAAATTTTCACCACTAGCCACTGACACTTATGTGAATAGTTGTTTTAGTATAGGTATACAGGTACTAAAACAGTGGGATAATTGAGCACTAAAATAATGGTTTTTAAGTCATTTATTGCTGCCAACGATTCCATTATGTCACGTAAATGATCGAATCCTCGTTTGTTACGGCAGCAAACCGGAAGGACATTTTGCTCGTAATTGTCGCTCGGTGATGAATAGCACTGAATTTCCCAAGTTTGAGAAGCCAATCAGAACACGCGAAAAATACTATCCACTGTTTTAGTGTATACTTAAAACTAATGACGCATTCTCCACTGCATACTCGAACAGATAAAAAAAAATGATTCCGAAAGATGTTCAAAGTTTTCACTCTACGGTGGCTCTAGGTTCCACTTTATTTTCAGCATCTTATATCATTTTTGGGGATCTTTTTTGAGTGTATGTAGAGATTTAAAGGCTGTGGATGAGGTTTTTTGTTTTGAAAAGAAAAAAAAAAATCTATTTTCGCCTTTTTATCAGTCACACTGTCTACTTACCTAAAAGTGTCGCAGAGATCCTGCTTGCTGCTACTGATCTGTTAGTGCGGTTAATATTAGCATTAATCCATGCCAAAAAGACGCGAACATTTGCATATAGCCCGTAAGTGTTCGGAGCTGCACACCCTCTTCCCCAGCTAGTGATTCCTTCAAGAAACTACCTGCCGCTAAACTCAAAGACCAACGGTCCGCCAATGTCACCTTGACAGGCATCCACGCCACCGAACCTGGTACCTGCGCAGGTTAAAGAGGAAGTCTTTGGCCATTGTTTTACAAGACTATATTACGAAACTTGGCTGCTGACACAAAACGATTATTTGATCACGGCGAAAAATATTCACAAGCTTGTTATTTGATTCTTGCCCTAATAACGAGTTTAAATAGCTCGTCCTTTAATTCCCTGATCGAGCTTCGAGCTGCTTCCATTTCAATTTTTACTGGGACATCGATCCCACCGCCAACACGCCATCTTCCTTTTGGATCGTTGACATGGTCTCTTTTAGGGGTCAAAAAAAGCTTTGGCCACGCCCAGATCAGTCTCCCTTAGGGGTTTAATTCAAAATTTCCGACGAGCATTCACACCCTTTTCATATGCGAAGTCCCCCCCGGAATTTTTTGGTCTGAAGTAGGGTCAGGATTTGGAGGGCGGCAGACCTCCAACAAGAATTCCCAGGAGTACCCCCTCCTCCCGGGACTCAGTCTTGTTCTAATTTCCACGTCATGTGACCTTTGGCATTGGCATCTCTACATTAGAGATCTGGCGGGAAAGAACCAGTCGGTTTTATTTACGCGTTGAATGGACCTCTGCATTCTAAGGTTTTTACTACGAGGAAACTTGTTACTGCGGGTTCGTACTCTACTAAAAATTTGGCGGGAAAGTCGGCGGGAAAGTCATTCTTGTTTTCAACAATGGAGGACGGATTTTGCAAGATTTTAGCCGCTTTGAGAGGTGTATCTCAGACATCACAAGTACAAAGCACGCCGGGGTCAGAAGCATTTTTCTTCACTATCTCAGGCTAGATTCACACTATATTGGCAGCTTTTCGTGGCGCCTCGAACAGTAACGGCTCGGGGCGGTCACAAGTCGTTCACACACATCGAACATCGTGCCGCCGCGGTTGGCCGAGAGGGTTTGGTGCACTAAATTCCAGTCCTCACTGCGTCACAGGCCTCGTTCCTACTTATTTACTTCCGCAACTTCCGCAATTTCCGCAAAGGGCCAAATAAGTGTTCACACCGCACCAAAGTAGGGCACAAAGCTTCCATTCATACATACTAATCTTTATTTAAATACGATAGTTTTTAAAGCTGTTAAAGCTTGTGGGGTCGCGTGTTTAATCTATACCTTGATTTCTGAAGACCGAGTTAGCAAAAATATCAACTCATTCTACTACTTGGCAATTTAAAACAACAAAGCTCGCTCAAGGGCCGACCAAAAGCCTTTATCTGACGCCGTGTAGTAAGTTAATAGTCCCTAGAAGCATTTCAAGGGGTCCAAATTTAAAATGACGCAAAGTTTAGGACATTTATTCAGTAATCTGACTTCGCGAAGTTTCAAACCGGTGTCATTTCAGTCTAAAAATTTTCAAGTTGAGGGAACTGCAGTGAAAGAGTGCCTCGTTAAGGCTTACATAACAACTTAGATAGTTAGCAAAACACTACTTTTTTCGCGATCCGATAAACAATAGGATTTTGCATGGAACAGACAACAAACTGAATGACACATAGTGCACAAATCATCACCTTCTTATCTTCAAAAACCGGCCTATGGTTCAATGCCATTAGAGCCCACTGAAACTAGACCTAGATCCAATTTCCTGAGTCGAGAGTTGCTTTTCCAAGGTACAATCAGCTAAGCTAAACACCGACGAAACAATATTAAAGGCTGGCACAGAATATTTTGGCGAAACCGCAGTTCAACCACGCGATCACATACCTATCAACACCATGCGGAAATCACACAATCACATACTTTCGCAGCACTGATAAGACTATGCACGCACAATCTTCTCACGTTCAACATAGGCGAAATATCATCGAATAATTCGGAAAAACTCAGTCTATTGGCAAATAAACACCTCTGGACTTTTCTCTTACAATCGTCTTATTCAAGTTTTCGGATGTAGAGTCACACGGTCGGCGGGGACCACCTTAGCCTTGTTTTCACACCAGAAAAAAGTCTTGGCCCTAGTCAAAGTCCACCTGCAATTTTGCTCTCACCTAATTCATTTGACGCCTAAAAGCCTGTTCCCGGGGCCAAAGACTTAGTGGTCACCTTAGAAAAGCGAACAATATCGTACCTTTCTGTCTCAGCCCGCATCAGGGTGATTGGTCCGTTTAGCCAAATGAAACGAGAATATTTAAGCAATAGACCACACTTTCTATGGGTTTACAGGCGTGATAACCCACGCGGGATGTTGGGAGAACACGAGAAAAGTTTGTAAATCACGAGCCGAAGGCGAGTGATTTACAAGTTTTTCGAGTGTTCTCCCAACATCCCAAGTGGGTTATCACGCCGGTAAACCCATAGAAAGTGTGGTCTATTGCTTTTATAAAATAACGTTTAGTACAACGGAGCCTTTTAGGTAAAAAAATGTGGTTTTAGTACCGTGATCAAGCCATGTCTTCTCTCTAAAGTCACTATAAGCCAATCATGATTCACGATTTAAAATCGCCGAACTTTCTTAAAACTCAGTTCAGTCAAACAACAAACAGCAGAACTTCAAAACTCGAATTTTTGCTCTCATTACATGACAACTTATGAAAGCTGCTTTTCAGGAAAAGTCATGACATATTCATGGGAAGGTACAATGAAGTTTGTTTACTACAGAAGTAGAAAATTGAACATCACGTTGTACGCAGCCGTATTTAGTTGAGTCGATCCGTAAACATTTCGTGCTTACAGACGAAACTGGCAGCTGTTGTAATGGAGGACTTCATTCACTTTTTACAAGCTGCAGTGGTTTAAGATCTATTTTCTGGACTTTATCATGATCAAGAAATGTTGTAGTAACGCCGTTGCTGTATTTACGAAGTTGTCGCATGTAACGTATGTATGTACAGCGACCGATGGAAATATGTCAGTGGTAGCTCTAAATTTGGAGAAAGGTTTCTTTGCCGTAGCCACATATTACAGGGGCACCTAACGGCAATTGACCCTAAAAAAGGCCACCTAGAATTTTCGGGAGCCTTTTTCTGGCTGAAATTTTCGAGAAGGTAAGTTTTTATCCCTATAATTTTCGGATCACTAGACTTTCAGCTAGGAAATCCGAACAGATGAAAAGTTCTTAGTGGATAAAAAGAAGTCTATATCTACGTTCACCAATGCTATGTTAAGTGGTTTTGAACTATATCCTCGTTGGGTGCCCCTGATATTAGTGAGTTTACGCAACAGGACGGCAGGAAGAAGAGGACGGCAGAACGCTCGTGTGTGACAAACGTGACAAGGCTATTTCTTACGTGTTTTGTCGTGATCTTCACTTAACATCAATGTTTTCTGGTCTTTTACAAAAAGATCTGTTTAAAGGAAAGTGAATTTTGGCGAAAAGTTATTTCAAACAAAATTATTGTCACGCTTGTCACACAAGGTTTGCCGTCTTCTTCCCTCTCCCGTCCTGTTGCGTAAGTTCACTATTAGCGTTAATATTTGTCGATTTGTGAAGTCAGATGGTTTGAAGTAGGTTATGGCATCGATATTACCGAATAATTTGTGCAAATGTTGGAAAAAAACCAGCGCGAAACTCTGACATCTTTCATCATCGTTTACAGCTTGTTTACAATCTGCAGCGGCCCATTTTGTACGATAACTTGATCAGATATCTCTTTTCGGAACAATTTCTTTCATTCAGGAATTTAATTTTGACATAAAATAAATCAAGAATGCCAAAACTATCCGTTTTGTTGCTGGTTGGCACATGGTTAAGCTTTCCTAAAGACTTTCTTTCTCTGCGAAATGGCATCGTCGTGAGATGTAAACTGCTTTCCAGCTTTGTACTTTATAAGTTTTAAAGTAGCGAATTGTGATGCTCTGTAATAAAATGTGGAAACCAAGACTTTTTAATATTAAGAAGGGCTAGGTAATTAACTTGCTCTGTGTTTTATTCTTTCTAAAATTGTTGTTTGCGGATCAATAGCCCGATTTGTTTATGGCTCGTGTTCCGGATGCCTTTTTCTATGGTTTACCGGTATAATAAACCATAGGTTTTTGACCAATCAGATCGCGCGTACTATCTCAGTTATTTTATAAAATACGATATTGGACGATGCAGACTCTGCAAATCGTAATAACTTTGTCCCATCATCATGCTCTCCGGGAAACTTTTCTCAAGGTGACCGGTATCTAAAAGTAAACTGCTAAACGGCACCGGAACCAGCTTTAGGCGCGCACTGATTTCAAATAACTGTCACTTGTATTGAAGAGAGAATTGTGGGTAGGGACAAAAAAAATGGGAGGGAAGGAGGAAGGGAGGGGGGAGGGGGGAAGATAGTTATTCTGTCTACATCCACTTCTACACAAATCCCTAACCACAAAACAAGCAAAAAAACATAAGCAAACAGCACAGTAAACAAGTTATAAGACATGGGAAGTTGAGAAAAATTACAAAATGTTTGCTGACCCGGTTTTCATAACTCCAGGTAGATCTACATCAAACCAAATATACAAATTATATGTATATTTTCTGGACACAGTGATCAGCAACATATAAAATTCTGTTGTCTGCATCTTATAGCAGATGCAGACGTACATTCAGACTTCAAATCTATAAAATAATCTTCAGCGCTGACTCGCTTCATGAGCTCATTAAAATTGATGGTCGTAGATCTTTCCTTGTCGTTGTAGTTAACAAAGTTCCATACCGATGCACCTCTATATGAGAGAGAATCTTTCATGTATCTTGACTCGTGCCTTGGTACGAGTAGGCGGTTCTGGTCTCGAATGAAGTAAGAGCTAACGCGATTTTGGCCAATATTCTCATACATTATATCAGGTAAGGATTCGCCATGAGCCCCATAAAAAAGTCTAAGAACGTCTAACTTTTAATAAATAGAAAAGGAAGGCAACTGCACTGAACATATCTAAGCACGTCCTCTGAAGCCATATCCTTCGGTAAATTATAGATCATACGTGCCGCTCTACAGTGAAGTCTTTCTATTGACTTAAAAGATCAGAATTTCAACACGAACCCCACAAAACTAAACCCTACTTAACAGCGGGAAGAATCACTTTAAAATAAAAGTCCTTTAAAATTCCTTTTGGTAAAAAACGAGAACGTTTGAGCAAGTCCAGTTTTTTGGCAAACACGTTGGCCATCCAGGTGAGTTTCTGGTCTACTATCCGACCTAACATTTTCGTCTTGGTAACCAAACTTAACACTGAGTTTCCTAAGTACACAAGAGCGAGAGGACCGATCCGTGTCCCCTTGGTGAAAAGGGTGACCTCGCTCTTTCTGGGATGTGGCGTTAACCGGTTGTTTAGACACAATTAAGTTGTAAAACTCTCGTAAGGCCTTATTCAGTTGATCGATCGCCAGATCAGCTGTTTCTCCAACACAGGTATCATCCGTATACATATAAACGGACCCAGAAAGCACAGAAGAAGGTAAGTCGTTCGTGAATAACACGAACAGTGTCGTTCCTAAAACCGATCATTGTGGGATCCCTATCGACACAGGTAACAAATCCGACTTTACACCATTAAGCACAGTAAATTGTTGTCTTCCACTGAGGTAACTGCATATTAAGTCAAGGAGGGAACCATTAACTCCAAGGCACAGTTCAGTTTTTTTCAACAAGATATCAGAGGCACACTATCAAACACTTTTTTAAAGCAGCTTCCAATACATGGTCGTATTCCTAAAAAACCTTTCTGATATGTAACGCTCCACTTTCGAGATCGGCGCGGCGCAGCTTCGCCCCGGCACAGAAATCGCGCTGCCATAATCGTTCTTGTGGGTGAAAAGAAGCCCTATCAGGGACGTTTTTCCTGACGGCGCAAAAGCTATCCGTTATAGTGTGATCATAGCCTCAATAATTTCCTTTCTA
The DNA here is from genome assembly GCF_958299795.1 of Porites lutea. Taxonomy (NCBI): domain Eukaryota; kingdom Metazoa; phylum Cnidaria; class Anthozoa; order Scleractinia; family Poritidae; genus Porites; species Porites lutea. Next base: position 48,408,503 of record NC_133202.1, on the reverse strand, counting down.
GAACTTACTGTTCGGAAGAAGGTTTAAGGTTTCTCACTTCTTAGCAGTCCTGAAAAAATTACACAATTTACATGTCATCTCTCCGCTTCATACGAGTGCTACCCGGCTTTATACACACTCAATCCAGACTGATCGAAATGTTGTCAGTAGCCGTTTACTTTTGTTTATTATTGTTATAGTATTTCTTTAACCGGGGCGAATTGTTTAATTCCCGGTTTATCAGGGTAAATCAAATGCAATCAGTCAACAGTTACTGATTATATTATGCTAATAACCCGCACTTCACTGAAGAACATGCCAGACAAATAAGTTGTTGTGACAAGGAAGCCTAAAGAAGCTGGGAGCTTATTTAAAATGGCCTGGTGCAGCTCCAACTTACCATTTCTAGTTGTGTTTTTGCTATATGCTTCAGTTGCATTGAAAAGTAAGTCATACTTATTTCTCATTATAGTTAATATATACTTTCAGTTAGCAGACGATTTCACCTAGCCGAAAAGCGGGTCTGCGTGTCCTTAGGCCCAGTTCATGCGTCGTGCTTCCACTGTGCCGTTGCCTCCTACAGAAGCACGTCAAAGGCACGACTTCAATTCAGACATCATGCCAGAATCAAGGTTATTGTGATCGTTGTATCAAGTCAGCGTTGATTAAAACTAACAAACAAAAAAAACACAGAAATGGCGGGACCATAAATCCCGCTAACATTACATTTCCGAAAGTGATTTATGAATTTGTTTGACACGGCATAAGCACTACATTTGAATCACATGCCGTGCCACGGCAGAGCTATTCTAACTTTGAAATTGCTCTACCAAACCGAATTCAAAACCTTCATTCAGACGTCGTGCTAATGTCGCCCCTTCGTCGAACTTAATTCTAAGAATTGAAAATTCTGCACGGCAAAATCATAACGAAATGTCGGGCTGTCGTTTATTTGGTGTTCATAGAAACAGTTCCGTCCAGCTAAAAGCTGTTGTCTAAGCGCTCAAAGTATTAGAACGAATTAAGTCCCGCTCGTTCTTCCAATTACCAAGGACACCGGAAAATCATTTTATGTAACTTACTTTGACTAAGTTTGTAGGTTGTTTAATTTAATTGATAGCCTTTTCTAGGCGTTTAGATGGTTGGGAGAGAGGTAAATCGCACGGGGCGAATGGAACAGGCTCTTTAATTGACCTATTAGAGCTAATTTTGTTCATTAGTTTATGGGCGCCAACCTAAAATTTGTGTTTGAAAAAAAAGTGAATAACGTTTGCTCAAGTAATTAAGTAGTTAATGTTGTCAAACTAGGAATTATAGTTTCCTTAAAAGTACTTAAAAAGATTGGAAAACAGCATCAACGTCGCCCAAATTACCACTGTTCATTAAATATTCTCGTTGCTGAATGTTATATCTATTTTATACAAATATGTTATGTAAAAAAAAAAAAAAACAAGACAAAGCACATTGGCAATTAACTTCTGGTTTTATGCAGACTAATCTTTTACAGTGTTAATATATGTAATTGCGCTGGCGCTGCTGTTAGAAAGAACTGTTCAATAGTGTGAAATACCCCAATTTTACTGATAGTCCTTGCTTGTGCAACGAATATACTGATAGTCGTTGCTTGTGCAACGAACATTGGATTTTCCCTCGGCGGAATGTCGTTTTGAGTCCTAGGGTATTTCATTAGCCGGCAATTTTTTCTTGAGTCAAAAGGTCATTTTCGCGGAAAAGAAAGCTCTCAAAGCTGTTATCAACAGCTTTGAAAAGAAAACAATGGTAAGGGGAGTCTGTATCAAGGAACGTTGCGAAGGCATTTATCATTAACCGTAGCTTCTAATCACTGACCGTGGTTGTGCACAAGTACGTTACTTCCGGTAACTAAGATGATTTTTCAGTGACGGAGCTTAAAATGCTTAACAGGAGCAATGCAAGGTTTCAGATATCTTGTAAGTTATGTTAATTTCGTGGCGAAACACGCATGACAGCGGTAAATCAAGCCCTCTGGCATCGGCATAAAACAATCAAGGAGTTCACTTGAATTCACATGACTAATTCACGTGACAAAACTGAGACCACTAAGGGTTCATTGCGGTACAGTCGAAAGCTACAACACTAAAGCATCTGAGACCATTTGAGATTATAATTTATTTTTCAAATAAATAATTCCTTGTCTAACTGAGTACGAGGCAGCGTGGCCGAGCAGTTAGAGCGCTGGACTTCGGAGGCCCCGACAAGTCCTGCTCTGAGCGTTAGCTGGATTTGTTCACGGTAGTCTAGAGTTCAAATTCCTCGGACACGTTTGTAAATAGCCAGCTGGTTTGCCTCCGGCCAGTTGGGATTCTTAGCCCTGTTAGGTTCAATTTGAATTATTTGTTTCAGGCATTTGCTCGGCCCCACTAGCATTAGTGCTATAAATACTGCCGAGGGTAAATAACGGAATTATTACATCTTGCATGGAACAGAAGAACAACATATTTTTGGTTAATTCTAATTAAGGGAAATTATTCTTCAGACATATATGGCTGTTCTCCTAACCCATGTGCAAATAATGGAACGTGCACAGGTGCACCAAACAACTTTGCGCTCCTGACTTTGAAGGGAGGAATTGTACCAAAAATAAGTTCTTTATAATGAAATGTAAATGTCCATTAATAACTTAACCAAGAGGGAATAATGGACAGAGAGGGAATCTTAGGGCGTTGGTTGGAATATGTGAATTTCACTCCAGTTTTTTTTGGAGTATGTGGTTAAACAGAGGTCTAATTCCTAAGATGTCGGCACATTTTAATCGATTGCTTAAAACGTCATTAAGTCCACGCGCGACTGCCTCAAAAGCAAACAATGCAGAATATTGTTATGGTAACTGTTGAAACTCTTTTGACCGGTTTAGAAACCACTTATCAGGAAGAGAACAAATTGTTAAATTCAAATTAACCAGTTCAGATTACTTAACAATTAAGTGTGGTGTGCCACAAGGGTCTGTTTTAGGACCGCTCTTGTTTTTAAGATATGTCAATGATATATGTAAAAGCTATGAGATATTTAACAGTTAATGAATGAGGCTGAGTATCTTATGAAGAATTATGGAGATCGGGGAGGGTGTTCGCCGAGGCTGATAACACCCTCCGAGATCTCCATAATTCTTCATATGATACGAAAGCCGAATTCAATAACTGTTTTATTATTCATTCAAAATAATTCCTACTTTAAAAACATGGCTGAACATGCTTACCTCCATCGATCCATCGATGTTAAGTTCGTCTTCGATAGTGCACATTTGGGGTTGTTCAGCTCCGCAAATATTCTCCAAATAGCAGATGTCGCCCTTCCAATTGTCTTCTTGCTGTTCTTGTTATGTTTTTAGCTATTTTTTCGCCTAGTTCGTACTGTTGAAAAGACTGAAATGTCAGCCTGTTTTCAAGGTCACAACCAAAAAACTATATTTTCCACTTCACCCCACACCACGAGCATTGAATTACTTAAAACCCTTTGAAAGATCCACTGCGCAGAGTTTGCGTGTTGGCGTTGCATTCTCTATATTCAGGCTGTCGATACATTTGGCTGCTGCTGCACGTTCCATTATCGCAAGAATTTGAAAATCAATGCCAATGTTTCAAATCCCAATTTCTCCTCAGTAAAACGGCCTTAACCCAGGGTACTGATTAACAGAGGAAAGCTTCACACGCCATGTGGTAAAGCTATCCATGTGTCAAAGGTCATTTTTGCGGAAAAGAAAGCCTTCTAGACTGTTCACAGTCCCCTATTCTTCCTTAAGATCATCGAGATCGAGCGCTTTGCGGAACCGGCGGCCATCTTGTTTCAAATGTTCCAAGTCTAGCCTTGGGATGAGTGTCAATTCTACTTAAGAGGCGGGGGATACACTGCTATAAACCCCGACGCCCTCCCTCTCGGTACATATGATAGTCGCCCCTACAGGTAAGCGCTCGACTCTGACGATCTTACGAACAAATAGGTGACTGTGAACAGTCTAAAAGCCTTCAGACACCTTTTGCGAAAAATTTAAAGAATTTTAAAATAAAAGCACAAACAAAGTAAAAGGTGCAAACGTAGTAGAAGAGACTGGTTATGAAAGCCGGCAAACATCAAAGATGAAAACAACGGTGCTGCAATTTTTGTTGGAAACTCAGAACAAAAGCAAAAGCATTTCTCTCCTCTTCGAACTAAACTCTATTTTCATGTAAATTCTCGGAGA
>NC_133202.1:48266808-48399308 GCF_958299795.1 Porites lutea | reverse complement strand
TACCGGAACTAGTTAGCAAAGTGCCATCAACACAGCTGGAAAGAAAGCCTAAAAATCAGTAAGGCTGCCAAGTTTGAAGTGATATGTTGCAAATCTCCGAAAATACTAACGTTTGTATGGCGGGGGCACCACCATCATACAAACGTCTGTAACATTTCCCAACTTCATGGAACAATATCTTTTCGCTCTCTTTGGACGTATCATCTTCAGACACTTGTTAAGTTGCCTTAGGTCCTCCGTCCAGCTGCAATGTCGATGGATATTCGCTTGTACTGCTGTTTATCAAAAGTAGAAAAAGCCGTGGGAGGGTGATTAATGTAATGTTTTCCTCAGACTTCATAAGCTTATGTCAAACGTATCTCTGGGTACGAATGCATTTGAGTGGGGAATAAAGCTCTCCAGCATCTTCAAAAATCAGAAACATGTTGAAAGAACCATTTTCAAGTCTTGTTTACTTACTGGAAGCATTGCAAAACAAGATCGCAGCGACTTTGAACAGAGAAGAGCCAACAGCGTACAGCTATCACTCTCTTTCTTAACGGGGTAACTGTAAATACACACGGTCACAAAATTTATTTATTTGTTTGCTGTCAGCTTTTACGCATGGTTTTATATGTTACCCAGATTCATGTAATGGCTGAAAATCTTTGTAAGTTCGTCTTAGCTTTTCGAAAAGATCCCTTTATAGTTAAAAGTTTGTTGCTTTAATCATCATGGAAGGCTCCAAACTAACTGAAAAAAGTTAGCACACTTCTAAAAAAAATCCATCGTACATACCAAAATTATTCGCATTGGGATTAATTTTGTACAAAACCATGACTTTTGGCTACTTAAAACGAGCTGAATTCACCAAAGAACTTAATGAATTGTTCCATAATCGTGTTTACCATTGTTTCAGGGAAGATATCTTTGGTCCGACTGTATATCATAACTATATTTGTGTTGGAGGGGGGGGGGGGGGGGAGGGGAATAATGCGAACCCCTTCTCTTAACGCAGGACAAATTTGATAACTCGGCATTGTTTTTATTTAGTTATGCTTAGTAAGGCCTGCCACCGTTTCTACGGATCCGGATAATTTGTCCACTGGGAAAAGTACTTTTCGAAACCACTCGCTCTAAAATCAGACTTTTGTTTAAAGTTGGTGTGGAATTTAAAAAAAAAATGGGGACACAGAAAGGAGACTTGCAAACTTATCAGAAATGGCATTAACGTCGCTATTTCAAATCATCCATTGAATTGTGAGTATTCACGAGTGTACACAAGTTATTGGATGTTCCTGGACGTAGCAAAGACACTTGAAATAAAGCGGAAATAGATGGACATGGCACTCATACTGTCTCAGAATTCCAGTGTGGACCAGTGATTGATATAAACAAAATGCTCCCCATAGAGACTTCACTTGGCACATGATAAAATCGGGAGACTGCGGAAAGGTTAAAACCTCCGAGACGCAGGCCTCATCAAAGATGGTTATCTAGCCCCTTCTTCAAATCAAATTAATACGTCGTTATATATATAATTAGTATAGGCACGTTCTCGGATTTTCCTGAAGAAGACAAAAACATCTGGACGAAAGGATACTGATGTCTCCTTACGGATCTCCTTGGCCGTTTCTTTTTTCAATATTACTTTCAGGTAAATGTTTGGGCACAAAAGTCGAGCTTTGCTTGCAAAGAGCGCTAAAAGAAAGATACAAAACCTTGGTTTTGGTGATAAATGTTGGTCACCCAAGATGTTATATATACCCATTACGTCTAACATCGTGAAACAAAATTGAGAGAGGGTCGAACTTGCAAGCGTGTCAGGTCTGAAGACAAAGAGGACGAGCAGAAGGAACGCTGTCAACTAGCACTATTCCAACATTTATTTTTGCAGCCGGGTCCTTACCGACCGAGGGTGATAGTCAGAAGGTCATAGATTCGACTCCTATTGGAAGCACTCGGATTTTTCCTTCCGAGCCGCTTGTGTCACTAATTGAAAAATCATGTTCCTCGGGTATTCACCAGACTCAAAATTCACCATGACATCTCTATCATCGTTTATTGAATATTTAATATTTGGTGTTCATTCAAACGTTTAATTTCATGAAGTAATTGATTATTTTTTCACTTTCTTACGGGACAAAAAACCAAAAAAGCCTTACGACTAAACATCAAGTATTTATTTAAGCCAGGCCCTTTGTTCATTAGAAGAATGACATGCCAAAATTGCTTTTTAAAAACAAGTTCAGCGACAAAAATAGATGCAATTACCTATAGCTTGTGTACCAGAGTATTCAAAAGAGCCTTGGCCTCCACCTTTACCAGCAAGGTACCCAAACACACGACTTCAAGCGCTGCTCATGTGTCAACCTATGTCACGAATGGTGTCTTCATCTGTACCCTAACTAGTGTCACAGCAAGTAAATCGACTTCAGCCTCTACCAGCGTGTCAGCCACTGTGTCTACAAGTGTCCTGCCCTTTGCCTCGAATTATGAGACGCCAAGTAACTCGAACATTTCCTCTCCTAACTTTCCAATCAGTGTTTCAGGAACTACCTCTTTCTTAACACAGACAAATGCCTTAGCCAGTAAGTCAACCTCTACCGCTGCTAACTTGTTAACCAATGTGTCGCCAGCCGTCTCGCCCTATACCCCTAACAGTCTAACGCTCACTTACTCGACCTCTTCCTTGACTACCTTGTCAACTAGTGTGTCGCCAGGTTTTTTTGTCTCTACGTCAAACATCTGGACACCCCGTATTTCGACCTCTGCCTTGGCTAACGTCTCATTCCGTACATCGTTAAGTGCCTCCGCCTTTGCTACCGCTAGTGTTCCACCAAGTTCATTCACTTCCACCTCTGATAAAAGTGCTTTGCCAAGTTTCTCGGTCTTTACCCCGATCAATGCAACGCCCAGTAACTCAACCTATACATCAGTGAACTTGTCAACTGGCCCGTCGTCGTCAAGTGTCTCGGTCGCCACATTGACCAGTATTACGCGCAGTAACCCCACCTCTACCTCAGCTAAATTGTCAACCAGTGTGTCACCAGGTGTCTCCGTTTCTAGACCGACCAGTGGTACGTAGAGTAACTCGACCACTCCCTCTCCTGACTTCTCAATAAGTGCGACACCAAACGTCCTGGTATTAACCCCGACCAGTTTGACGAACAGTAACTCAAACTCTACCTCTGTCAACTTGTCAACCAGTGCGTCGCTAAGTGACTCGGGTACTTCATCGACCAGATTACTGCGCAGTAACCCGACCTCTTCATCAATAAACTTGACAACCATAGCGTCACCACTTCGCTCGGCCTCGATCCCGCCCAGTATCCCGCCAAGTAACTCCAACTCTTCCTCTACTACGTTATCAAACAGTACATCGCCAAATTTCCTGTCCCTCAATTCAACAATCGTGACGTTCAGTAACTCAACCTCCACCAGAGCTAACTTGCCGTCCACTAAATCACGAAGTGTGTTGGTCGCCACATCGATTAGTTTGACGCCTAGCAACACGACCTCTCCTTCTGCTTATATGTCAAACATTGAGTCCCCAAATGTCTTGGCATTCACACCTCCTTTCATGCCCATTACCTCGACCTCTCCCTCAACTAACTTGTCAACCAGTTCGTTACCAAGAGTCTCGGCAACAACCCCGTTCAGTCTGACGAACAGCAACTCAAACTATTCCTTTGCCAACTTGTAAACCAATTCATCAGCAAACGTCTCGGCTATTACATTGATCAATTTGACGGAAAGTAACTTGACCTCAACCTCCGTCTCGGCCGCCACTTCGACTAGTTTGACGCCCGGTTACTCGACCAGTGTCTCAGAATATACCTGGACCAGTGTGACACGCAGTTTGTCAAACAGTACCTCTTCTAAATTGCCAAACAGTACCTCCGTCCTGAGTGTGATGCCCATTGACTCGACCTCTACTACCTTGTCAGCCCCTGCTGCCCCAAGTGCACGTTTTTTTACTTCCATCAGATTGGCCTTTACGCTGACCAGGTCGACACTTAAAATCCCGACCTCTGATGATTTTTTAACCAGTGCGTCACCGAGGTTCTCATCATCAACCCCGACAAGTTTGACAGCACGTTTGACGAACGACAACTCGACCACTACATATCCTAACTTTTCAACCAGTACTTTGCTAAGTGTCTCAGCCTTTACCCTGGCCATTGCGACACCCAGTAACTCGCCCTAGACCTCAGGTCACTTGTCAACCAGAGCATCATCAAGTGTCTTAGTATCTACCCGCCTGCGTTTGATGAGCACCACCTCTACCTCTACATCTGCTACCTATTCAACCACTGGTTTTCTCGGTACCTCGGCTGTTACCCCAATCAGTGTGACACCCAAAAACTCACTCTTTGCCTCAGCAAAGAATCCCAGTACTTTTTGCAAACGTATCAAGCGATACGTCGCTAGGTGTCTCGGCCTAGAGTTTTATTCAGAGAAGCGCACCCACTTCCTCTGATAACCTGTCAACCAGTGCGTCATCAAGTATCTTGGTATCTACCCTACCACGTTTCATGACCACCATCCTTACCTCTACATCTGCAACCTATTCAACCACTGGTTTGCCAGGTATCTCGGCCATTACCTGAATCAGTGTGACAACCAAAAACTCAGCAAAGACTCTCAGTGTTTTGTCTAGTGTATTGGCCTCTAGCTTGATCAGCGTCACTCAAAGTAATTCGTCCTCCTTTTCTACTAACATTTCAATCATAGCGTCACAAAATGTCACGACATCAACTGCTACTACTGTTTTGTCCTCAACATCGCCCAGTTTGACCCCTAGCAACTTGACCTCTACCTTAACTAGCCTTTCATCGAGTGCCTCGCCAACTGTCTCGGTATTCAAAGTTACTGGTTTGGAGCCCAGGAGCTTGACTTCTGCCTCAGCTAAATTATCAACCATTGTTTTGCCAAATGTATCGGCCACCACATCGAGTACTTTGACGCCCAGAAACTTGCCCTCAGCCTCGTCCAACTTGTCAACCAGGTCGTCTCAAAGTGAATCGACATCAACCCCGATCATTTTGACAAAGGGCAACTCAACTTTTGCACCTGTTTACCCGTCAGCTACTGCGTCGCCTAGTGTCTTGAATTCCTCAAAGACGAGCTCAGCGACTAGAAACTCGACCTCCACCTGAACTAACTTGTTCCCCAGTGCGTCACTAAGTATGTCTTTCTCAACATCGTTCAGAATTACGTCCAGTAACTTCAGCTGTCCCTCTACTTTCTCGTCAAACGTTGCATTGCCAAGTGTCCCGGCATTCAAACCGACCAGTATGTTGCTTAGTCTCTCGGCCTCTACCTCAGATCGCTTTTCAACTAGTACGTCACTAGTTGCCCGGACACCATCATCAATCAGTCTCACGAATACCAACTCGAACTCTACTTTTGCAAACTTATCAACCGTTGCGTCGTCAAGTGTCTTGGCCTCCAGTCGTATGCAGAGTAACTCGACAACTTCCTCTTCTAACGTGTCAAGCAGTGCATCATCAAGTGTCTTGGTATCTACCCTCCCTCGTTTGATGAGCACCATCTCTGTGCTTACATCTGTAACAGTTGTACCTGGTGCTTTTCCAGGTGTCTCAGCTTTTACCCCGGACAGCAGTGTGGCACCCAGTAACTCGACCTTTACGTCAGGTAACTTGGTAAGTAGTGCCTCGCCAAATCTCTCGACGTTTCCATCTATCCATTTGACGCCGATTAGCTCGACCTCTATATCAGGTGACCTGTCAACTAGTGCATCACCAATTGTCTCGTCATCAACCTCGAACAGTTTCAAGAACAGCAACTCTAAGTCTATTTTTTAACTTGTTAAGCAGTGTGCTGCTAAGTGTCTCCGCTTCTACATCCATTAGTTTGACCCCTATTAGCTCTATTTCTTCCTCAGCTATTTTGTCGAACAGTTTCTCGCTTAGTGTCTCGGCCTCTTCCCCGACCAGTATGACGCCCAGTTCTTTGACTTCTACTGCTTACCTGTCAACCAGTGTGGCACGAAGTGTCCTGGCTTTCACTCTCATAAGTGTTAGGTCCAATGATTCTACCTTTACCCCTGCTACCTTGTCAACCAGTGTGTCGTTAAGTGTCTCGGGCTCTGCTCCGACAAATTCCATGCCCAGTTATTTGGCCTTTTTTCGCCTGCTTACTTATCGACAAAGGTGTCGTCAAGTGTCTCAGACTCTAACGCGACGATTATCGTACCCAGTGCCTCGATTACGTCCTCTGCTACCTTGTCAGGCAGAGATTCGTGAATCACCTCGGTCTCCACCTCGATAATTGTTGCACCCTATGAATCCACCTCCAACACCTCTAACTTGTCGACCAAGTGTTACCAAGTGTCTTGGTCTCACCGATCATTTCCACGCTTAGTGATTCAACCTTTACGTCAGCTAACTTATCAACCAGGTCGGTGCGAAGTGTCTTGGACTCTTCCGGGCCAGTGTCATGGCCAGTAACTCGATCACTAATTCTTCTAACTTTCCAACAAGTGCAATACCAAGTGTCTCGGCGTTTACCGAGGCTATTGTGACGCTCCGTTTCTCGAATTCTACTCCTGCTATCTCGCCATCAGGTGGTTTCTCTTTAAGTGTCTCGGCATTCACCCTCACAAGTTTAACGCCCAGTGACTCTACCTCGATGTCTGCTAACTTGTCAACTAGAGGGTCCACAAGTGTCACCGATGGAAAAGGTAATTTCGACAACACTTTTAAAATTAATCGAGTGTTTTCTCTGATAGCGTTGTGTAAGGAATGGGTTCATTATATCTGTTTAGGTCAAACCCAGAAGAAAGATGCCGTTTTAAATTTATCCAAATAAGTGTGTTTATGGGGCCTCGGATTTAAATGGTATATCCTAGAAATTATACCCCTTCATTCATACTTTTGTGCTGAGTTCATATTTCATTCTCAAAAAGTAAATCATAATGATTCTGGTATTTTATGTAGTACAAACAAGACCTTATCAGGTGAAACTTTACCGGGCTGTTTAAGGGTAAATAAAATTTGAGCAAAAATTATGCACCAATGACATCACAGCCAATAGCATCACGGCTTAACTGACAGAAGACCAATGACATCGCGACTTAACTGACCAATCAGGTGAATAAGCAGAGTTTAATACCATCAACTGACATGATACAACTCACTGACTCTGAAGATGACTACCTCAAGGTGTTCCAAACATCAGTCACTGTCAACGAAAGTCCTTTTAAGGATTACGTTCACCGGGATCTTATAAACGAGGAAATTGTGGGTCCTATTCCCAGTTGCCTCAGTTGCCTTTCTGTTCTGCCTTTCTTTGAAAATAGCAAAAACAAACTTTTAAACCGCAAATTTAGGAAAACGTAGCAAAAATAACAGCTGAAAATACATTTCGTTTTAGCGTAGATTGTTTTAAAAGGTGAAATGTATGTTTTCTGGTCCTTTAAAATTACTTTTAGTAAACAAGGTGTAGGGGTCTTTTAGTGCTGGCCAACTTTTAGTTGGATCATGACGAGGTCTTCTTTAACAAACTAAAATCTGATCGAAAGAGGCCAATTAATGTATCTCATTGGTAGCCAGAGTAAGAAAGTAAAAAAGAAATTGAAAATCACAAGCTTTTCAAGGAGAGCTGGAGGAAAGTAGCTAAGCACCGACAACAAGTACGACAAAGAAGAAAGCCCTTTCCTCTTTCGTAATCGTAGTTCTATTCGAAAACAGATCATGTAAAGAAATGTGTTAAAATGTTGTATTTATTTACTTACAATCGTTTTCTAAAATTCGTTTATCGAATAGCAAAAACAGTCTCAGTGTCCATCTGTACCATCGTACAAGTAATGCTTTGAGATTTCACAACGATTTCAAACTAAAGGCACTACATTTTCAAATGTATATAGCAATATAATATAGTTAAATATAATCAAGAGTATCCATGTGTTATTATGAATGTCAAGCTGTGTAGGTAACAGAAGTTCCAAAGTGGACGTTTTGCCTTACAAAATACTTGATCGAACCCCATGAAATACAAAATTATATAGGGCCAACAAAAGAAAATTACTCCCTTTTAATGTAACAGAAAGCCGCTCAACTCATACATACCTACAAACGAAATCAACACTAACTTCCTAACTTGCAAACACTTTCTAATCCAAAGAAAAACTGCCCAAAAATCATTTCAAATAAGAATGTCTTTTCACAACATGATTAATTGCCTATAATTCCTTCTATCAAATGCTACCCAGCGTGATGTCGAAATTGACACTTTCATAGTACAGCCAATGGATAGACGTAATCTTTTAGGCCTTTTAATTGACAGGAACTTGTTGTTTAGTAACCGTATATCTTCAGCTTGTAAGAAAGTGAAATTAAGAATATACAAGGCCGCCATTTTGCGATATCAGACATACTGCAGCCTCGTTTGGGACTTTTGTAGAGGCTCAGACCGGAGAAAGCTTGAGAGGGTCAATGAACGGGGTCTGCGGCTGTATTTTGCAATTGGACATGATCATATGATGAGTTACTTACGCGTGCACGGATGACTAGTCTTTACAATAGGCGCCTGCAGGATATCGCAATCCTCAGCGTGTCATTGTCAAGTCATAACTTACGAAATTCAGACTTCTTTATTCCTAGATTCAATACCGTAAAATACGGCAGACACAAGGACAGGGACCTAGCCACATTATAGGCTTTCAAAACAAGTATTGGCAAGAAAGTCTTTTCAAGTTTCATAGCTGAGAACAAATGTTGAAATTCTAACTTGTGTAGTACTCGAGACCGTTTTGATAATTTACTTTTAGATTATTTAGAATGTAGACTATTTTATCGTTATTATTATCTATTTATTTATTCACGTTTATAGAAATATGTTAACGATGTTAATGTAATTTTGTAGTGAATATTTATTGTTAATATTCTCAAATGTAATCTTAAGCTTATTAAACAGATTTTATTAACTAGGTGTCCCCGATTAGTAGGCTGCTTGTGGCCACCTAGAAAATTTTGACACGTTAATAAAGTTGTTCATTCATTCATTCCTCCACTGCTAATGTTTCAGCCAGTGCATCGACCAGTGTCTTGGCCTCCACATCATCCGATGTTTCGGCGAGTGTCTCGGCCTTCACCTCTCTTAACGTGTCAGCCAATGTGTCGAAACGTGCCTGGGCCTCCACATCACCTAATGTGTCTACAAGTGTCTCGGCCTTCACCTCTGCTACCGTGTTAGCCAGTGAGTCGACCAGTGCCTTGCCCTCCACATCACCCAATGTGTCGGCAAGTGTCTCGGCCTCAACCATTGCTAACCTGTCAGCCAAAGTGTCGCCCAGCGCCTCGACCTCCACGTCGCCCAGTGTGTCAACAAGTGTCTCGGCCGCAACCTCTCCTAACGTGTCAGCCAATGTGTCGACCAGCACCTCGACCTCCACATCGCCAAATGTGTCAGCAAGTGTCTCGGCCTTCACCTCTGCTAACGTTTCAGCATTTGAGTCGACCAGTGCCTCGGCCTCCAAATCTCCCACTGCGTCAGCAAGAGTGTCAGCCAATGGGTCGACCAGTGCGTTGGTCTCCCCATCACCCAATGTGTCGGCGAGTGTCTCGGCCTACACCTCTGCTAACGTGTCACCTAATTTGTCAACCAGTGCCTCGGCCTCCACATCGTCCACTGTGTTGGAAAGTGTCTCATCCTCCACATCTGCTAAAGTTTCAGCCAATGTGTCGACCAGTGCCTCGCCCTATACATCGCCCAGTGTTTCGGCAAGTCTTTCGTCCTTCACCTTTCTTAACGTGTCAGCTAATCTGTCGACCGGCGCCTCAGCCTTCACATCACCCAAGGTGTTGGCAAGTGTTTCACTCTCCACATCTGCTAACGTTTCAGTCAATGTGTCGACCAGTGCCTCCACCTCCAAGTCGCCCAGTGTGTCGGCAAATGTCTCGGTCTTCACCTCTGCTAACGTGTCAGCCAATGTGTCGACAAGTGCCTCGACCTCCACATCTCCCAGTGTCTCGGTAAGTGTCTTGGCCTCAACCTCTCCTAACATTTCAGCCAATGTGTCGACAAGCCGCTCGACCTCCATATCGCCCAATGTGTCAGCAAGTGTCTCATCCTTAACCTCTGCTAATGTGTTAACCAATGTTTCGCCCAGTGCCTCTGCCTCCACCTCGCCCACTGAGTCGACGAGTGCCTCGGCCTCTCCATCGCCTAATGTGTTAACAAGTGTCTCGGCCTTCTCCTCTGCTCTCGTGTCCCCATTGCCCCCTGCGTCGGCAAGTCTTTCGGCCTTCACCTCTGCTAACGAGTCAGCTAATGAGTCGACTCCTGCCTTGGCCTCCACACCACTTAGTGTGTCCGCAACTAGCTCCACCTCCACCTCTGTTAGCGTGTCAATCAATGTGTCGACCACTGTCTCGGCTTCCACGTCTGCTCAAGTGTGTCACCTAGTATGTCGATCAGCGTCCGCCTCCAAATTGCTACCCACAGCCTCCCCCTCTGCTATCGGGTCATCCAGTGTGTCTATCAGTCCCTCGACCTCCGCATCGCCCAGTGAGTCCACAAGTGTCTCCGCCTTCACCTCTGCTAGTGTGGCTTCCAGTGTATCGACCAGTGCCTCGGCCTCCACCTCTTCTCAAGTGTGTCACTTAGTGTGTGGCTCAACCTCCATATCGCAGTTTGTGTCGGCAAGTGTCCCGGCTTTCACCTCTGCTAACGTGTCAGCTTATGTGTCCACCAAAGCCTCGACCTCCACATCGCTTAGTGTGCCGGCAAATATCTCGCCTCCCACCTCTGCTGGGCTGTCAGCCAATTCGTCTATCAGTGTCTCGGTCTCCACATCGCCCAGTGTCTCGACAAATCTCTCGTCCTTCACCTTTGCTAACGTGTCAGCTAATCTGTCGACCGGCGGCTCGGCCTTCAATACACCCCCAGTGTTAACTAGTGTTTCACTCTCCACATCTGCTAACGTTTCAGCCAATGGGTCGACCAGTCCCTCGACTTCCACATCGCCCAGTCTGTCTGCAAATGTCTCGGTCTTCACCTCTGCTAACGTGTCAGCCAATGTGTCGACCAGTGCCTCTGCCGCTACATCGCTCACAGTGTCGACAAGAGTCTCGGCCTTCACTGCTGCTACAGTGTTAGCCAATGAGACGACCAGTGCCCTTGCCTCCAGACCACCCAATTTGTCTTCAAGTGTCTCGGCCTCAACTTCTGCTACCGTGTCACCCAACGTATCGACCAGTGCCTCGACCTCCACATCGCCCAGTGTGTCGGCAGGTGTCTCGGCCTTCACCTCTTCTAACCTGTCAGCCAATGCATCGACCAGTGCCTCTGCCTCCACATCACCGACCGTGTCGATAAGTGTGTCGGCCTTTATCTCTGCTAATGTGTCAGCGAACGAGTCGACCAGTGCCTTGGCCTCCCTATCACCAAATGTGTCGGCAAGTGATTTGGCCTCCACGTCTACTAACTTGTCAGCAAATGATTCGACCAGTGCCTCAGCCCCCACATCCTCCACTGTGTTGGCAAGTGTTTCACCCTCCACATCTTCTAACGTTTCAGCCAATGTGTCGACCAGTGACTCGACCATCACATCGCCCAGTGTGTCAGCAAATGTCTCGGCCTCCACCACTGCTAACGTGTCAGCTAATGTGTCCATCAGTGACTTGGCCTCTCCATCACCCAATGTGTCGACCAGTGTGTCAGCCTCCACATTGTCCACTGTGTTGGCAAGTGTTTCACCCCCCACATTTTCTAACGTTTCAGCCAATATGTCGACCAGTCAATCGACCTTCACATCGCCCAGTGTGTCGGCAAATGTCTCAGTCTTCATCTCTGCTAATGTGCCAGCCAATGTGGCGACCAGTGCCTCTGCCTCCAGATCGCTCACAGTGTCGACAAGCGTCTCAGCCTTCACCGCTGCTAACGTGTTAGCCAATGAGACGACAGGTGCCCTTGCCTCCACATTGCCCACTGCGTCTGCAAGCGTGTCGGCCTTTATCTCTGCTAATGGTTCATCCAATAAATCGACCAGTGCCTTTTCCTCCCCATCACCCAATGTCTCAGCAAGTGTCTCGGCCTCCGACTCTGCTAACGTGTCAGCCAATGCGTCGACCAGCGCCTCGGCCTCCACATCGCCCACTGTGTTGGCAAGTGGGTCACCTTCCACATCTGCTAACGTTTCAGCCAACGTGTCGCCCAGTGCGACGACCTCCACATCGCTCAGTGTGTCGGCAACTGTCTCGGCCTTCACCTCTGCTAACAACTCAGCTAAACTGTCGACTAGCGCCTCTGCCTCTACTTCGCCCACTGTGTTGGGAAGTGTTTCACTTTCCACATCTCGTAACGTTTCAGAAAATGTGTCGACCAGTGTTTCAACCTCCACATTTCTTAGTGTGTCGACACGTGCCTCGACCTCCACATCTCCCAGTGTCTCGGCAAGTGTCTTAACCTCAACCTCTCCTAACATGTTAGCCAATGTGTCGACCAGTCCTTCGACCTTCCTCTCGCCCAGTGTGTCAGCAAGTGTCTCAGCCTTCACCTCTGCTAATGTGTCAACCAATGTTTCGACTAGTGCCTCTGCCTCCACATTGCCCACTGAGTCGACAAGTGTCTCGGCCTCCAAATCGCCCACTGCGTCAGCAACTTTGTCTACCTTCACCTTTGCAAACGTGTCAGTCAATGTGTCGTCCATTGCCTCGACT
Organism: Porites lutea; assembly: GCF_958299795.1. Taxonomy (NCBI): domain Eukaryota; kingdom Metazoa; phylum Cnidaria; class Anthozoa; order Scleractinia; family Poritidae; genus Porites; species Porites lutea. The sequence continues at coordinate 48,386,640 of NC_133202.1, read as the reverse complement.
TCCACATCTCCCAGTATGTCGGCAAATGTCTCAGTCTTCACCTCTGCTAACGTGTCAGCCAATGTGTCCACATCGTCCACTGTGTTGAAAAGTGTTTCATCCCCCACATCGGCTAACGTTTCAGCCAATGTATCGACCAGTGTCTCGGCCTCCATCTCTCCTAACGTGTCAGCCAATGTGTCTAGGGGTGTCTCGACCTCCAAATCGCTCCGTGTGCCGGCGAGTGTATCGGTCTTCATTTCTGCTAACATGTTATTCAATGAGTCGACCAGTGCCTTGGCCTCCCCATCACCCGATGTGTCGGCAAATGTCTTGGCCTCCATGACTGCTAACGTGTCAGCCAATGTGTCGAAACGTGCCTCGGCCTCTCCATCGCCTAATGTTTTGACAAGTGTCTCGGCCCTCTCCTCTGCTCTCGTGTCCCAATTGCCCCCTGCGTCGGCAAGTCTTTCGGCCTTCACCTCTGCTAACGAGTCAGCTAATGAGTCGACTCCTGCCTTGGCCTCCACACCACTTAGTGTGTCCGCAACTAGCTCCACCTCCACCTCTGTTAGCGTGTCAATCAATGTGTCGACCACTGTCTCGGCTTCCACGTCTGCTCAAGTGTGTCACCTAGTATGTCGATCAGCGTCCGCCTCCAAATTGCTACCCACAGCCTCCCCCTCTGCTATCGGGTCATCCAGTGTGTCTATCAGTCCCTCGACCTCCGCATCGCCCAGTGAATCCACAAGTGTCTCCGCCTTCATCTCTGCTAATGTGGCTGCCAGTGTATCGACCAGTGCCTCGGCCTCCACCTCTTCTCAAGTGTGTCACTTATTGTGTGGCTCAACCTCCATATCGCAGTTTGTGTCGGCAAGTGTCCCGGCTTTCACCTCTGCTAACGTGTCAGCTTATGTGTCCACCAAAGCCTCGACCTCCACATCGCTTAGTGTGCCGGCAAATATCTCGCCTCCCACCTCTGCTGGGCTGTCAGCCAATTCGTCTATCAGTGTCTCGGTCTCCACATCGCCCAGTGTCTCGACAAATCTCTCGTCCCTCACCTTTGCTAACGTGTCAGCTAATCTGTCGACCGGCGACTCGGCCTTCACAACACCCCCAGTGTTAACTAGTGTTTCACTCTCCACATCTGCTAACGTTTCAGCCAATGGGTCGACCAGTCCCTCGACTTCCACATCGCCCAGTCTGTCTGCAAATGTCTCGGTCTTCACCTCTGCTAACGTGTCAGCCAATGTGTCGACCAGTGCCTCTGCCGCTACATCGCTCACAGTGTCGACAAGAGTCTCGGCCTTCACTGCTGCTACCGTGTTAGCCAATGAGACAACCAGTGCCCTTGCCTCCACATCACCCAATTTGTCTTCAAGTGTCTCGGCCTCAACTTCTGCTACCGTGTCACCCAACGTATCGACCAGTGCCTCGACCTCCACATCGCCCAGTGTGTCGGCAGGTGTCTCGGCCTTCACCTCTTCTAACCTGTCAGCCAATGCATCGACCAGTGCCTCTGCCTCCACATCACCGACCGTGTCGATAAGTGTGTTGGCCTTTATCTCTGCTAATGTGTCAGCGAACGAGTCGACCAGTGCCTTGGCCTCCCTATCACCAAATGTGTCGGCAAGTGATTTGGCCTCCACGTCTACTAACGTGTCAGCCAATGATTCGACCAGTGCCTCAGCCCCCACATCCTCCACTGTGTTGGCAAGTGTTTCACCCTCCACATCTTCTAACGTTTCAGCCAATGTGTCGACCAGTGACTCGACCATCACATCGCCCAGTGTGTCAGCAAATGTCTCGGCCTCCACCACTGCTAACGTGTCAGCTAATGTGTCCATCAGTGACTTGGCCTCTCCATCACCCAATGTGTCGACCAGTGTGTCAGCCTCCACATTGTCCACTGTGTTGGCAAGTGTTTCACCCCCCTCATTTTCTAACGTTTCAGCCAATATGTCGACCAGTCAATCGACCTTCACGTCGCCCAGTGTGTCGGCAAATGTCTCAGTCTTCATCTCTGCTAATGTGCCAGCTTACGTGGCGACCAGTGCCTCTGCCTCCAGATCGCTCACAGTGTCGACAAGCGTCTCAGCCTTCACCGCTGCTAACGTGTTAGCCAATGAGACGACAGGTGCCCTTGCCTCCACATTGCCCACTGCATCTGCAAGTGTGTCGGCCGTTATCTCTGCTAATGTTTCCGCCAATAAGTCGACCAGTGCCTTTTCCTCCCCATCACCCAATGTCTCAGCAACTGTCTCGGCCTCTGCCTCTGCTAACGTGTCAGCTAATGTGTCGACCAGTGCCTCGGTCTCCACATCGCCTACTCTGTTGGCAAGTGTCTCGGGCTCTATTTCTGCAAACGTTTCAGCCAATGTGTCGACCAGTGCCTTGATCTCCAAATTGCCTAGTGTGTCGGCAAGTGTCTCATCCTTCACTTCTACTAACGTGTTAGCCAATGTCTCGACCAGTATCTCGGCCTCCACATCGCCCACTGTGTCGGCCAGTGGCTCGGCCTTGACCGCTGCTAATGTGTCAGCCAGTGGGTCCACCAGTACCCTGGCCTTGACATCACCCAATGTCTCGGCATTTGTCTCGGCCTCCACCTCTGCTAACGTGTCAGTTAATCTGTCGACCAGTACCTCGGCCTCCACAACGCCCAATGTTTTATCAGGTGTCTCGGCTTTTATCTCTGCAAACCTTTCAGTCAATGTGTCGACCGGTGCCTCGACTGCCACATCGACCAGTGTGTCGGCAAGTGTCCTAGTTTCCAACTCTGCTAATGTTTCAGCCAATGTGTCGACCAGTCCCTTGACTTCCACATCGCCTAGAGTGTCGTCGCGTGTCTCGGCCTTCACGTCTGCTAACGTGTCAGCTAATCTGTTGATCAGCGCGTCGGCCTCCACATCGCCCACTGTGTTGCCAAGTGTGTCTCTCTCCACATCTGTTAACGTTTCAGCCAATGTGTCGACCAGTGCTTCAACCTCCACATCACCCAGTTTGTCGGGAAGTGTCTCGGCCTTCAACTCTGCTAACAACTCAACTAAACTGTCGACCAGCGCCTCGGCCTCCACATCGCCCACTGTGTTCGCAAGTGTTTCACTCTCCACATCTGCTAACGTTTCAGCCAATGTGTCGGCCAGTGCTTCAACCTCCACATCACCCAGTTTGTCGGGAAGTGTCTCGGCCTTCAACTCTGCTAAAAACTCAACTAAACTGTCGACCAGCGCCTCGGCCTCCACATCGCCTACTGTGTTGGCAAGTGTGCAACCTTCCACATCTGCTAACGTTTCAGCCAGCGTGTCGCCCAGTGCTACGACCTCCACATCGCCCAGTGTCTCGGCCTTCACGTCTGCTAACAACTCAGCTAAACTGTTGACCAGCGCGTCTGCCTCTAGTTCGCCCACTGTGTTGGGAAGTGCTTCACTTTCCACATCTGCTAACGTTTCAGCCAATGTGTCGACCAATGCTTCAACCTCTACATCACCCAGTTTGTCGGCAAGTGTCTCGGCCTTCAACTCTGCTAACAACTCAACTAAACTGTCGACCAGCGCCTCGGCCTCCACATCGTCCACTGTGTTCGCAAGTGTTTCACTCTCCACATCTGGTAACGTTTCAGACAATGTGTCGACCAGTGTTTCAACCTCCAAATTTCCTAGTGTGTCGACAGGTTTCTCGGCCTTCACAGCTGCTAACGTTTTAGCCAATGAGACGACCAGTGTGCTCGCATCTGCCTCACCTAATGTGTCCGAAAGTGTCTCAGCCTCCGCCTCTGCTAACGTGTCAGCCAATGCGTCGACCAGCGCCTCGACCTCCACATCACCTACTGTGTTGGCAAGTGTGCAACCTTCCACATCTGCTAACGTTTCAGCCAGCGTGTCGCCCAGTGCTACGACCTCCACATCGCCCAGTGTGTCGGCAAGTGTCTCGGCCTTCATCTCTGCTAACAACTCAGCTAAACTGTTGACCAGCGCCTCTGCCTCTACTTCGCCCACTGTGTTGCGAAGTGTTTCACTTTCCACATCTCGTAACGTTTTAGAAAATGTGTCGACCAGTGTTTCAACCTCCACATTTCTTAGTGTGTCGACAAGTGTCTCAGACTTCACAGCTGCTAATGTTTTAGGCAATGAGAGGACCAGTGCCCTTGGTTTTACCTCACCAAATTTGTTGGAAAGTGTCTCGGCCTCCGCTTCTGCTAACGTGTCAGCAAGTGCGTCGACCAGTGCCTTGGTCTCCACATCACCCAATGTCTCGGCAAGTGTCTTGGCCTACACCTCTGCTAACGTGTCAGGCAATCTCTCGAGCAGTGCCTTAACGACAACATCTCCAGGGTTTTCGGCAAGTGTCTCAGTCTCCACTTCTGCTTACGTGTCACCCAATGAGTCGACTAGTGCCTCGGCTTTCACATCGCCCAACGTGTCTCCAAGTGTCTCGTCCTTAACCTCTTCTAACGTGTTTGCCAATGTGTCCACCAATGCCTTGGCTTTCACATCACCTAATGTGTCGGCAAGTACCTCGGCTTCAACGTCTGCTAACCTGTCAACCACATTTTCAACCAGTGCATCAACCTCCACATCGCCCAGTGTGTCGGCAGCTGCCTCGGCCTTCATCTCTGCTAACGTGTCAGCAAATGTGTCGACCAGTGCCTCGGCCTCCATATCACCCACTGTGATAGCAAGTGTCTCAGCCTCCACTGCTGCTAACGTTTCAGCCAATGTTTCCACCGGTGCCTCGATCTCCGGAACGCATAGTGTTTCGGCAAGTTTCTCAAATTTCACCTTTGCTAACGTCTCCGCTAATGTGTCAACCAGTGCCTTTGCGTCAACATCGCCCAGTTTTTCTGCACCTGTCCTGGCCTCTACCTCTGCCAACGTGTCAGCTAATGTGACCACCAGTGCCTTGGCTTCCACATCACCAAGTATTTTGGCAGGGGTCTCTTCCTCGACCTCTGCTAACTTGTCAGCGATTGTGTCGGCAATTGCCTTGGCCTCCACCTCTACTATAGTGTCATCCACATCGCCCAGTGTGTCTTCAACGGTCTCTTCCTCCACCTCTGCTAGCGTGTCACCCAGTGTGTCGACCAGTGCGTCGACCTCTATATCGCCCACTGTGTCGGAAAGTGTCTCGGCCTCCACCTCTGCTATCCTTTCAGCTACTGTGTCGACCAGTGCTTTGGCTACAACATTGTTTGGTGTGTCAGCAAGTGTTACCGCCTCCATCTCTCCTAACGTAGCAGCCAATGTGTCGACCAGTGCTTCGGCCTCAACATCGCCTAATGTGTCGGCAAGTGTCTCGTCCCCCACCTCTGCTAGCTTGTCAGCCAGTGTGTTGACAACTGCCTCGGCCTCCACATCGCCCAGGGTGTCGGCAAGTCTCTCAGAATCCACCTCTGCCCACGTTTCAGCCAATGTGTCGACCAATGCCTTGACCTCCACATCGCCCAGTGTGGCGGCAATTGTCTCGCCCTCCACCGCTGGTAGCCTGTCATCTAATGTGTTCACCAAATCCTTGACCTCAACATCGTTCATTGTTTCGGCAAGTGTCTCTGCCTCCAGCTCTGCTACCCTTTCAGCCAGTGTGGCGACCATTGCCTCGACCTCCACATCGCCTAGTGTGTCGGCAAGTGTCTTGGCGTCTTCTTCTGCCAGCGTTTCAGACAGTGTGTCGACCATTGCCCTGACCTCCACATCGCTCAGTGTGTCGGCAAGTGTCTCAGCCTCCACCTTTGCTAGCGTGTTAGCTACTGCGTCGACAATTGTGTCGGCTTTCACATCACCTAATGTGTCGACAACTTTCGTGGCCTTTACCTTTGCTAACATTTTACCCAGTGTGTCGACCAGTGCCTCGCCCTCCACACCGCCGAGTGTTTCGGCAAGTATCTCAGCTTCTTCGTTTTCTAACCTGTCAGCCGATTTGTCGACCAGTGCCTCGCCCTCCACTTCGCGCAGTGTGTCGGCAAGTGTTTTTCCGTCCACCTTTGCTAGCCTGTCAGCCAGTGTATCGACCAGTGCCTTGGCTTCCACCTCCCCCAGAGTGTCTGCAAGTGTGTCGGCTTTAACCTCTGCTAACGTCTTATTCAATGTTTCGAGTACTGCCTCGACCTCCACTTCACCAAATGTGTCGGCAAGTTTCTCGCCCTCCATCTCTGCTAGCCTTTCAGTTAATTTGTCGTCCAGCAGCTCGGCCTCCATATCGCCCAGAGTTTCTCCAAGTATCTCTGCCCTCACCTCTGTTAGCCTGCCAGCAAGTGTTTTGACCAGTGCCCCGGCCTCCACATTGCCCAGTGTGTCGACGAGTGTCTCGGCCTCTACCTCTCCTACCTTTTCAGCCAGTGTGTCGACTAGTGCCTTGGCCTCTTTATCGCCCAACGTTTCGCCAAGTGTCTCAGCTTCCTCCTTTGCTAGCGTGTCATTCAGTGTTTCGAGCAGTGCTTCGGCCTCTACATCGCCCAGTGTCTCGACGAGTGTCTCGACTTCCACCTCTGCTAGTTTGTCGGCTAGTGCGTCGACCAGTACCTCGACCTTTACATCACCCAGTGTCTCGGCAAGCTTCTCGGCCTCCGCCTTTGCTACCCAGTCAGGCGGTTTGTCTACCAGTGCTTTTGCCTCCACATCGCTTAGTGTGTCATCAAGTGTCTTGGCCTCCACCTCTGCTAGCCTGTCAGGCAGTTTGCCTACCAGTGCTTCGGCCTCTACAGCGCCCAGTGTGTCGACGAATGTCTTGACTTCCACCTCTGCTAGTTTGTCAGTCAGTGGGTCGACCAGTGCCTCGACCTTTACATCACCCAGTGTCTCGGCAAGCTTCTCGGCCTCTGCCTCTGCTAGCCTGTCAGGCGGTTTGTCTACCAGTGCTTCGGCCTCCATATCGCCTAGTGTGCCACCAAGTGTCTCGGTCTCCACCATTGCTAGCCTGTCAGGCAGTTTGTCTACCAGTGCTTCGGCCTCTACATCGCCCAGTGTGTCGACGAGTGTCTCGACTTCCACCTCTGCTAGTTTGTCGGTCAGTGCGTCGACCAGTACCTCGACATTTACATCGCCCAGTGTCTCGGCAAGCTTCTCGGCCTCTGCCTCTGCTACCCAGTCAGGCGGTTTGTCTACCAGTGCTTTTGCCTCCATATCGCCTAGTGGGTCACCAAGTGTCTTGGCCTCCACCTCTGCTAGCCTGTCAGGCAGTTTGTCTACTAGTGCTTCGGCCTCTACATCGCCCAGTGTGTCGACGCGTGTCTCCACTTCTACCTCTGCTGGTTTTTCAGTCAGTGAGTTGACCAGTGCCTCGACCTTTACATCGCCCAGTGTCTCGGCAAGCTTCTTGGCCTCCGCCTTTGCTAGCCTGTCAAGCAGTTTGTCTACCAGTGCTTTTGCCTCTACATCGCTTACTGTGTCATCAAGAGTCTTGGCCTCCACCTCTGCTAGCCTGTCAGGCAGTTTGCCTACCAGTGCTTCGGCCTCTACATCTCCCAGTGTGTCGACGAATGTCTTGACTTCCACCTCTGCTACTTTTTCAGTCAGTGGGTCGACCAGTGCCTCAACCTTTACATCACCCAGTGTCTCGGCAAGCTTCTCGGCCTCCGCCTTTGCTAGCCTGTCAAGCAGTTTGTCTACCAGTGCTTTTGCCTCCACATCGCTTAGTGTGTCACCAAGTGTCTTGGTCTCCACCATTGCTAGACTGTCAGGCAGTTTTTCTACCAGTGCTTCGGTCTCTACATCGCCCAGTGTGTCGACGAATGTCTTGACTTCCACCTCTGCTAGTTTGTCGACTAGTGCGTCGACCAGTACCTCGACCTTTACATCACCCAGTGTCTCGGCAAGCTTCACGGCCTCTGTCTCTGCTACCCAGTCAGGCGGTTTGTCTACCAGTGCTTCGGCCTCCATATCGCCTAGTGTGTCACCAAGTGTCTTGGTCTCCACCTCTGCTAGCCTGTCAGGCAGTTTGTCTACTAGTGCTTCGGCCTCTACATCGCCCAGTGTGTCGACGCGTGTCTCCACTTCTACCTCTGCTGGTTTTTCAGTCAGTGAGTTGACCAGTGCCTCGACCTTTACATCGCCCAGTGTCTCGGCAAGCTTCTTGGCCTCCGCCTTTGCTAGCCTGTCAAGCAGTTTGTCTACCAGTGCTTTTGCCTCTACATCGCTTACTGTGTCATCAAGAGTCTTGGCATCCACCTCTGCTAGCCTGTCAGGCAGTTTGCCTACCAGTGCTTCGGCCTCTACATCTCCCAGTGTGTCGACGAATGTCTTGACTTCCACCTCTGCTACTTTTTCAGTCAGTGGGTCGACCAGTGCCTCAACCTTTACATCATCCAGTGTCTCGGCAAGCTTCTCGGCCTCCGCCTTTGCTAGCCTGTCAAGCAGTTTGTCTACCAGTGCTTTTGCCTCCACATCGCTTAGTGTGTCACCAAGTGTCTTGGTCTCCACCATTGCTAGACTGTCAGGCAGTTTTTCTACCAGTGCTTCGGTCTCTACATCGCCCAGTGTGTCGACGAATGTCTTGACTTCCACCTCTGCTAGTTTGTCGACTAGTGCGTCGACCAGTACCTCGACCTTTACATCACCCAGTGTCTCGGCAAGCTTCACGGCCTCTGTCTCTGCTACCCAGTCAGGCGGTTTGTCTACCAGTGCTTCGGCCTCCATATCGCCTAGTGTGTCACCAAGTGTCTTGGTCTCCACCTCTGCTAGCCTGTCAGGCAGTTTGTCTACTAGTGCTTCGGCCTCTACATCGCCCAGTGTGTCGACGCGTGTCACCACTTCTACCTCTTCTGGTTTTTCAGTCAGTGAGTCGACCAGTGCCTCGACCTTTACATCACCCAGTGTCTCGGCAAGCTTCTCGGCCTCCCCCTTTGCTAGCCTGTCAAGCAGTTTTTCTACCAGTGCTTTTGCCTCCACATCGCTTAGTGTGACATCAAGTGTCTTGGCCTCCACCTCTGCTAGCCTGTCAGGCAGTTTGCCTACCAGTGCTTCGGCCTCTACATCTCCCAGTGTGTCGACGAATGTCTTGACTTCCACCTCTGCTACTTTGTCAGTCAGTGGGTCGACCAGTGCCTCGACCTTTACATCACCCAGTGTCTCGGCAAGCTTCTCGGCCTCCGCCTCTGCTAGCCTGTCAGGCGGTTTGTCTAACAGTGCTTCGGCCTCCATATCGCCTAGTGTGTCACCAAGTGTCTTGGTCTCCACCATTGCTAGCCTGTCAGGCAGTTTGTCTACCAGTGTTTCGGCCTCTACATCGCCCAGTGTGTCGACGAGTGTCTCGACTTCCACCTCTGCTAGTTTGTCGACTAGTGCGTCGACCAGTACCTCGACCTTTACATCACCCAGTGTCTCGGCAAGCTTCTCGGCCTCTGCCTCTGCTACCCAGTCAGGCGGTTTGTCTACCAGTGCTTCGGCCTCCATATCGCCTAGTGTGTCACCAAGTGTCTTGGCCTCCACCTCTGCTAGCCTGTCAGGCAGTTTGTCTACTAGTGCTTCGGCCTCTACATCGCCCAGTGTGTCGACGCGTGTCTCCACTTCTACCTCTGCTGGTTTTTCAGTCAGTGAGTCGACCAGTGCCTCGACCTTTACATCGCCCAGTGTCTCGGCAAGCTTCTCGGTCTCCGGCTTTGCTAGCCTGTCAAGCAGTTTGTCTACCAGTGCTTTTGCCTCCACATCGCTTAGTGTGTCACCAAGTGTCTTGGCCTCCACCTCTGCTAGCCTGTCAGGCAGTTTGCCTACCAGTTCTTCGGCCACTACATCGCCCAGTGTGTCGACGAATGTCTTGACTTCCACCTCTGCTAGTTTGTCAGTCAGTGGGTCGACCAGTGCCTCGACCTTTACATCAACCAGTATCTCGGCAAGCCTCTCGGCCTCCGCCGCTGCTAGCCTGTCAAGCAGTTTTTCTACCAGTGCTTTTGCCTCCACATCGCTTAGTGTGTCACCAAGTGTCTTGGTCTCCACCATTGCTAGACTGTCAGGCAGTTTTTCTACCAGTGCTTCGGTCTCTACATCGCCCAGTGTGTCGACGAATGTCTTGACTTCCACCTCTGCTAGTTTGTCGACTAGTGCGTCGACCAGTACCTCGACCTTTACATCACCCAGTGTCTCGGCAAGCTTCTCGGCCTCTGTCTCTGCTACCCAGTCAGGCGGTTTGTCTACCAGTGCTTCGGCCTCCATATCGCCTAGTGTGTCACCAAGTGTCTTGGCCTCCACCTCTGCTAGCCTGTCAGGCAGTTTGTCTACTAGTGCTTCGGCCTCTACATCGCCCAGTGTGTCGACGAGTGTCTCGACTTCAACCTCTGCTAGTTTGTCGGTCAGTGCGTCGACCAGTACCTCGACATTTACATCGCCCAGTGTCTCGGCAAGCTTCTCGGCCTCTGCCTCTGCTACCCAGTCAGGCGGTTTGTCTACCAGTGCTTTTGCCTCCATATCGCCTAGTGGGTCACCAAGTGTCTTGGCCTCCACCTCTGCTGGCCTGTCAGGCAGTTTGTCTACTAGTGCTTCGGCCTCTACATCGCCCAGTGTGTCGACGCGTGTCACCACTTCTACCTCTTCTGGTTTTTCAGTCAGTGAGTCGACCAGTGCCTCGACCTTTACATCGCCCAGTGTCTCGGCAAGCTTCTCGGCCTCCCCCTTTGCTAGCCTGTCAAGCAGTTTTTCTACCAGTGCTTTTGCCTCCACATCGCTTAGTGTGACATCAAGTGTCTTGGCCTCCACCTCTGCTAGCCTGTCAGGCAGTTTGCCTACCAGTGCTTCGGCCTCTACATCTCCCAGTGTGTCGACGAATGTCTTGACTTCCACCTCTGCTACTTTGTCAGTCAGTGGGTCGACCAGTGCCTCGACCTTTACATCACCCAGTGTCTCGGCAAGCTTCTCGGCCTCCGCCTCTGCTAGCCTGTCAGGCGGTTTGTCTAACAGTGCTTCGGCCTCCATATCGCCTAGGGTGTCACCAAGTGTCTTGGTCTCCACCATTGCTAGCCTGTCAGGCAGTTTGTCTACCAGTGCTTCGGCCTCTACATCGCCCAGTGTGTCGACGAGTGTCTCGACTTCCACCTCTGCTAGTTTGTCGACTAGTGCGTCGACCAGTACCTCGACCTTTACATCACCCAGTGTCTCGGCAAGCTTCTCGGCCTCTGCCTCTGCTACCCAGTCAGGCGGTTTGTCTACCAGTGCTTCGGCCTCCATATCGCCTAGTGTGTCACCAAGTGTCTTGGCCTCCACCTCTGCTAGCCTGTCAGGCAGTTTGTCTACTAGTGCTTCGGCCTCTACATCGCCCAGTGTGTCGACGCGTGTCTCCACTTCTACCTCTGCTGGTTTTTCAGTCAGTGAGTCGACCACTGCCTCGACCTTTACATCGCCCAGTGTCTCGGCAAGCTTCTCGGCCTCCGCCTTTGCTAGCCTGTCAAGCAGTTTGTGTACCAGTGCTTTTGCCTCGACATCGCTTAGTGTGTCACCAAGTGTCTTGGTCTCCACCATTGCTAGACTGGCAGGCAGTTTTTCTACCAGTGCTTCGGCCTCTACATCGCCCAGTGTGTCGACGAATGTCTTGACTTCCACCTCTGCTAGTTTGTCAGTCAGTGGGTCGACCAGTGCCTCGACCTTTACATCACCCAGTGTCTCGGCAAGCTTCTCGGCCTCTGCCTCTGCTACCCAGTCAGGAGGTTTGTCTACCAGTGCTTCGGTCTTCATATCGCCTAGTGTGTCACCGAGTGTCTTGGCCTCCACCTCTGCTAGCCTGTCAGGCAGTTTGTCTACCAGTGCTTCGGCCTCTACATCGCCCAGTGTGTCGACGAGTGTCTCGACTTCAACCTCTGCTAGTTTGTCGGTCAGTGCGTCGACCAGTACCTCGACATTTACATCGCCCAGTGTCTCGGCAAGCTTCTCGGTCTCTGCCTCTGCTACCCAGTCAGGCGGTTTGTCTACCAGTGCTTTTGCCTCCATATCGCCTAGTGGGTCACCAAGTGTCTTGGCCTCCACCTCTGCTAGCCTGTCAGGCAGTTTGTCTACTAGTGCTTCGGCCTCTACATCGCCCAGTGTGTCGACGCGTGTCTCCACTTCTACCTCTTCTGGTTTTTCAGTCAGTGAGTCGACCAGTGCCTCGACCTTTACATCGCCCAGTGTCTCGGCAAGCTTCTTGGCCTCCGCCTTTGCTAGCCTGTCAAGCAGTTTGTCTACCAGTGCTTTTGCCTCGACATCGCTTAGTGTGTCACCAAGTGTCTTGGCCTCGACCTCTGCTAGCCTGTCAGGCAGTTTGTCTACTAGTGCTTCGGCCTCTACATCGCCCAGTGTGTCGACGCGTGTCACCACTTCTACCTCTTCTGGTTTTTCAGTCAGTGAGTCGACCAGTGCCTCGACCTTTACATCGCCCAGTGTCTCGGCAAGCTTCTCGGCCTCCCCCTTTGCTAGCCTGTCAAGCAGTTTTTCTACCAGTGCTTTTGCCTCCACATCGCTTAGTGTGACATCAAGTGTCTTGGCCTCCACCTCTGCTAACCTGTCAGGCAGTTTGCCTACCAGTGCTTCGGCCTCTACATCTTCCAGTGTGTCGACGAATGTCTTGACTTCCACCTCTGCTACTTTGTCAGTCAGTGGGTCGACCAGTGCCTCGACCTTTACATCACCCAGTGTCTCGGCAAGCTTCTCGCCCTTCGCCTCTGCTAGCCTGTCAGGCGGTTTGTCTACCAGTGCTTCGGCCTCCATATCGCCTAGTGTGTCACCAAGTGTCTTGGTCTCCACCATTGCTATCCTGTCAGGCAGTTTGTCTTCCAGTGTTTCGGCCTCTACATCGCCCAGTGTGTCGACGAGTGTCTCGACTTCCACCTCTGCTAGTTTGTCGACTAGTGCGTCGACCAGTACCTCGACCTTTACATCACCCAGTGTCTCGGCAAGCTTCTCGGCCTCTGCCTCTGCTACCCAGTCAGGCGGTTTGTCTACCAGTGCTTCGGCCTCCATATCGCCTAGTGTGTCACCAAGTGTCTTGGCCTCCACCTCTGCTAGCCTGTCAGGCAGTTTGTCTACTAGTGCTTCGGCCTCTACATCGCCCAGTGTGTCGACGCGTGTCTCCACTTCTACCTCTGCTGGTTTTTCAGTCAGTGAGTCGACCAGTGCCTCGACCTTTACATCGCCCAGTGTCTCGGCAAGCTTCTCGGTCTCCGGCTTTGCTAGCCTGTCAAGCAGTTTGTCTACCAGTGCTTTTGCCTCCACATCGCTTAGTGTGTCACCAAGTGTCTTGGCCTCCACCTCTGCTAGCCTGTCAGGCAGTTTGCCTACCAGTTCTTCGGCCACTACATCGCCCAGTGTGTCGACGAATGTCTTGACTTCCACCTCTGCTAGTTTGTCAGTCAGTGGGTCGACCAGTGCCTCGACCTTTACATCACCCAGTATCTCGGCAAGCTTCTCGGCCTCCGCCGCTGCTAGCCTGTCAGGCGGTTTGTCTACCAGTGCTTCGGCCTCCATATCGCTTAGTGTGTCACCAAGTGTCTTGGTCTCCACCATTGCTAGCCTGTCAGACAGTTTGTCTACCAGTGCTTCGGCCTCTACATCGCCCAGTGTGTCGACGAGTGTCTCGACGTCTACCTCTGCTGGTTTTTCAGTGAGTGAGTCGACCAGTGCTTCGACCTTTACATCGCTTAGTGTCTCGCCAAGCTTCTCGGCCTTCGCCTCTGCTAGCCTGTCAGGCAGTTTGTCTACCAGTGCTTTGGCCTCCACATCTCTTAGTGTGTCACCAAGTGTCTTGACCTCGACCTCTGCTAGTCTGTCAGCTATTGGGTCGACCAGTGCCTCGTCCTCGAGGTCGCCCAATGTGTCGACAACTTTCTCGGCCTCCACCTTTCCTAGCGTGTTAGGCAGTGTGTTTACCATTGGCTTGGCCTCCACATCGCTCAGTGTTTCGGCAAGTATCTCTCCCCCCACCTCTGCTAGCCTGTCAGCCAGTGTTTTGACCAGTGCCTCCGCCTCCACATTGCCCAGTGTGTCGACGAGTGTCTCGGCCTTCACCTCTGCTAGCTTTTCAGCCAGTGGGTCGACTAGTGCCTCGGCCTCTTTATCGCCCAGTGTTTTGGCAAATGTCCCAGCTTCCTTCTTTGCTAGCTTGTCATTCAGTGTTTCGAGCAGTGCTTCGGCCTCTACATCGCCCAGTGTGTCGACGAGTGTCTCAACTTCCACCTCTGCTAGTTTTTTAGTCAGTGCGTCGACTAGTGCCTCGACCTCTACATCGCCCAGTGTCTCGGCAAGCTTCTCGGCCTCCGCCTCTGCTAGCCTGTCAAGCAGTTTGTCTACCAGTGCTTTTGCCTCCACATCGCCTAGTGTGTCACCAAGTGTCTTGGTCTCCACCTCTGCTAGCCTGTCAGGCAGTTTTCCTACCAGTGCTTCGGCCTCTACATCGCCCAGTGTGTCGACGAATGTCTTGACTTCCACCTCTGCTAGTTTGTCAGTCAGTGGGTCGACCAGTGCCTCGACCTTTACATCACCCAGTGTCTCGGCAAGCTTCTCGGCCTCTGCCTCTGCTAGCCTGTCAGGCGGTTTGTCTACCAGTGCTTCGGCCTCCACATCTCCTAGTGTGTCACCAAGTGTCTTGGCCTCCACCTCTGCTAGTCTGTCTGCTATTGGGTCGACCAGTGCCTCGTCCTCGAGGTCGCCCAGTGTGTCGACAACTTTCTCGGCCTCCACCTTTCCTAGCGTGTTAGGCAGTGTGTCGAGCATTGGCTTGGCCTCCACATCGCTCAGTGTTTCGGCAAGTATCTCTCCCCCCACCTCTGCTAACCTGTCAGCCAGTGTTTTGACTAGTGCCTCGGCCTCCACATTGCCCAGTGTGTCGACGAGTGTCTCGGCCTCCACCTCTGGTAGCTTGTCAGCCATTGTGTCGACCAGTGCCTTGGGCTCGTCATTGCCCAGTTTTTCGGCAATTGTCGCATCTTCCGCCTTTGCCAGCGTGTCATTCAGTGCTTCGGCCTCCACATCGCCCAGTGTGTCGGCAAGTGTCTCCACTTCCACTTCTGCCAGCCTGTTAGGCAGTGTGTCGACCAGTGCCTCGGTCGTCACATTTTCTAGTGTGTCGGCAGGTGTCTTGGCTTCCACCTCTGCTAGCGTGTCAGCTGTTGTGTCTATTAGTGCCTCGGTCTCCACATTGCCGAGTGTGTTAGCAAGTATCTCGGCCTCCACCTCCGCTAGCGTGTCAAGCCGTTTGTCGAACAGTCCCTTGGCCTCCACATCACTCAGTGTGTCGCCAACTGTGTCGGCCTCCATTTCTGCTAGCCTGTCAGCCAGTCTTTCGACCAGTGCCTCGGCATCCACATCGCCCAATGTTTCAGCGAGTGTCTCGGCACTTACCTCTGCTAGCTTTTCAGCCAGTCTGTCGACGAGTGGCTCGGCCTCTTCATCGCCCAGTTTGTCGTCGAGTGTCTCGGCCTCTACGACTGGTGGCCTGTCAGCCAATGTGTCGACCACTGCCTTGACCTTTACATCGCCCAGTGTGTCGGCAAGTGTCTCGGATTCCACTTTTTCTGGCCAGTCAGCGAGTGTTTCGACCAGTACCTCGGCCTCCACCTCTGCTAGCCTGTCAGCCAGTGTGTCGACCAGTGCCTCGGAGTCCACAATGCTCATTGTGTCGGCAGGTGTCTCAGCCACTACCTCTGCTAGCTTTTTAGCCAGTATGTCAATCAGTGCCTCGGCCTCCACATCGCTGAGTGTGTCGCCAGGTGTCTCGATTTCCACCTCTGCTAACCTGTCAGCCATTATTTCGACCAGTGCCTCGGCCTTTACATCGCCCAGTGTGTCGCCAAGTGTCGCGGACTCCATCTCTGCTAGCTTGTCAGCCAGTTTGTCGACCAGTGCCACGGCCTCCACTTTGCCCAGTGTGTCCGCTAGTGTCTTGGCCTCACCCTCTGCTAGATTGTCAGCCCGTTTTTCCTTTAGTCAGATCATTTCTATAACTGCTAGTTCAAGCATTTTACCTTCAACTCCCAGTAAGAGTTGGTATTTGTTTTTTTAAGTGTTGTGGTTTTGATGTGTTTGATTAGACACTATTGACTAGGTAATTGTCACCTATAATTTTGCCGAATTTGACCTGGTCGTAATTGCAGTCGGTCTGAAATGCAGTCGGCTGTTTTGCATCCTACCTGTTTCCTAGGATTCTTCTGTGTTGCGTTAATGGCCATCCATTTTCCCCTTGTGGAATAACTTGCGGTTTTGTTTATGTTTTTTTATTGGCTCATGACCTTTTATATGGTACATAATTTTTTTCCAAACTATTTTAAAAAGGGCACTGCTGGAATGTTTGTGGATGTCAGTAGCATCAGCTTTTTATCCACTATGATCTTAAACAACGATCGTCACTGAGGTAGTCAACGTTAACTCCTGGCTAAGAGCTAACAAGTGTAACCTAAATGTCGCTAAAGGGTACAAACCCAAGCTGGGGTTTCCATCAGTGCACATATCGTCTCTTGGACTAACAATTGACGAGTCCCTCTCCTGGTGCAAGCATATCATAAATATTTCAAAAAAGATTTTTTCAGGAATCGGCGCCTTGAAACGTGTGAGACCAAACAATCATTTACGCATTCTCAGCTGCAAAAATGAATAAGACTTTAGTTGATCCCCACTTTATGTACTGCTGCAGTGTATGGTATGGTCTGATCTACACTTTAAACGATAAACTTCAAAAATTACAAAACCGCGGACCTACGGTAATTGCCAAATCTAGATATGACGCTTGTATAGATCCCTTTCTTGCTTTGATGGGATAGGATTCAGATATCTGACCAAAACAAGGGGAGGCTATCGTGTTCAAAACGCTAAAGAAGCAAATGCCCCTCCTCCCCCCCACCCCCATGTACGATATGTTCTCTTCTCGTGACATTTTGTTTTACAATATCCTTCACTCTGGTAACATCTTGCACGTCTCCAAACCAAGCACTAACTTTCTTAAGCTCAGTTGTTTGTATTCAGGGGCTGCCCTTTGGGATGGACTGCCATCAGTCAGGACTACGTAAGCCATTATACGGCAAAAACGCAAACTAGTATTTTAGATTTTCATTACCTTCAAATACTGATTTTTAACCGTGTCTAAATAGAGTACTTCTATGTCTATGTGTATGCACCCGCAATTGGCGAGTTATATTTTAACAGAAAAGCCCTACTGTAGCAGATTAGAACGAAAAAGATAGTTGAAGTAATCTTAAAAGATAGCTCTACAACATGTTTACTTATTTATATTTACATATTTAATATTGTTGAGACGTTGTAGTTTTGCATGGTGAAAATGTTTATTAACCAGCCTAATGAAAAGTGCGGTTTAAGCCTTCATAGAAGGAAAGCTAAATTTCACACGAAGCACACTCGCTTAAAGTTAAAATTTCCTTTTTATTCTGCTTTTTCTTTCTCCTTTGAAGCAATTGCACCTGCGAGCAATCTTTTTCCGTTTGGGCCACCGGAGAATGATGCTGAGCTCATAGCGGAGCCATCTTGTAATGACGAAGTGATCTGCCAAAGTATCAGAGCGGGCCGTTTTGGATTTGAATTCTTCCAGAGGAGACGTTTCAAACTGAATGTAGGTATCGGTCTAATTGTTATTGCTGCCTAAAGGGCTGCAGGGTCTTGGAATTTGGGCCCCTCCTTCTTCTATATATCCTGCTTTAAGGTTTTTACTACGTTTCCTTCATTTGTTCAGATTGTTCTTCATATTTGTATCTAATTTTATACACAACTAAACAAGACACGTCTCTCTTAGTACCGGGAAAAAAAGCCAAACGGCATCTTCGTAGCTTTCGGTAAGCTAGGGGACTGTTAAGTGCTTTAATTGACTTGTTTCTTAAAACAGATAAAGAAACAGGCGGTCATAACTGGAGCAAAAAGCCCACTTGTCAAACTATTTACAAAGAGGATATCTTACATATCCGCGCGGAGATACGAAATTCCTTCTTGAGTCTTAAGCGAACGAGTGAAATATTCTCGATTACTCAAAGAGAATAATCGTATCTCCAAGCGGCCATGTATTGTTCTATTTTTTATACAAACACCAATGAGATACCAAACTATTTCGCTTTGATATCATTTGGCCGCGAAAGGTGCGGTTTATAATGTAACCATGACAACGGTGATCTTTACAAGGCTGAAGATCAGTATCAAGTTTTCGTGCAAAAGCTCACCTGGTATTTCATTAGTGGTTATGTAATAATTCACATTCTTTTACTTTAGATATTTAAACACAGTGATGTTAATACAATTCCTATCGACGCCCAAAAATTTCATAATAGCTTCTTCGAAAATCACATACTCTTAGACAAAACTAAACCTTATTCTATTCAAATCGACATCAATTTATATAACAATTAAATTCGACTAAAATATCACTCATGGGTATCACTTCTCCTGCTTTGCTAGATATGTTTCAATGGTAAAATCCAGTTTAACGAAAGATGGAGTGTGCGGTGGCCCCAGAAGTTCGGTATTTACAGATGGCTACGTTCAAATGCGTTCATTGCACCATTCTGGGCAAGGGTAGAACATAGAGCATTTAACACAGGAAATTCCAAGGTTTATTATCACGCTTACGAGCAAAGCAACCAGAACACGGATCAAACAAGTAACATACTCCGTCTGGCCTCACTTCATGTTCAAGATTACACTAACGATGAAAAATTTAGAAACTTTGAAGCCACTTGGGTTCTGGTCGTCACTTGGGTAAATGTCTGCCCTTACGACGAATGTACGGAACGTTGTAGTTTGGTAAGTCATGATTTTCACATTAATTACATTTTTCAGACCTTTTTCTTACGCACTGTCATTCTTTGGGACAAACGCTAGCTTTTGAGTCGGTGGTTTGACCGTTTTTCATGCCTATTTTAGATGCTCCAAACAGTAAGCTCTTTAATTCAGCAACTTTAGATTGATGATTAGTTTTCGAATACACCTTGACACGGTTTTCGTATGAGAATCTATTGTCGAATAATCTCCGTAAAACGGCTTTTCTGAAAAAAATATGAATTTTATAACTAAAGATTCACTCCTAACGGTTCTACAGATAAAAATTGAGGGTGTTATATGCAGCTGCATGCGCTAGAACAACTTTGTATTCTTTTTTGTCTGTAAACATTATTTTTTCTTCCTTTCGACTAAAATTTCCCGGGAAAAATTGCAGACAAATATATGGAAAGTCTAATACAAGCGTCTGGAGAAATTTAAGCACATTTACGACCCCAAAAATTTGTTAGTAAAATCCTTTGCTGTAGCTTTAGTTTGCAGTTTAGTTTTTTTTTCAGAACAGCTGTTTTACTCAAATTATTCGACATTACATTCTCCTCATACAAACACTGTAATTTCTCACGCGGTTGCCTACTCGTCAAGATGGCTTTCAAAACCGTGACAAGGTCTATAAAACTTCCCTCGCTGTACTACATTAATGTTCATTGATTGCTTTGTTAGTCCTGTACTAGCCCGCGAATAGGGCCGTCTCTCCTTGTTCTTTCGTCGCTGCGGATGTGTTCCGCGCACGCAGGACTAGCGTCTTCGCCATTTTTTATGCCAGGTGTTGGATCTATGTTATTAGCGGGAAAATGGTAACGTGAGAAACAAGACAAACTTAGCTCAATGGGAAGCGCTTGTTGATTGAGTGGGGATTAAGTGCACTATTTTGAAAGACATTTTTGCCACAATTTTTTTCGACCTTATGCCTTCGTTTGGTGAACATGGAGACTTCAGATTGCCATGTTTTTGGGTGGAATGATTGGCGAGATTAAAATAGCGACCACGTCTTAGAAGTTTTCTTTTTAATTTTCTAAATATCCTCAACATATTTCCAACATGATCGTGGAAACAGTGACAAGATCATTGTCCCGTTTCGCCCATAACTAGCAGGGGGAGTAGCGTTCATGCATTTGACGGCTTGTGTTAAAATTCATCGCCAGTTTCATTTCAGTTTCAAAATGGCATTTACTGAATAAATCGTCTTATAATTTGTGACTATATTACCTTCCAGTTTTGTTTTAAATAACGTATTCCGGGGGGGGGGGGGGGGAGGAGGATACTCAACAAAGATTTATACAGGAAGGCTCCGCCCTGAGGTCCAGCCCTTACCTTTCAATATTCTATTTTTGACAACAAAGGTGCCCCTTTCTAATACTATAATAACCCGCAACTAAGAACCTGTTTTTTAAGAACCTGTTAGACTAAAAGTCGTAAATTAGTCCCCCTCCATACCAGAACCTGTTTAGCCTAAATTTGAAACAGGTTTTTATTTTCTAAAATCTATATCAAAAAAAATTCTGTGCGCTTGGGAAAATAAGATAAGTCAACATTCAGGATCCTCTTTGGAGACATAAATGTCTTGATGATCGCTCCCACTACAATGTATTGGATGCAGATTTCATATAAGTAATAAGCTGAATATAAGACTAAATACTCTTAGCCTCAACGTGCTTTTTCTTCAGAAAATAAGAAGCTATTTAAGAACCTACATAGCCTAAATTTGTGCTAATTACCATTTATGTGAGAACCTGCTTATGCTAACTTGGGAAAATGCGGTTATTAGTCGTACTTGCTGTCGTTATTAGTCGTTTTTATTGTACTTGCCATTGACAAATGTTACGCCATTCACATACCTAGTTTAGAACTTTGCATCCCTTTTATCTGCTGTAAAATGCACTGAATAAGTAAATACGAATACATCACTAGACCAGGACGTTTTCTCGGGTTTTTCGCAATTATAAAACGCATCTGTTGGCCGATTTGAGCCTTTTTACAGACCGAAATGACAGACCAGTTCTATCAGTTCATATACTTCAATTGATGAAATCCCAGCCCTTTCATATGTAGCCGAAGACTGACAAAGGTACTCCTTTCGAGCGTAGCCTCCCCGTTTTAAAATAATCTTGCTTAGGCTTGCTTGTCGGCCTCCAGTCGTTTTCTGAGTGCAGAGTGACTGAATGAGTGTTTGAAAGTGTGATTTCCTATGAGTCCTTTTTAACTTGCTGGCACAGTTTAATTGAATCCAGTCAATTGAGTCTTACGAGATCATTGGTTCGAATCCCGTTGAAGTCCCGGAATTCTTTTCGGATTTATTTGCCATTACTTAAATTGCAATTACCACTGTGACAGTCATATCTTCGTTAAAAAAAATTGTATTTTCGCAGTTCACATCATCTTCATGTAAAATTTAACTTGCTACAAAGTTGTTTACAGTTTTTTAAATCTTCCCGGCTCTACATTGTTTATAGGGATGTCAAGATGTCGAAAATAGCTATGAACAGGTTAAAGATTTATCGCTGTACCACTGGCTAAAATAATGTCCTGGCTTTTATGTTTTGTAGAGGAACACTTTTCAAGCAGTCATCATAACAGACTGGGGTAATACGTTTCTGATGTACAACTACCCTTCAGGAGGAATCGAGTGGACAGTTAATGCTCCTGTGTAAGTCATACATATAAAGAATCAAAGGCCTAGGCCAAACGTCGAACGTTTCATGAGACGAACCAAACTTAGTGAAAAATTCGACGTCTGGCTCAGTTAAGTTCGTCTGAATGAGTTTGGATCGCCCAACACGTTATATCCGTCTGCTTCCTCTGGATAGAACGTCTGAAGATCATCTCCGGGACAAACGTTGATCTTCACATGCAACGAACTAGACTAGTAAAGTAAATGCTATTTAACCTCGTTCGGGAGAAAATTTATTAGAATTGCTTTTTGGTCTGATTCAGTTGATTGGTTCGAAGCGTTCTAAGTTCGAAGTGTGACCCGACAGACGATCGTCACTTAATTTAGTTCGACCCAAACTAAAATTTGGCTCGTCTCATGAAAGTTCGACGTTCTAAGCCGAACGTCGAACTTTCATGAGACGCCTTACACATTACTAGGTTATTGCTGTTAAGTGAGCTTGAAATGTTTAGAGGGAGCACTTCTTTGTTGTTGTTTTTGTGGCTTTTAGGCTGTTTTTAGTGTCTTTTTGGGACTTTTGTGCCTTTCTGCTGGGGGTTGCAAGGTTTTGTTTTAATATTAAAATACGTTTTAACTCAGTTTAAACGTTGGATCAATTCATATTCAATAGTCAAAGAAATGTAATAATATACACTTAATGTCAGATCCCGAGGGAAACAGTTTTGTTTTCCCGAGAGTCCTGATGTTGGAAAAATCAGGACTCGAGGGAAAGCAAAACTAACTGGTTTCCAGAGGGACCTGACATTAAGTGTTTTGTTAATTATTTCTAGACTTTCACTTCAACGTAGTTCAACAGCAACAAAATAATACGCTTAAGCGGAGCGAATCAAAACAGTCGACTCGGTACTTATAAGAACACACGGAATGATTTACAAAGTACTTTCCTTATATTATCTGCGTCTTTTTCCTCCACTAGCTGCTGTTTCTCTTCTAGGATAACTTTGAAAATCGTTGCTTTTTAGTTTGGGCTTCAAGTTTTTTGTTGTGTTCATTCACGAAAAAGAAGACTGGCAGCCAGTGGCAGGACCTGGCAGTGTTTTTCTCGCCTTCTGTCACGCCACTTTCCAACAAGCTTTGATCACGTGCTGTAATGTATCACGATTAGGATACATTTAAGCAATAGACCACACTTTCTATGGGTTTACCGGCGTAATAACCCACGCTCTTTTGGGAGAACATGAGAAAGGCTTGTAAATTATGAGCCGAAGGGGAGTGATTTACAAGCTTTTCGAGTGTTCTCCCAACATCCCAAGTCGGTTATCACGCTGGTAAAACCATAGAAAGTGTGGTCTATTGCGTTTATAAAATATCTTTAAGTTTTTTATGAGTTTACCGGTATAATAAAACATAGGTTTTTAACCAATCAGAACGCGCGAACTATCGTTGTTATTTTATAATTGGAAATTATCTTTCCTGCAGATCTGAATATGCTGAATGGACAGATGTGTATGGTATTCCAGTAGCCGGATGGAGCGCTGAAGGCATTCACAATCTCAACTTGGAAGGGTGAGGCGTGCTAGTTACCCTGTGGCCCGCGCCGCAGACGAAACTAAACTCTGTTTAAGTCTGTCTGTGAAACAGCGCCGAAATCCTTTTTCTGGCCACCCACCGGTGTACTGGGATTTGAGTACGCGCCATAATTAACCTGTTCAAAATTCCATCTTCGATTTGCCCATCAAGGTGAAGGAAATTCGAAACGCTCTTTAGGTAATTCGTTGATTCCGTTGGGGCCCAGAACAAGGATATCAGCGATGCTTCGCAGACGTTACTAACCGGGGACTTGAATTACGCCTGCGACACAGGCTAGTTACCCTGCAGTGAATTATTTTTCTGTAAAAGCTCAAGAGTGACAAAATGTAAGATAAAAATCAACTACAGTGTACTTGTATTTACCTGGAAGAAACTCTGTTAGAGTGGAATCCACGGAATGCTGTCTTTTCCTTCACGACTTGACAATAAGTCACGACAAGGAAATGAACGTATCTTTCAAAAGTTCTCTTAATTTGGCAAAACTTTCCTGTGGCAATCTGATTGTTTTTAAACAAAGATTTAATTTATCTTTAATTTATTGCAATACTTCTCATGCCCTATGCCCTTTTGTTCAAAATAAAGGTTCAGGTAAATGTATGTACTTTTTTATATACATGCATGTATACCTGCGCCATACCTTTTAAAAGCGGTAGAAAATACGGACTTCAACGATGTTAAAATGCTCCATCACTGGGTCTCTATTTGGCTCATTCTGTATGCAATTCTCTTCCCTTGAAATTGATGTACTATCCAGATTTTCTCCAAACTTGGCACAAGTGAAACCCATATACATGTGTATAGGACACTGCAATAAAGAGATGGGGTCACCATGCTTGTTTTCGCCCTCCGTGCTCGTAATTACCATACTAATGGTATGATGATTCCATGATCCCATACTAATGGTATGGGGTTTAAGGCCTGGGTCAAAGGTGTGTTCGAAGCATACGAATGATTGGCAATATCTCTCCCTAGAAGACCTATAAAAAAAACTAATTTTTCCCTAAAAGTAAATCTTGAGGTTTTCTTGTGCCTTCACCTTTAATTTTTGTCACCTGACATGACACGTGACCAAAAAGTGAAAATGAAGGAAATTGGCGAATATCATTGTGGCGAATTTACTTTGTTTGGATAAACAAATTTGCATTTCTGAAAGAGGATAAACATACCAAACTATTATGTTTGGAATGAATGTACACGAAGCTTAATATCAAAGTTTTAAATAATTCAAGATTAAATTTACCCTCTAATTTTTTTATTGAAGTGCAATGGACGGTCATTCCAAGCATAAAGTGTTAGAGATATTTAATAAGAATTAGAAAAATGCTATCGCTCGATTTCTATTTTTTAAACCGGTCACCATTTGGTCTAAAATTAAAGATTTTTTGGCATATGGTCACATGACATACCACGAGACATTACAAATTACTTGAAATATTGCCAAACTCAAGCATTAATGACAATAACTGCTTTATTTACCCGCAACAGCCTTTAAAGCGCAAAGTATAGTGGGGCCGAGCAATGCCTGAAATAATATCAACCAAACATAATTCGGTTAATAACGACAACTGAACGGAGGCAATTCACGCAGGTTTGTGGAGGATCTGAAGTCGGGATTACCGTAAACAATTCCAGCCAGCGATCAGGGCAAGACTTGGACTCGGGGCCTCCTTTGGGCAAACCACTCGGCCACGCTATCTCCTGTTCAATTTTTTGCTAGTTCCTGGAGTGGCTTGTTGTGTTGTGCTGTAATATTTGACTTTTTGTGATCGCTAAACATTTGATAGACACAAAATATTATACTATTGTTTTATACAGGTCAGGTACTTTGCTGGGAATGTATAACCTGGACAACGGGATTGGAAATACAGGCACGTTGGGCAGATATTTTTGGAGAATAGAAAACCAGGAAAGAGACAGTGACATAAAAAAGTGCATCGATTGGATTACTTTTCAAGACGACGTGAAGTTTAGGTCTTGGTATGCTCAGCAGTTTCGATCTCGACGTTTTAACCGGCGTCTGGCATGTCCGTGCACTATAGGGCAGGCACTTCTGGACAGGGGACGATTCTTTCTGGACTTTTCATACTCGTCTTCAAACTTTTGTTTTAGATCCAGAAGTTCCAGGTTCTTTTTTCATATCAGTGATGATCTTGGCTTTGTCTTTTTTCGGATAAGACAACTCTGCTGTTACACAAGCCCTTTCAGTGACCTTGGTTTCCTTATAACTGGTCCCCCCGACGGAGGTCACGTTATAGCGGAACGACTTTTTAGCGTGAGAGAGGTTACAACAGACAAAGACGCCGAAACATTTTGCTGTGCTGATCCAGATTTGTGCAATGAATATTACTTTTATCGCCCAAGTGATGATTGCTCTTTTTACCGACCTCGTAGGAGACGTAAGTTTTTGTTGTTGTGCTACCCCTTTCTTTAAACAAGGATGTCTTATTTAGTGCCATTAGAGGCTGAAAAGAGAGTATCGAGGTTGTTTTTTTATTCGTATCTAGAGCCTAAAAAAATTGTTTAAAATCTCTAGAAACTGATGCTTAAAAGGTTCAGTGCGATTACTATAATCGGGGCCACCTAGACAAAGTTGACAATTCGGATTACAGGAAAATAACAATATATAATTTGTTTCCGAGAAAGTTAGGCCCGGTTTAGACGGCGCTCCACTCATGTGCCGAACCTAACTGATGAATTAACTACGGCAAAAGTGCGGCGTCTGAATCTACCGAGAGACTCTGAGACATTCCTAAAGCTCTTTTATTACAAATTATATTTTTTGGAGACAATTATAATGTTCGAATTTGTGAAATGTACCAATGTATTTACATCGTCAATGTATTTTTAGCATAATTCATGCTCAAAATGCATTTCGCGTATTTCCTTCACTGCCCAAAACCAAAACGTTTACTGCCAGGAGCTGTGCAGTATCGTAAGAGGTAAAGCTTTTAAAAGGTCGAGTACTCTGTTTCTCCTCATTTAATCCCTTAATAACTTGCCATGTTGTTCCAGGTTGGTTCTGGGGTGATCCTCATTTTAAGACACTAGATGGTGGGAATTATACGTTCAACGGCCTTGGTGAATATGTAATGATCGATGCACAAGATGGGGTATTCCAATTACAAGCTAGGACACGCCTTGCCCAACAAAATTCAACTAATGCCACAATTTTCTCAGCCGGTGCTGCTAAAGAAGAAAACACAAGCATCGTTGAAGTAAAAGTCAAGAAAGGAGGTGAGACATACTGGGATACACAGGAGAAGTCAGATTGACTGAATGACCTGATTATTCTTTTCTGATCGGTCACACTGAGGCCACCAAATTCACACTTTGCTCCCTGTGTGCTCAACGATTCAGCCTTTTTGAATATCCAAAAACTTTTAAAATGTCTTTTAAACGTTTTATTTTTTTTTAGGTGGAATCGACATTTTGATTGAAGAAACGATTTACCCTAACTACGCCAGTCTGACGAATCAAACTATAGATGTCGGCGGAAACCTTTCGTTCTCGAAACCAGAAGCAAACTGTGTAGAGGTCTTTTTTCCCTCAACAACGTCCGTGCAGTTCTGCGAGAAAAGAGAAATGCTGTCCTTTGTGGTTACTCTTAGCGAAGATTACAGAAACAGCACCAGAGGGTTACTGGGTACTTGGAATGATAATCCTAATGACGACTTCACATTGCCTGATGGGACGGTATTGTCTCCATCTTCAACCTCAAGGGAAATTCACTTCGACTTTGGCGTTAAATGTGAGTTGTTGTTGTTATTATTATTATTATAATCTCTTCTGTCACAGTCTTCAGTGGTTTTCTTTATGTGCATCATCATACACTGAGCACCTTCCTGAGGATTCGTGCAGACCCCAGCATGCAGATCTTTGGAACTCTGTCACAGTAGCTCTCTCTGATAATTTTTTGATGTTTTCTACCATCCCCTTCTTTACTGTACCAAGCGCACTAACAACCACAGGGATCACCAGGTTTTCATATGCCACATTGTCTGTATTTCTAGTTCTAGGTCTTTGTACTTGCCTTTCTTTTCCATTTCCTTCAGTGCGATGTTTCCATCTGTGGAACAGTCAACGTAAATCAGTTATTATTATTTTAAGTCAGGAATGAAAACAGTTTTTAATGTTTTTATATTTGATCAAATATTTTTCTGATTGTTATTACATATTTATTTATTTATTTATTTAGATTAGCTACATGGTGATCTGTCTCACATGGAGTGTTCCACTCTTTTACAGATTATCCTTATGGCTTTGTCTGTGTGTACATTTAGATTTATTTGCCATTAAATTGTAATAAATAAATAAATAAATAAATAAATTATTGTCTCTTCTATGATAGTCTTTGCTGGTGTTCTTTTTGTGCATCAGCCGGGCGCAAATAATGCACTTGGAGCATCAGTCACTCAAGTCAATCATTCTGTTCATACACTGAGGACCTTTCTGAGGATTCGCGCAGATCCCAGCAGGCAGTTCTTTTGGATCTCTGTCACAGTAGCTCTCTCTGATACTTTCTTGATCTTTTCTACCATCCCCTTCTTTACTGTACCAAGTGCACCAACAACCACAGGGATCACTACGGTTTTCATATGCCACATTCTCTGTATTTCTAGTTCTAGGTCTTTGTACTTGCCTTTCTTTTCGATTTCCTTCAGTGCAATGTTTCTATCTGATGGAACAGTCATATCAATCAGTTTGCAGGTGGAATTCACTGAATCTTTAACAATGGTGTCTGGTCTGTTCCTGTTATAGCGGAGCTCCTTGCGCGCGCGAAGCGCGCGAGCGAAGCACCATAACTAAGAGAAACTATCCATCCGAGAAATTTTGGTTATGACGTCAGCGTACGTCCGTCCGTACGGACTTTCCGGGTAGTGGAAAGAAGTCCGCATCGACTCTTGGGGTAGGGGAAAGTAGAGATTTTTTTGGCGGGAAATCGCATGGCGCAACGTCGCGCAGTATCGCGCAACTGGTTTTGAAAAAAGAAATTTCAAAGCAACTTAGCAAAAAGATTTTTCGACAGAGCCTTTATAACTTTTTATTACAACTTACGAAAGCTATTATGTCAACAAACAACAGCAGAGAGATTTTAGCGTGTAGATGACAGGTTTTAAGCAGAGAGCAAAGAGAAGGTGAACGGCAGAGAGCAAGAGTCAACTCCCGTAGAACAAGCGAAGACGATCGCCAAAGAGAGCGCGTTAGAAGTAGAAGAAGACAACATTTTAGCGAAGAAAGTCGGCAAGTAGAAAGAGTCAGAGCGAGAAGAAGGAGAGAAAATTATAGTGAAAAACGCCGGCAAGCAGAACGAGACAGAGCTAGAATGAACAGACAAAGGCAACGCGAAAGAGAAATACAAAGGCAAAGAGAACGGCAGCAACATAATGACATGATGACAGAAAGTGTTGTGTTAATGTCACTATGGCCCCGCGTTATTAACATTTTGATTTCAAACTGATCTCGGACGCGAAAATTCAGCCAGTCATTTCAAAATACAAGCAGGGAAGACAGAGGCTTTTCACTTTTCTCACCATAGTAACGCGTTGATCACGCTTTACGGCCGTCCAATTTTTATGCTCTGATTGGTCAAAATTTGACAGGTGAGTTCATGCAGAAAATTTATACAGCATCTTAAACCTTGTTTACTTTGACAGCTGAAGCTGACAGAGTATTTTGTCAACTTGTCATGTTTTTTACTGTCTTTTCCCACTGGATGCTTAAAATGAAATACAGCTGCTATCAACAGTCTTCTTTGATTCATGGCTGGTTTGTTTATTGAATTTTTGGTTGGGAAATGCGCCGGTAGTCAAAGTTGGAAATCCGATTTAGGATGCATCGTTTTCGTTTTTCACCTTGCTGGATGCGGGGTTGAAAAGTCCCTCAAGCGATTCTGACCTTACTTGATAGCTTTCAAGAGCTGCATCTCGAATGGTAAGCCTGAGTAATTATTGTATACAGTGTATGTTTGTTTTTTTATATCTAATTTCATGAAGTCGAGCGCAGTTAATGAGGCTAATTTATGCACGTTTGTATTAAGATCTGAGACAATGATCTGATCTAGTATATATAAGCTTACAGAACTTTAAAAAGCCTTTAGTCGATATTTTCTCTCCGCATGTAGAATGAAAAAACGTTCCGAAGAGTATTTAGTTATAATTTTGACTGTAGAAAGAAAGCTTTGAGCGATTTTCTTGCCTCGAGTTCATCTCTGAAAACAGTAAACACCAGGAAGCCGGCTAAAAGCTTTAGGCTTAAGCGTAAAGACTCAGGATTTTTAGAGACGCTTTAATACTTGTATTCGTGTTCGTGAATGAAAATTGTTGTCTCTGTAAATGTTTCACCGAATTACATTTCTTTTATTGATTGTTAGTAGTCTCTTGCAATGGCTTTGCTGTTTGTTTTCAGTCGTTCACAGACAACGCTTGCAGGAGTACTCAAAATGCGCGCGTTTGTACATCGTTATAAAGCCATTAAATAAAAAAGAAATAAACAATAAATTCTTTATTATGTTGAAGCGTAACTCTTTCAATGTTCACTGAAAATTTGGTGCTTGTCAAAAGTGACAACCGGCTGGCCGTATAGGTGATTTTGGAAATTTTTTGAACGGTTTTGTTAAAAGCCCACGCGTGCTTCGTACGGTTCTGAATATTGAATGAGTGCAATTTGTCTTGAAAAATTGTGAAATACCGCATTTTGTCTGAGGTCTGTATGATAAACACAGCGCCTCATATTACTGTTTCACCTCAGATGCATGTGATGCATAAAAAGTATGAAATGTTGGTTTACACGCTCCCAGAGTTGTTGGCAAGATTTTTTTAAGTAGACTTGTCGAACGCAAAAAATTCGGCCTGATTTGCTTTTTCCATGAATTCGTTTTCCAGGCCTAATCTACTGTGATCAAGAGCTATTATGGCTCTTAAATGTGATCGACGATGATTGCTATTTTTTGGGTGTATATATACCGGCTATCAATTCGATGTAAGATTTTTTTTCACTCTAAAATCACTTAGCCTTAGCTTTCCCTAAAAAGTCACATATGTGCTATTAAGTTAACTGATTTGTGGATTACAAGTTTATTGTTTGATTTAAATTATAAATTTATTAATGGGAGCTTCGCTTTTAGCCCTGGCTAAATCTATATATTAGTTCTATCAGTATTGACTGGCATGTCCCACATGATGGTTATGTTGTTGTTGTTGTACCATCTGTCTGTAATCTCGATATCATGATCTTTACAGATGCTCCAATGGAGCAATGGATATGCTGCAGCATTATTGTACCTGGAGATGTACTCTGTTTAGGCTAATACCTCACACCCAGATACAATATGGTCTACTGTCTCTTCATGTTGCGAACACATTTGCTCTCCACTTGCTGGCTACATATTACATTCTGGTAGTTTCTGGTGTTTATTGCCTGGTCTTGAACTGCGACAAGTAGTCGCTCCGTTTTTCCTTTCAGATTACTTGAAAACCATTTGTAATTATTATTATTATTGTTATTATTATATACGATATACTAGTGTAATTGCAACTGATTTTCTCTCTCAACTTCCGAGTCCAAACCATGGACTTCAAACGTGGAATTTGTTATGAGTGCCGAGCACCTATTTTAGTCGATGAAAGTAATTAAATACGGCAGTTGATTCAGAGGTCGGATATGATGGTGCCGCATTAAACTCCAGTTGTTGTAAATATTCCCAGTCTCTGGGAATTTTTTTTTATCCAATATGGTAAAGGGTTTCTATAATTAATGCATTATATTCGGCACATGTGAAATGCGACTTCTGAATCAAGTGTTGAACCTAACTCGAATTTTCGACTGTTTCAGTCGCAGATTCGACAAAGTCGTATTTAATTTGAAACTGTCGAGTTTAGTTAATTCATACGTCCATCTCAAAGCAGTTACCTCTCGAATGAAATTAGGCACATGTGAAAATCGACGATTAACCTGGGTAATGATAACAACGTCCAGTATTACCAAACTATACCGGTAGATACGCTATGATACATACCGCATTTTCTATATTCATGTAAACTCTGTTTTTAATTTACCACATTATTTTTTATTAGCTATATGCACAACACAGGGAACAAAAGAAATTTTTAAAAAAGGAAAAAAAATAAGGTTACGAAAAATTTGCTTCAAGGTCATTCGAAATCGGACGCTCATAATCAGTTAGAATTAAAAGCTATCACCTCTATCCACTGGACCACCTCGGTAAACGCTGACAATTCAAGTTTAAAAGAGGTATATATTCCTTCTCTATGGTGATTGACAGTTTTCAAGATTGACTTTTTCGTTTTCTTTTTTTTAATTTCCGTGTAGAATTAAATCTTTTTAACTGATCGAAGCTAGAAGTAAAGCTCACAATAAACCCATTAATACTCTTTCAGGCTTGATCCATGCCAGGAACGTTTAAGAAATTTATGAACTATCGATCGCGCGGCTACCGACTCTCCCTGCTCGTAAGGTGTCTTTTCATCGGTCGCGGAAAACATTAACACAACATTGTTCATCATTATTTCCATTGTTTTAGGTTAGGGTAGAAAGCCATTTGGCTTTTAGGGTTAGAAGAGCTGCTACATGACCTCTCTCCCTGGAATGAAGAAAAACAATATGGCCGCCAAATACATCCTTTTGGTTTTTATAGTTCTCCTTTATTAACAAACGTTGAACATTTATTTCGGCAAACAAACAGTTAAGTTGAGAAAGGATTTCAAAGTCTCAAGAGTAGGTCTCCTTTTCGATTTTAATTTGCAATATCGGCCAATTTACGCAACTTTTAAACTTCTGGCTTAGTTTTTGTTTGCTTCTGCTTTGAAAGTGGAATAATAATTACTCAGGGGTAATACAGTGTAAAGATTTGTAGAGAAAAACAACAAAAACTTGCCAATTTATGGCGAAAAAAGTACTTTAAATACGAACTAAAATATTCAAAACGCTCTGATCACGTGACTGATGACGTCATGTCCCTCTTTTGGTTATGAAAAATATTATCAGGTAAAACATTAAGGTGATGTTACACGAGACGATTTTTAGCGCAACACAGTGTTACAACATTGTTGCGAATAGTTACAACGTCGTTCCAACATTGCAACGCTCTGTTGCGCTAAAAGTCGTCGGTGCGAATCGTCTCGTGTAACATCACCTTTAGTTTCCTGCAAATTTTCTCTGCCATGTGATGAAACGTCAACTATCTACAGCTCTCGGCCTGGTCTCCCGATTTTTTCGCTCATGTCCATTACCCCCTTAAATTTTAAATGCCGAACGTAAACTGGTTATTTTTAAATGCCCCACACAACCAAAACCTCAAATATGCTATTTGTTTTTAACTCAATAATGAAATCTAGTCACAGCAACAAAAAAACCTTATTCGGAAATAGTCACGTGACTGATGACGTCATCACCCTAGGTGTGACATGGGAAGATATTTTATGGCAAATGTTACCTCGTTGAGGTCTGACATTCTTCTACATATAAAATTGTCAAAGTTAAAGCTTTTAATTATAATTTACTTTTGTAATTATAATAGTAATAAAAATAATAATGATTATTACTATTATTATTATTATCATTATCATTATTATTACATAATTATATACACCTGACTGAAAAAACGTTGTCGCTTAACCTTGCCCGATGGGACCCAATTGATTTATGCGTAGAACTTTATTAGCATTGCAAATTTAAAGTTCTTTCCGGAAAAGTTTATATTATCGAAGCTTTCCGCGCCGATGCATTCCAGAAAAGGTCAAAAGGTTTCCAGTTTTCTTGGCGATAAGCTCTTAATTTCACCTGTGCAGGGCACATTAGAGATCCCCGTACAGTGGAACCTCGTTAATACGGTCACCAATCGGTCGAAAACTTTTGGCCGTATCACCTGGGCAGGCTCAAATTTGATGACTTGAGGGCCGTTATGACGAATACACCTTACATTGCATTTGCATTTCTTGAACTGTTCTCATTAATAAACAAACGGAATGTAGATATCGTGTTCTGCAATTGAAATAAACTACCTAAAATTTTCGTTCAGTACAGAAAATACTTTTTAAATCCCAACAAGTGCACTTTATGTGTTCTGTAGCCTAAAGACAGTACGAGAACAGGCTCAGAGTAGTAGGTCAATAAAATTGACATGTCACAGGCATTTTAATTTTCTAAGTTTCGAACAAGTGGCCGTATCAGCGGGGTGAAATTATAAGATTATACGTTTCTGGGAAACTGCCCACTTACCCCTCCCCTAAGCCAACATTTTACCTTAAGTGCGAAGTAAGTGTTCTTACTCAGGGTTAAATGTTGGCTTAGGGGAGGGGTAGGTGGGCAGTTTTCCAAAAACGTATAATGATTCAGAGATTCTACTGTTTGGAATTTCAAAATGTTGCGGTTGACCGTATTAATGGGTGACCGCATTTTCGGGTATTTTTTTATAAGGAAATGTATGGCCGCTTTGCCCGGCCGAAAAAAAGTGGCTGTAATAACGAGGTGGCCGTAAGGCGGGGTTCCACTGTAGTTAAAGAACGTAGCCATATCGCTAACGCACTCTAGAAAATGATAGATAGGACCTAAAAGCTTTCTTGGAAGACATATAAAAGACAACGGCATGCCTTAAACAAAGTCCTCTTAGGATTTGGATCCGCACGAGCAGCTGCTGTTGAAAGAACTTTCATTTGCTTTGCTTATGAACATATACCCGTAAATTCTTGAAGCAACATCATTCATGATTTATACTCAGTTTAAGCGACAACGTTTTTTCAAAGAGGTACATATATAAAATTATCTTCTTCTTAAAGGTTCAGCGCTACTTTCTCAATAAACTTTAAACGTTGATTAGTCCGGCAACTTTCTTTCTTGCCTCGGCCTCGTGTACTTAAGAAAAAAAATCCCATCTTTCTTGTTTAACGCTTTTATTTTCTTTTTCTCAGGGCAAATCAATCAGTCTCAGTCATTGTTTACGTATGCTCAAAATGAAAGCGTAGATACCTTTGCGAAACCGGACTTTTTGCCCATGTTCATTGAAAACATAACGTGGTTTAACGCATCTGTGGAGAGAGAGGCCAGGACTCGATGTGGAGATGACATCGAGTGCTTATTCGACGCTGCAGCCACCAACGACGTGTCCGTTGGACTGGTAACCAAAAATATAAATACTCAGTTTGAGAACGAAACAAACATTCTTGGTAAGTCACCCGTGGAATTGTGTTGCTAAGTGGTGGGGGGTGGGGGTACTACCATATATGGGCTAGATAGGAGTGTACCGCTCCATAGGGTGTGGCTTTGGAGGGTTTCCAATGTTACCTATCGACTTTTATGTTATGTTTCGATTTTTTCTAATCTTTTTAAACTAAAACAAACATTACTTCGCCAGTGGATTTTGATACAATGTTTCTAGTTAGGCGCAATTGTAACAATTGTAACATAAATGTTTTCGGGCATGTTTGGCCCTGGTTGAAGTGGTTGCCAATTTAAAAACGTCGGACGGAGAAGGGCAGGTTTTTCCTTAATGTGTTTGTGCTTTATTATTTCCTAAAAGCAAGATCTTAGTTGAATTCATCTTAATGGTGATCTACAATTGTGGCAAACAGTAGCCATCCCGATTTCTCGAACCCGGGAAGAGAAATAGAATTGTTTTGAATAATGAGGAAAAACCAAGGGTAAAAATTATAAGGGAAAAGAAAGTCAATATTTGTGGGCATCGTCGAGAAACAGACGGTTCGTGAAAACAATATTCTACAATATTTTGTTCTCTTCCTGTAGAAAATTTTCCACCGGTGATAGTAAGTGCTTCGGATGTAATAAATGCAACGCTTGATGGCAATGTTCAGTTTAATATTACTGCGGAGGACGAAGACACTGTAAAGTTTGAAGTGATTAACAAACCTGAAAGTGCCACTGAAAAACAAAGTGGAAACGTGCTCTACTTTTCTTGGAATGTAACGTCGTCACAAAAGGTACATAACTTTAAACAACAATCAGCGCAGCCTGCGAAAACATCCGTTTCTCCTCGCTCTTCGCCGCTGGGGACGTTTCGCGCGAAGGAACGTCTGCGACTCAGCAACAGAAATTCCATACTGATGACGTAAAATCTGTCCGGAATTCGGTCAGAAGCGCTGATTGGTCGACGGAGTAGTTACATTGTTTTAGCTATTGTTTACGAATGACAGAAAAAAGACAAAAGGCCACAAAGGTCAAATGTAAACTCGAAGAATCTCGAGCAAAACAGTCAATATAGTGGAATATACTCTTCTCTAGAAGAAGCGTTTGAGTTTTGCTGGAGCTCGTTGGCAGATGAACACAACACTTTATCAAAATCCACCAGAAGACACGTAAAATTGGACAAATTTGTATTTGGAACCCCATGACCACCGGCATTATTATGTAAACATTGATTTGTGTCATCAGTGTGGAATTTCTGTCGCTGAGTCGCAGACGTTCCTCCTCGCGAAACGGCTCCAGCGACGAACAGAGAGGAGAAACGGATGTTTTCGCAGGCTACAATCAGCGCGACCCAGTGTAATCTGCTTCACAAACATTCTTTGAGTTGTCATGCAACGGTCCACGGAGGAGGATCGTTGCGTGACGACCCAAAGAACAGCAGGGACTAGGGCCAGTGTTACGAAAGCTAAAGCGCGCTTAAAAGTTTGTGAGGTGCTTTGGTTTATAGCATCGCTAAGTATTCTTATTGGTTGTTTGTATTTTGGCGAGCCCGTAACACGACTCAAATAAACAACATGTAAGACACTCAACGATACAGTAAACCAAAACAACGAGTGGCGTAGATTATAGGAAAGAAGGAGGAGAGTTAACTCTAACCGCTATTCGTAGAATGTTCAGGCATGAAGGGAACTAACGAGAATAAAATTAATGGAAGTTATTTGTGGTATTAAACGAGGCGGGGGGGGGGGAGGCTATATCAGCACCACCTCAACAATCACAGACTTGTTTTTATGACCTCAGTATGAACTCCCTCAACCATAGACACAACTTATTTCCCAGGTTCTCTTTCTTAGCGGTAGGGATGGGAAGGGGAGGCCCCTGGGAACGAGGTTGCCATAGACGAAGGCAATTGCACTAGAGTCCGGGGGGGAGTACTTCCTAGTAGTAGGCTAATGGGTATGTGCTGCTGGATGGGGTCGCATTTTCACGACTGGATTGACTATTATGGGGTTACTTTTTAATAAGAGTTACTAGAATGGGGTCGCACATTTTCAGGATTTTGGGGATCAGAAAATTCAGGTAGCTAGGGATTTAAAAATAGAAAGTCTTACACCACATTAATATCAAATGTGTCAGTTCATTTCAGGCTTTATAAGGTACATGTGGATGCATAAACAGAAGGTTGGGATTGCGAAAACTCCTTTTTTTCCCAAAGTGACTGAGATCGGGGTCTGTAATATGGCCGCAGAATTGACCATAAAGGGGTAGGGACACTGAGAGGGTTTTTCAAGCTTATCGAGTTTGTATGAAGGTGTTTACTATGACAATCCGGAATAATCTGCATATTTGACGATGATATTACCAATAAAAGATTTTTTTTCCAAGTAATTTATACTTTAAAGCTCGTAGTTAACGAAAATGATAATCTTTATTCAAACTGCTGTGACAACCTAGCCAAAAAATGAAATTCAGATTTTTAAT
The DNA here is from genome assembly GCF_958299795.1 of Porites lutea. Classification (NCBI taxonomy): domain Eukaryota; kingdom Metazoa; phylum Cnidaria; class Anthozoa; order Scleractinia; family Poritidae; genus Porites; species Porites lutea. The sequence goes on along the minus strand of NC_133202.1, from coordinate 48,350,103 downwards.
TTTTGTTTTTGTTGTTGCTTTTCTCTGGTCAGTTCAATCTATCAATCGTTGCTACTGATGACAAAGGTGCCAGCGCACTTTGGAATCCAACAATTAGGATGTGCGCCTGCAACAACGATGGACAGTGCATAGAGCCAGAAGAGGGTGATTCCATCAACACCGACATCAAGTTTATTTACATGGGATGTGCATGCCAAGGAGGTTATACGGGAAGGTTCTGCGAAAGTGAAATTGATGCCTGCGAATTGAATGGTCAACCGTGTTACGAAGGAGTTGGATGTATTGATCTTCCCCCACCAGCAAATGTCAGTGGATATACTTGTGGGCCCTGTCCAACAGGATTTACCGGAGATGGCGCTCAATGTTTAGGTGGGTATGGCTATTATAAATCAAATTTATCCTCGGTTAAAATTTTATTTTCCTTTGATTTTGATTATGTGCATGTACGGTAAAGCGTTTAAAGAGAGAGAAAAAAATAGAGAAATTAAACCAGGACCACATAGCCGTGAAAATTTATTAAGCGTGCCAGTATTACTTCAAGAGACCTCTTTAGAACGAAATAAAGCCTAGTAATGCATCAAACAATTCCACCTGCGCCCAGCCTCCCCCCCCCCCCCCCCCAAGGCTACTGCGGGGCATTTGCCCGCCTTGTCAGTCCCGGGGATGGAGCATTTGCAAATTTTGCACTGCCCGGGGGCCGGGCATTTGCCAACCCCCGGGCCATTCCCGAGCTTTTGACACGCACGCGGTTTCCTATCAGAATATAACTACACCGAAGGTTTTACTGGAAAAAAAGCAGATTGGTTCATCTGTCAAAGATAGGAATGAATTGTAGAGGGTTGTAAAAGCATGTTCTCGATTTTACATGTATTTACGCATTTCGTCATTGTTTTCCGAGGCAGAATTACATTCGAATTACATAGTGAAATTGGAGCTATCGATGTGAATCAACGTTTTTTGGTTATTGAATCAAATTTCTGTTGATATTATTTGAAGAACATCCTTTCATATTTATAAAACTATTCATAACATATAAGTTTACAGCACTCTATTAACCTTAATGTCAATAATTTTATATCAATACTAAAACCATAAACTGGTGCATGTCGTCGCGGCGTGAAGTCTTAATTAGAATCCTCGCGCTATTACAAAGGAAGACGTTAATTGCAAAAAAAATCTCACATTAAAATGCTTAAAATGGCACTCTTTGACTGTGCGATCAATGAAAAATGTTGAATTGTTGACGGAGGACGGGGCATTTGCCCTCTTTTTTCGTCCCCACCCTGGGGATTTGACAGCTCAAGACTCCCCACCCCCGGGAATTTGCCATCCAAGGCAAAGAAAATGCAATGCTAGGGGGTCAGCCGGGGGGGGGGCTGGGCGCAGGTGGAATTGACTGATGCATAAATGCCCATCTTAAAAGAAAAAACAGAGCCAGAGAAGAGAAAGAAGAAGGGAGGAGAGAAGCCGAAAATTTGCGTTGTGCGTAATGAATACTTAAATTTAGCATCAGGGGCTGAAGGCAGCGCAGACCCGAAAACGGCTTGATTAACTGCAAAAGGCGTTACTTAATTCTGGCAAAGAGATGAATTCCGAGCAGCTAATGAGTTGAAAGAATTAAAACATTTGAGTCCTTTCAGAAGGAATAAACACTTACCATGTTGGGAGATGCTGTAACAACATATTAAAACGGTATGCATATTAAAAGACTTTTAGTTAATAGTCCACTTAAGGAAACTTCTCTAGTATACAACCTGTTAGCGTTTACATTATTGGACTTTTTCCTTAGACATTGACGAATGTCAGACAAGCAACTGCGAGCAAATCTGTGTCAATACACCGGGATCCTACTATTGTACTTGTCCCAATGGATTCACCATTAAAGCGGATAGACGAAGCTGTGAAGGTATGGGACTTCCTACTAAGATAACTTTGTTAGCACATTCTTTTCACAAAATGACCAAACATTATCCAATTAAAATTGGCCTTACAAACTTGCAAAAGATTGCAATGGATTGCACTGATTGTAGTTTTTGAAAAGCTGTCAGCCTAACGGGCTTTTCAGATTTCAATTTTGTGGTTTTTAGCATTGATGTAATGCTTCGGAAACATATTTGGGACTTTTTTGGAATATTTGTTTACCAAGAAGCTGTGACTGCGTTATTTAAAAGTAATTTCTTCGCTAACGTTTGGTTTCATCGCGAATGAAGACGCGTAATTTTTGACGTTGCCCCCTTCGTTTATCTGGGGATGAAAGCCTGTTAATGTTTCTCTTTGTTTAGAAACTGTAACGGACTCATGTGGATACACCCTAAAAATGCGGACTATGCAATCAATTACATTGCCGGTAAACTATTTGTGTTCTCATTGGAATGTCTTTATTTACTGTATAGATATCAATGAATGCGAGCCATCAAATGACTGCATGCACCAGTGTGATAACACGCCGGGAAGCTTTAACTGTTCATGTAATCAGTTTTTCGTGGTAGATCCAATAGACTGGAGAAAGTGCGTGGGTATGAATCGTACTTCTTTGTTTGTAATAGAACCTATTTATTAATTTGCCATGAGAGCTTTTCTGCTAATAGCAAAATTGAAAGGGTGAATATGTAACCGTTGAACCAATGACGAGTGATAAAATCAACGAGATGATCACAATAGTTTTGTTTTTCTTACTTTTTAGCAACGAACCCCTGTTCTCCAGATTTTGGCTGTGACCATGTGTGTTTCAAGGATGCTAATAATCAGCCAAACTGTGACTGTTTTGCAAACTTCGAACTTCAAACGGATGGAAAGACATGCACAGGTACTCGATATTATAGGGATTCTGCTTTTCTGAGTAATTGAGGCGCGAATCAAAGTCGACTTGGCAGAGGTTTCAATCATGTTTCTTTACTAAGCACCCCTAATATTATGCATAGCAAAGAATTTGAATTATTCAGCATAAAAGTGGCAAAACAGTTATTCAAGTAGTAAGGAGGGATAAATTCAAGGTACGTGTAAGTATTGTCTTTAATACCGACGAGAGAGGATAGAGCTTTGTCGTCTCTTTTTGCCGAACCACCACCGTAACAACATGCTACTCGCAATCGAATAATTGTATCAAATTCTTTCAACCTCTCTCGTATTTGTATCAGGCTATGCAAACACGGAAAACTTTTCGTATTCCTAAAACATATAACTGGATATCCCGCTTTGACTAAGGGCTGTTGCAAGCAATGCCCAGGGCCCGCGGAGCAGTTTTTAAAGTGCGGGGGCTGGTGGTCAAACAACCACCTACTTTGAGGTGGGGGTGGGAGGAGCAAATTTGTCTGTTCTCTCTTTGTGGCTGTTTCGAACTGTCAGATTACTGAACCTTTCTTTTGTCATTGTTGAGCGGAGTCATGTTTATAAATTTCAAGCCGCTGAAAAGTACCTTTCTCCTGCTGAGCGTGATTGCACATGATGGATCCTCCACTAGAAGTTCGCAGATCATGATATTACACTGTAGGTTCCCGTAAACCCTTCATTTTGTCTAGTATGTTATGGAAATGCGTCAGAGACCACTTCATCAGCCGGTATAATTCGGTTTAAGAAACCGTAGTTCGTGGAGTAGACTTCAGATTTAATCAAGAACCTTCGTCAAAAAAGACTATTCCGCATCGCTGCAAATGCTACATAGCCTTGCTGATTTTAGTTGAAAATGCAGAGCTCTTGGACTAAGTGCAGTTTCTTGAAGTTAGGCATTTTGAGGCTTACTACGCATCAGACTGATGGGATCAAAACGGACCAATAATAAATATAGATGCTGGAAGATTCTTATTCCAACAAAAATACCATTTTTATGAAAATTTATATTACAGTAGAACCTCTATAACAAAGTCCTCGATCTAACGAGCTATTTTATTATTATTTTTTTTTGACTCCAGTAATATTAAAATATAAGGCAATATGAAAAAGAACCTCGTTATAACGAACATATTTTGCCAGCCCCTTGGCGCTTCTTTATATAAAGGTTCCACTGTACTTAATTTTATTTATTTATGTTTCAAAAAGTCGGGGGGGGGGGGGGGGGGGGCTGGCCCGCCAGCTCCTCCCCCTGCGCGGGCCCTGATGCCCCCTCCCTCCTATCACCCAAATAACCTATCCTGAACAGGTTTCCGAATGCTCTTTCTCGTCTATACTAGATTTTTCCTTACCCAAAATCCAACTTTACGTAGAGACCAGACGGTGTATCATTCAAAGCACGATAACCCATTTCAGTGCGTAGCTTGTAGGTACGTTGGTCTCAGGGAACTCACTTTTTCACCACAAAAAATCCAGAATCGATTTTCTGCAGCTTGTAAATGTAGCTCATTTTCACTCACCCACACGTCGCCAAGGCTTAAACACTAAGGGACGTGTTCTGTGCATGTTAGCCCTTTAGATGGGATATACTTATATTAAGCATTTTTTTCTCAGACATCAACGAGTGTGATCCGGATAAGCGTCTCCATCGATGTAGCCATATCTGTAAAAACATCCCTGGGGGATATGATTGCTCTTGTCCAGCAGGATATCGATTATCCGGCGATGGGTACACTTGTGATGGTAATATTTTGGTCTTTTTTTCCAATAACAAAGTAACAAATTCAGTTCTAAGGAAGCGTTAAGGATCACGGTTTTAGAGAGCATATCTACCTTTTTGTCTATTTAACAATTATACCACGAGTGCGCGTTGGATATTAGATGGGAGATAGCCAACGAGGCGCCTAGCGCCGAGTTGGCTATAATCATCTCAGTCACATCCAAAAAGCGCGAGTAGAATAATTGTGTTATTAAAAACGCCCACAAAATATCGAGAATCAGGCTTCCCGACTTTATTTGTGAAAAAGAACCGATTTTCAGTTTGTTGTTAATTTTGAGCAGACGCGTACAGTTACCCTGTTTTGAGAGCATGGTATAATGGCTTATATATCAAGATAGCTAAGCCAATCAGAGCTCTAGAATTGCATTATCCAATGATTCAGTTTTTAATAAGTCCAAATCTCCCATAATGCGCTTTATTTATTCCGCCTGCCCCCAAATTATGCACAACCTTTTTTTTTCAAATGTTCCAGGTAAAACTGCATATTCCGTAGACTACTAAAAAAAAAAACTTTATGCAGCCTTTTGCGAGGGGGGGGGGGGGGGGGGGGGCGGTGGGGTAAACAGAGTGCAATATGGGGGATTCCAAAATAGTCAATAAAGATGTCCCTTAAGTTAGTGTTCAATTAGCAAAAAACTGAAGCATTCTACCGATTTTTTTTTACTTTGCAGATATTAATGAGTGTGTAGATGACAGGTTGTTTAACTGCACGAACACTCAAAGGTGCATCAATGACATCGGTACTTACAGATGTGACTGTGGACAGAACCTTTTTTTTATTGATGGACGATGCAGAGGTAATGTTGTAATGGGGACACATATGGCCAATTACTTGACCTACAGTATCTGTATTAGACTAAAATAACAAACGTTCGATTAAAAAAATTCCAAGAAGCCTTCTTAAGATTGGAAAAAAATATTTTATCCTACGAAGAACTACTACAGTCACTTTCAGTAAAATGTTTGTCGCTAGAGACGGGTGAAGAAAATCCTCGACCGAAATCGAAGCGATGATCTTCAGAACTCTAGTAATCGTTAGCATGAGCTAGATCTGACTGGGAAAAATCGTAAAAAGCTTTCAAATAATGAGTGTCCTTGAATTGCCGGGTATAGAGATTTTTGCTATTTAAGATTTTATGGCCACGGCCCGAAACCTTTTGAACAGTCGAAAGGGGCTTCACTGAACGAAGAAGGTAAGAAAGTTAAAACCCGCGACGTGATATTCAGCTTATTCCTTATATGATATCTGCATTCTATTACATTGCAGTTGGAATGATAAGACATCTATGTCTCCAAATAGGATTCTGAATGTTGACTTATCTTATTTCCTCAAGTGTACAGAATTTTTTCATAGATTTTAGAAAATGAGAACCTGTTTCAAATTTAAAGCTAAACAGGTTCTTGTATTTAAGGGTCCTAACTGGCAAATTGTAGCCTAACAGGTTCCTAAAAACCAGGTTCTTAGCCGTGCGTGTTTATAACAGCGATAATTGTTATTACGTCATAGTTCTGGAGATAAACGAGACAGCCCCCACCCCTACGCTTGCTGAGCCGCGAACGCCATCAGCAGAAGAACAACTGGAGGCGGTGCAGATAACCATTCTTTATAATAGCACTGTAAGTATTTTTTTTCTTGTATTAATTGTTAGTAATTGTGTGTCTTTCTTCAAACGATTTAATGCGAGAAAAAATATACATATGCCAGTCAGATTGCAGGGATCACCAGTGATTTGAAAATGGATACACGCTGGGAAAAAAAGTGCTAAAAATCGGCCACAAAATGTGTCCAAAGTTTGTTTAAAAATATGCGTGGAATGTCACAAATATCTCTTAAACTATAGAAGATAATGAGTTGAGACTTTCACTTTCTATTTGTCTTAAGTTTTTCTTTCAAATTCTACATTTTTTGGGTTAGTACTGCGCATGACCAAAAAGTCAATTTTGTGACGTCATCAGTTGTGACGTCACAAAAATGAAATTTGAGATTCCAAATCGGACAAGTTCTTTAATTTTATGTGCACTATATTTGTGCAAAGTATCACACTTTCAGGTTTAATTCTCTTGGAGGAGAAGTCTTTGGGAGTTTTGATTTTTTAATTGGCCACTAGAGGGTCACGTGACTCTCTACCAACAAAACGCCTATTCCAAAATTTTCCTGGAGTGAAGTATTGTTGCCTGTGTTAATTTCAGTGTCATGCCCTTAAAGGAAAGAAAGTTATAGCCCCAAGAACTCCAAAAATGTTTTGTGCCTATCACGCCCCCACTCAATCTTTTGGGCGATTTTTACCACTTTTTTTCCCAGCGTGATATAATAAATCGCTGATATAATGTAATTATTGTAGCACGAAAGTAATATGGCGGTGTCCAAGTTGTGTACCTTTCAGAGTTACTTATCGGGACACTAATTATCTTTTTACTCTCTGTTTACTTGTTGTTTGATAGTTCAAATGGGATTATACAACAGACCAGGCTTTTAAAGAAATAATGGCGTCCGTTGCGTCCGAATATTGTAATGTGAACAGGACAGAATGTGCATTAACCGTTACACGGCAAGGAAGGTAACTTAGTAATTAACGGATCACGAAAGCTGTTGTAGTTTATTTTCAAGATCTAGGTTGCAAAAGTTTTCCTGATAATTTGGTAAAACTATCACTCAAAAAGCAAAATGGACAAGTTTGTTATCCCACACATTTTTTCTTTAGATTAATATTTGTGTGTTTGATTACGGCCTCGAAAAGTTACGGGCGGGACTTTTTGAGACACGGGCCTCCCGCGTTTCTTCACCTAGTTTACCTCTGAACGCCGGCTTTTGCTTATTAACACGAGAGAGCGTGTTTCAAACGATATCTAAACACAAATAATTGGGTGGAGTAATATCGACGTTTTCTAAGTCGACTTTTTAAAGTTAATTGTTATTTAAGAAATTAACTGCGATAATTTATTAGTCCCCACGCAGCTGTTTTAGTGTTTTCATCGTAGAACACTTCGGGAGGAACATTACGCGACGACACAAAACGGCTACGAGTAATACTAATAATTCATTTATTTATTATTTACTTATTCAGTGGATTATGACAATATTGATTGATTGATTGATTGATTGATTAAGTCATTAATACGTCTTTTTGTTGTTTTTTGTCGGTTTTTTTTTATTTTTTTTATTTTTTTTTATCTCATCAGAATCGACCTCTATTTATCTTTGCGAGTTCATCTTCTCCCTGGTTATCCTAAAAACGCTTCGGGTACTTTTCTCGTCGCTTTTTACGTTCAGCAGCCAGCGGGACTTTTTATTGGAAACCAATCAGTACTCCCTAGCAGAGCACTGGTTGAAATTATTCAACTTTATGAACGACAGATTGAAGCCGCTATTGGCGCCAATATAACTGGTGTGGAAGCTCTTTTCAAGCCTACATCCACACCTACAGAAATGCCTGTCGGACCAACCAGCAGTAGTGATGACACCGTGTGGATTATAATTGGTGTTCTTGGTGGATTGGTCCTTCTACTTTTGATAATTTTAATTGTCATGTTTGTGCATAGAAGGTAAGATATGTTGACATATAGGAAATAAGAAATATTGGTAATCAGTTTTTCATATCGTGCAGTTTAAAATGACAGTTGAAACTCAATTAAGTGGCCACCCTTAATTAAGCGGCTAGGAATCATAGCCCCGAAGTAATTGTAGAAAAGAATGAGAAATTAAACCACTATTAAGCGGCCACCTTTTGTGCCAACGAGAGTTCTCCCCATCAAGCGCGTGATACACTTAGTTAAGCTTCAATTTAGAATATGATGAAAGAAAATACAGTCTGAGATAGAAGGTGACGACCGATTGTTGACCAGTAATGTTTCTCCCGTCGCGCGTTTGTGTCAAAATAAACTGATGTTTCTGCCAACGATTATGCTACAGTCGAATCTCTCGACTAACGGCCGCTTTCTTCTGGCCCCAGGGTGTCCGTTGTGGAGAGGTTCAACTGTAATTTACGATGAACCACCTCCATCGAGAGACCAACCTCCAATAAGCGGCCACTTGCCGGTACCCCGAGGGTGGCCGCTTCAAGATATAGAGGTTCAACTCACTGTTTGAAGTTCCCTGGAATCATTCATGCCTGCTCAAAGCTGTACTACAAAGGAAGCTCACTTAACGTAACAAAAAAAAAAACTTACTATACAGCCTACTTTAGGTCATTCGTCTGAAATAGAAACTACAGTGAGATTTTTGTCAAAGTTTGCCGATTGATTTCTTTGAACACCAAATTTTATATGACTATAATTATTTGCGAATAGACGTTTTGAACACGTTTCTGACGATTTTTTTTCTGCTCTGAGAATTAGTCTACATTTTAGAGAGGAAAGTCACTGTTCATTTTCAAAGAAGAGAAAAAAATCATCGGTCACTAAACTTATTTAAAAGAAGATGAAGATTTACCTCTGTTAGGATTGGGAGCCCAGCCTTAAAGCAAAAGTCGCTGAGAGATGTTTTTGTTGTTCTTGCTGTCTTTTGTTTTGCTTGTTTGTTTGTTTGTTTGTTTGTTTTTTTTTTTGCGCACTTATAACGCTTGAAATGGAGATCATCGGACTTAGCGATAAGTGGCAAATTCCAGCTTAACCTCATGTAAGTTAATCCGGATTCTGGAATCTGGGAAATGTTTGCTCGTGGATAGGCCTGTCCAGATTGTGCTCGGCAACTTTCGGGAAACTTCTGGCTTTTGGAGCAACTTTTTGAGCTTCTAACAACCTCGAGCAATCTTTTTCCTTTCTGAGCAATTTTTGAGCAAAACATAAGTTTAGAGCACGTATCAATCACGAAATAGTCAACGATTTCATACAAAAATTTTATTTATGCGAATTGTATTCTCTTGTAAATGATTATCCATCTTTGAACACATAACAAAGTTTTGCAGGCCTAAAAAGGCAATTGTTGCCGTATGAATTTAATTACTTAGTACCCTTAAAATTTCTCCTATAATTACGAGCTAACTTCAAGCTATTTTTCTGGACCGATGTTAGTAATTATTGTGGAGAACAAAAAACTAAAGCAGAAAAAATTTCAAAAAATAGATAAAATATGCAGAATTTCGGTAGCAACGTTTTGCGTTTTTGGCAATTTTGCAGCAACTTTTTGGCATTCCAGTAAGCAAGTTTCCAGCATTTTACGAGCACCATCGGGACAGGCCTGCTTGTGGAATCAGGATTGCATCAAATTTTTGCTGTGCAATCTGGAATCCTGGCCACTGGAATCCCGAATACAGCTCAAGGAATTCGGAATCAAACTAATGAGTGGAATCCGGAATACAAGTTCCAATGATTAAAAATCCAAAATCCAGTACCTAGAATCCTGGATCCACATCGAATCCAGAATCCAAGACTGTCTTGGATTCCTTTGAATGGGGCGACCAACCATTAATATCTAGATTTAGCCAGGGCTAAAAGCAAGCTCTGGTTAATAATACTTATAAACAAAAAAAATAAATCGTGCAATGCTTAACGGGGACGGCAATAGAAATGGCATCAAGATCAATAGATCTAATTAACAAAAAAATAAATAAATCTGCACGTGCAGGACACCTTTTTTTTCTAATTAGCAAAAGAACAAATTTGCATGCTTTCTTGTCTTTCTTTGCCTTTGTTTTGCAAGACTACAATACCATTTTATGCGACTAAAACTTACACATCATTTTTATGGAAGAATTGTCGTATGTGCTTACCAAAGATTTTGTTTACCGTGTTCTTGTTCGCTTTTATTTTTTCACTGCCGCTCATTTTTACCTTGCTGGCGCTCGCATTTCTCATTTTCTCACAGCCTCACCGCTATGAAATGTTCATGTTTTTCGCTATAACGACTTGTTTATTATTATACGCATAATTATATCCTACGGTGTAATATTCAGTTCACTTTCTGACGATTAACTAAACATCATTAGTAAAAACAGCTTTTAACCCCTTTCATTGGTTCTGTTTTTATCAGGAGAAAAGAAACGACCTTAAAAAGAGACTGGCGAAGATCAAACTGGAGTCGCGATCTTGGAGGAGAAGGGCTTGAGGAAATTTTTGAAATCTTTTATAACAACTGATTCTCTTGACGAGATAACAACATAGAAGACTTAGGAGTACTCTGAATAATTCTGTTCAGGCTATTTATAAATTTTGCTGTTTCAAAGAAACAATTTTCTTAAGTCCCGTTTTCGAAGGACTATTAGTGTAAAAGTTGCTTATAAGAAAAAGTTATTTACGTGTGCGCTTGTTGATAACGATTGCTCTGCTAAGAAGTTAAAGCACCTTTTTAGACTATTGAATATAACTTAAATTAGGGTGCGTCTGTCTCTTTCTTATGTTTGGCCTAACTTTGTTAACGAAAGAGACGATCCTCAATTAACAGTATTTAAACGAGTCAAGAAATTCTGTCTTGAATGAGTATATTCAATTTGTTTTTGGTTCTCAAGAGACTAGTCTTTTTCGTCAAGAGAGCCTGCTATAACATCCTAGTACTGGACGAGAGATACAAATGAATTTAGAAGTAAAAATAAATTATACAGTAAGTTAGAGCTATTTTATGTTAGAATTATTAGCTACGCATAGCGGGGAATTAGTTCTGACTGGCACTCAAGTAATTAGTGTGAGAAACATCATAACCGTGCAGGACGTTTTCTTGTTTCACCTAGAATGATGCAAAACATGAAAATCTCTATCTAATTAACATCGAGATGTGTACAAAAAGTAGGATTTACAGATACGATCAAGAGACTTTAAGATTGCTATTTCAGGCATTGTCGGCAAGTATAGGTATTTACTATAACCCTGCACGTCGCTTAACCCTTTAAACCCTAATATCAAAAGTGAAATTCTCATTCATTGCCCCCGAACGTTTCCCATAAATGTGGAGGGGAATACTTTTTGCAGAATCAGCCAGATTCATCTTGTGTGATGAAGTCCTTAATTCTTGTCACCGATCTGTTTTATAAAGCATTAATATTACTAGGAGTATGTTGATACTGAACTCTTTAAGGGCTTACAGAGTTAAATGCTGCATTAATAATATATTTTTTATCCTTGGCATAAACTACGCTTATGTATTTTGAAAGCTATACCTGGAATATACTGTCTGTATGAGCTGTAATCAGGTGAAAATATACTGGCTATCCTTCTGAGCGTCGTTTGGGTTTATTTGTCTGTTCAATTGCTATGGCGTAGAATCCAAGTTTGCTCTGTACCCTGCTTCGAGCTTCTGCCCTCTCAGGGTCCCCCCATTGGGGAGGGGGTTTTAAGGGTGGGGTGAGGATTTACAATTTCCATTTTTCCAGGCTAACCTATCATGTAGCTCCAAGAGCCCCCGTCCCATATAACGTTTGCCTCAAATCCCATTCCTAGTGGCAATTTAAAGTAGTAGCACTAAGTGAGAATTCTCTCTTGGTAGCACCGAACAAGTATTTTGCCAAGAGCCCTTAAGGGTAAACAGTGGTTTTGAGTCGTGACGGTCCTGGAATTATTTTTTTGAAAAAATATACCATTTGCGTCTTTTTTTGAACAGGGCGTGCCCTTTCTTAAACGATAGCCGTAACATGTGATCTTTAATCTCCAGCCAATGTACAGTAGAAGCTTTGCGCAAATTGGCAGTGAAGCGTTCCCTCGTCGTAACATAACAATACATTGCCGGAAACTGTAGATATCCGAGCTTGCAACGTTGTTATTGTGGGAATTAATTTTATGGACCCGCCTATGTTGTTGGAAATATTCTGAATTGTTAGATTAATGCAAGGCCTCTAGCGTCTCTTCATCAAACTCAAACCATAAACCTTGGGCACTAGACTTAAGCTCAATATGGAGCTTTTTTCACATGACGTCACGGCGGCCATATTGGTGTCTTAAAACAATGAAACGGCGGCCATGTTGGTGTTCCAAACACTGATCCGTTGGGAGTTGAACTCTTTTCTCATGTAAACAATTTCTTTTGTTCCCATAAATTTGCATAGATCCTGGCCACGTGAGTGTAAACTCTCTATTGAGTCTATTCAATGACACTGACCTCCCTTAAAATATGCTCTGTTCCAAGGAGTGCTGTTTTGGTTTTTTTTTAAAGCTTGATACTACCTGGAATGTAGGTGGTAGACTTATCGGTGCCTTTCTTAATTCCCAGTAGTCCTGATAGTTTTGCATTGGCGTATGACTACATGGATTAATTGCGTTCTAATTTAGTGCTTTCGGGCAATCTCTAGTTCCAGCTTAATATCACGAGACAATTTTTCTGACACCTTGATGGAAGTATTTCTGTCGCAAAGTAAAGCCACGTTAACGAGAATGCATTGGTTTTCTTGTTTAGTCTACCATAACTCTAGCAAAGGTTCGGTTACAACTCGGGGGGTACTCAACAAAAATTTATACGGAGAGGCTCCTAGCTTAATCTCCTTCAGCCGTTATTAGGGTCGTCACGCAACGCTCCTCCCACTAGTGGGGAGGAGCGTTGCGTGACGATCCTAATAACGGCTGCAAAGGAGACTATTCCTACCCTAAAAGTCCAACCCTTACCCTTTATTTCTAACAGAAAAGGGACTCTTTTGTATACCTCTATTGAAAAATGGTACCCTTTCACATACTGATTTTGAACTTGGCTTCCATTTTTCATGCTGTAAATGCACCGTCTTTTAAATTTGATTATTATTCATTCAAAATATTTTCCCGATTCTGATTGGCTAAAAGCACACGTTTAATTCACCATAACCAGTTACTGATGACCAAATTTGGAAGAATTTTGTGTTTAACGAGGAAATGACGTCAAAAATGCAGCGTTTTCGCAGGTTAAGGCACCGTTAACCGAGAAGACCCGGCGACGACGTTGAGTTGTTTTTGTTGTGAACTTGAAAAATGGCGGATATTTCACTCGTTTCAAGTGTAAGAACTAGGCGAAAAAATAGCTAAAAACATGGCAAGAACAGCAAGAAGACAACTCGAAGGGCGGCATCTGCTATTTGGAGAATATTTGCGGAGCTGGACAAACCTAAACGTGTACTATCGAAGATGAACTTAACATCGATGGATCGATGGAGGTAAGCAAGTTTTAGCCATGTTTTTAAACTAGGAACTATTTTGAATGAATAATAAAACAATTATTGAATTCGGCTTTCGTATCATATGAAGAATTATGGAGATCTCGGAGGGTGTTATCCGCCTCGGCCTACGACCTCGACGGATAACACTCTCCTCGATCTCCATAATTCTTCATAAGATACTCAGCCTCATTCATTAATTGTTAAATAAATCACTAAATCAGGTATTTAATTTATTCGTTTTGACATCATGCCAGTCAAAGCAAAAAAAGGGGCACATTGACCCTAATCATGAATGTCACAACGACACTGACGTCCTCTTGTATAGTTGCTACAGAACTCTACTGATCCTCGCTGCAATTGTTAACAGCAAACTCTTCGTTTCTTCATTTGGAGTTCGTTTCTAAAAAACTGGTATGTCGGAAGAGTGAAATAGATGTTCCTCTAAACAGCTTTCCAAGCTTTGTAGAAAACATAGCTGAAAAGTCGATTAGATCAGGAAAATAATCTCTGTAGACTACCGACTAAACAATCTTTCAACATCAAAGCATCCAGATCAATTTTCCAATGAGAAGAATATTAATGATCGTCCTAGCTTTTGGTGCTAGAGACGGCGATATGCTCCTCCGGACATCTGAAGGAGAGATACTTGAAGAATCTCGTTCAGAAAGTGGGCCAACACCGATCACAGACATGGAAACAGCCACAGAAACTGAAGTTGACGTTGGCGGTGTGATAGCTGAAGGCCAAAAACTGCTTGACGGTGAAATCCCCAAGGTAAAACTGCGGGACATGCTTGCACTGCCTTGAAACAAAGAGTTCAATATTAGAACACCGAAATTTCTCAGTTAAACTCTTTGCCAAAAAAGCTATTTTCAAGTTGTTTGTTTTGGTTGTAATTGCAAACTGTAAGGCGGGCTATTTCCAAAAACGGAGTTTTTTTTTCCTCTGTTTTGGGAAAATACGCACCCACACGTCTATTTTCTAACTTTTGAACCCTACTCCTGTCTCCTCTAAACAGAAAAAGGAAGCCTCCTCCCCACCCCCTATTCAAAGTTGTCTTGGTCTAAAAACCAACGTGTATAATTGCCATACTATCCTAAACAACTTTGAATAAGGGGAGGGAGGAAATCGGGCATTCATTTGGCGGAGGTTTCAGTTTTTGTCAGGATGATAGGAAAAAATGGGCGTTTTCGCGATTTGTCTTAACAGGTTTTGTCCGGGGTTGTACCTTTGAAATAACAGTAAAATTGTTGAGCGATGATAGCCCCATTTGCACGATGATGTCTTTTTACTACTAAGACCAGAATTCATTTCAATTTTTGTTGCATATTCAAGTTTGGTAATCCCAGTAAGGTTTAAATAAAAAACTTTAGCCTTGTTATGTACAAGAAAGCAAAAACTTGAAGGATTCCGGTCTGAAAATGACGCCACCGTCCAAGCGGCCTATTTCCCCTTTTTCCCGTTGGTCACACGGGCTAGCCTCCGACACAGACGTTCTTACGGGGTTCGTCTCGCGTTCCTGCCCGAGGGGCAAACCCCAACGAACGTCTGCGTGGGAGGCTACACAGGCACGCGAGCTCGTCAGAATTAGTTGAAAAAATGTTATGTTAATGTCATTGAATAAATAACAGTTATACCCTGAAGTGGAGGTAGTTGGCGGTTACCTAGCAGCGAAGCGGCAAGGTAAATGTACTAAAACAGTGGGATAATTGAGCACTAAAATAATGGTTTTTAAGTCATTTATTGCTGCCGACGATTGCAATATGTCACGCAAATGATAGAACAGCCGCAACTTTTTTTTCCCGAGAAAACAATGAAGCCATTTGCTTAGTTCTTAGGAGGGCATTTCTTCAAAAAGAGTTGTGAATTCTTTTTGCATTTGAAACCATCCAGTAAAAAAAGTGGTCTTAAGCTTATTTCTGAAAACAAGACTTAATTTGCATTTGTAAAAGGAAATTTCTCACCGGTTTCATCGATTCATTAATTCAGGTTAAACGGACAAAGCATTACGTGTTAAAACCTGCCAAACCGAATTTCATCGCCTCTTCGATTCGTTTACTTGTGAAATTTCCTCGTTTGTTACGGCTGCAAACCGGAAGGACATTTTGCTCGTAATTGTCGCTCGGTGATGAATAGCACTGCAATTCCCAAATTTGAGAAGCCAATCAGAACCCGCGAAAAACACTATCCACTGTTTTAGTATATACTTAAAACTAATGACGCATTTCTCCACTGCATACTCGAACAGATAAAAAAAAATAATTCCGTAAGATGTTCAAAGTTTTCAATCTACGGTGGCTCTAGGTTCCACTTTATTTTCAGCATTTTCATCATTTTTTGGGATTTTTTTTGAGTGTATGTAGACAGTTAAGGGTTGTGGGTGAGGTTTTTTGTTTTGAAAAAAAAAAAAACGTCTATTTTCGCGTTTTTATCAGTCACACTGTCTACTTACCTAAAAGTGTCGCAGAGATCCTGCTTGCTGCTACTGATCTGTTAGTGCGGTTGATATTAACATTAATCCATGGCAAAAGGACGCGAACATTTGCATATACCCCGTAAGTGTTCGGAGCTGCACACCCTCTTCCCCAGCTAATGATTCCTTCAAGAAACCACCTGCCGCTAAACTCACAGACCAACGGTCCGCCACTGTCACCTTGACAGGCGTCTACGCCACCGAACCTGGTACCTGCGCAGAGCATAGTGTCATCAAGTTGGTTCGGGTAGGCTAGCAGGCAAACTTGTTTGGAAACAACGGGTACTTGAGCTTGCATCAAGGTGTTTGGTTGAATTCCTCCTGAATACAGTGTACCCCAGCCAGTGATCCAACATGTTTTGCCAACAAGGGATAGATTCATATCCGGCAGACAAGCGGCTCCTACTTGATTGTTGAGGTTAACTGCTTTTGCCAGTTTTAGAAGAGCGATATCGTTGCTGTAGAAGAGTTGCCTGCCGTATTCCTGGTGTACGATAATTTCTAAAACATTTATATCCTGTTCTGAACCCACAGTACCATTTACTCTAAAGTGGGCTCCCATTCTAGTAAAAAAGAAAAAAAAAAAAGGTCATAAAGACATGCATTATAATAATTATGATGATACTTAATTCCTCGCGAAGCGCCGAGCCGCGAGGTTTATAATCTCGTCGCGCGCGAAGCGCGCGTGTATAACACGAGCATCGCAAGGTCGCATCGCATCGCAATGGACGAAACTAAACTCTAGTTAAGTCCGTCTGCGAAACAGAGCCGAAATCCTTGTTCTGGGCCCCCACCTATGTACCAGGATTTGAGTACGCGCCATGATTGGCTTGTTGGAAAAACCATTGTTGTTTGTCCAATCAGGATGAAAGAAAATTCGAAACGCACTTCCAGTAATTCTTTGAGTCCGTTGGAGGGGGGAGGGGGGGCAAAACAAGGATCTCGGTGCTGCTTCGCAGACGTTACTTATCGAGGATAAATTATGTCTAGGACGCAGGCTAGGAGAAGCTATAATTATGATTGCTTGGTATAGTAAGTTTCAATTCGCCGCGGGTAAGGGCACTCAAGACATTCTTGGATTCAGGATTCCAGGTACTGGATTGCAGTCTTTGACATTGGAACTTGGATTCTGGAATTCAAAGCCCAGGATTCTGGATTTCAAAAGCAAGACTTTCCCAGATTCCAGTTTCCACAAGTAAACATTTTCCGGATTCCGGAATCCGAGTTCCCTTACATCATGTTACATGGGGCCATTCCAGGCATGTATTTCAATTTTTCCTTGGATGAATAAACTAATAAACTGTTTACCAGGCATCTGTAGTCCAGGCCACGGGCCCGGTCCTGCGGCCTAATTGGTGTAATTTAGTCGTACTCACATATAAGGAAAAATATTTGCAAGAGGACTATAAAGAGATAAAAAATGCCATATGAGGTTAAAAAAGAAGATGCTAAGGGACTGGTAGAATATGTTCACTATAGCATAGGCTCAGTACTTTTAGATCTCATCTCGGGATAGCAGTTATCTGTAAATAGGCAAAGTGGTTTGTTAGTTTTGCCTTGGTGTCCTGTACGAAGGAGTTCGTTACATGGGTTTTCAATTGTTATAATTACCAAGTCGATGTCGTTCTTTGAGTTCATTTATTAAGAGTAGTTTTATGATAGCTTTAAGGTCCCTGACATTACTGAAGAACTACTAAATGGTAGTACTGGGTTTCGACAAACGAGTCGTAGTGGACTGGTCACCTTTCAATCATATACACGTATGAATAGCACAACGGACACCGTTTTAGGGGTTGGTTGACAGGGGTGAGGCCTGGTTTCTTTTGATATCTTCCGTTTCCTTTGCAGGGAGAGCGTCCCTTCAGGTCACGCGGGACACAATTTTCGACACTGATTGACTAGTGGAAGAATAGACCCCCTTTACTACTATAATAATGTTCTCACCTGACAAACATGTCTGACGGCCTAAGGACTACAACGCAGTGAGCAGCTGTTACAACCCACAAAGGATCGACCAAAGTGCCTCCGCAAAACTGCGTACGGCCTCGGTGTGTCAGTAGCATCGCCTGCCATGGCCATGAGTTCACAGCTGCTTCTGTACCGCCGACGATACGTGCTTGAGTCAATGGGCGTGAGCCACAATCACCTAAGTGAGTGAGGAATCCAAGTACAAGTAATACAAAGGAAGACATAAAATCAATTTTTAGCTCATACAAAATTATGACAGAATACAATCGGCTAGTTGTTTTTTATTTTCTTATTTATTTGTTTATCTTTCACAAGTGCGTGTACAGTTAAAAAAAATTATATTACCTGCGCCGACAAAGATCTGTGACTTTTTTTGACAACGTTCCTGCTCGTTTTAAAAAGCGTTCTTGTCGAGTCTTTTACACTATACTAGCGACATCTGCCACTAAAAATTTTCTCTTGATAAATCTTCTTACTCAAAAGCTATTACCATGTTTTTTTAAGGAGAATGTAGGGTATTTGTAACGAAGCAGTAAGAGGGATGCTAAGTTTATCCTGTGTTACATGACCAGGAACATTGCTATCTCTCACGAAGCTTATGCTTAGTGCTAGAGTTAGAGTTGCGCGTTTCCGGAAAGGCTATTCCTCCAACGGGCCTGTCGACGAATTTCAGGGTTAGAGGAGGCGTTTAGCAAATAGAGCACATAGAGCGCAAGAATAGTAATAACGGGGTTAATGGGGAATAAAGTAGATGGCCTGGACCCAGTTTAAACAATTTACGTGGTCATTACACCAAGTACACAGTTCAGATTATTGCTATTATACCCGGGATACAGACCTGTTTTGTTTTGTTTTGTTTTGTTTTTTCAAAAGCATTTTCTCCATTATATTTAATTAGTCATTTAGGGGCATTCGAACATGGAATTATTAATAGGCACAGATACATGTAATAAACATAAAAAAATTCTGTCGGCCAGGAAAAAAATTAGTTAGGCTGCAAAACACTTGTTCACACCCTCGCTCCAGACCTATCGTTTGACCGATCGCGCGAAAACCCGCGCCTTGAAACTAACTCGGAGGAAAAAAACACGACTGTCTTGCAGTCTAGAAAAAAGTGCGAAACCATGTGGGCTTGATTTTCTTGTTTTACTAGGCAGTCTATAATGCGAGAATAACTGGTGCATAAATAGTAATTGCTTAACTCTTCGGAGCTTTTTTGTAACAGTAATGCTATCATTGAAAAGCTTCTGGAAATCTTTGATATCAATTTGCATTAACTTTGCGATTCTATTGTTACTTTGGTACTTGTCAATTACGAAAGTGTAGAGTTTTTTATTCTCCACAAGTTAAGCGACAGGTTATCGACAGGATATGAGACCATATGAGATGGACAGTTCTCACGGTCAGCTAGCCCAAGCACGTCTACAATTTGGTTATTTAATTCGCTGGTGATGGGCTTGCTAGTAAAAGAAGCATTGCAATAGTTGAGAAAGAGTTGTTATAGCGGTAGAACGCCGAGAAGAATAAAGTCACAGAAGTACAACAGTAGAAGAACCGAGTCTCGGTTCCCTCGTTAACCAGCCAAGTGAGAACCATTCAGCCCCCAACACCATTAAAATTAACGGAATGTGAAGGCGCCAAATTGAAAAGTATTATTAGAGACTTGTTGGATAACTTATAACTTAGAAATGTCAGCTGGTTGCTGCAAATTGGATGCATTTTCTCCATAGCGTTATTCGTACATTTGCTATAGTACACATGGTGAGAATTTCTTAAACATTTTTATTTTGCAGCTGTCTAAGACCACGCGCGGTTAGCAAACTGTGCGCGCGCTTCGCGCGCGACGAGATTATAAAGTCGCTACGCTCGGAAAACAGTAATTAAAAATTATTCTAAGAAATCGTGATGAATAGTGGGAGAATATCTACCGAGCTACGTTTAATTATATTGCACTGGTATCCAATATCGCCTATAGTTCATCACAAGGAAACATAACCAAAGAAGGAAAATTCTCCTTTTTCCTCACAACTTTTGTATTTGATTGGGCTGGTTAACCACAAGAAAAAGATTTATTTTGATCACTCTCAAGGGGTTAACTATGACAATTCCAAAGAAAGCCGTGAAAGCCAACAAAGATGTTTATTCAAGTCAGTGTGATGGGCATGAATTGAAATATCATTGATATTTCACATTTTAGGTTACGATATGTTAAGAGACTTATTTCGTCATTTGTCATGATATTCGATCACTTTCCAAAAGTAGTTTTGAAAAGCCTGAAAGTGAAAAAGAAACAAACAAACAACACCTCCCTGAAAGTGGCCTGTGAATACAGCCATTTCTGAAAGTACTTGCTATAGAACTGTGTCAAAATAATTTGCCGACACTTATGATTCAGACCCAATCCGTGAATTCACTTATTTGGTGAAAAAGTTCAATATTACTTGTCACAAACCGCATATTACCAAGTGCTACCTAATCCCACGACCCTAGCGAAATCAGAAACAATGATGAGTCATTCTGACATCTTATCGTAATCGTATCAGGAACCGAATGGAGAAACGTAGTACCGTCAAATTGTACTTTATCAGAAATTACTTAAAGTCAAAAGGATTGATTGATTCTTGATCAGTTTCGCCACTCTTCAGTTAATAGGTCTGTAATTATGTGGGAAAACGTCCTAGAAAATAAAATCTTCGAATCGTTCTTATTAAGTTTGCAGCACTCAAGTTACTAAAAATCACGCGCCTTTGATACTGGGACGCATCTGATTATTGGCGTGCTAAGGTTCAGTTCAATCCGGAAATATGAAGGAGTGTAGCGCGGTTTTTATGATTACATTCATCTCCATTATTTCGAATACTCCTGGGACTAGCCAAGTACGACAAAGAATTTCATGAAATTAAAAGATTTACATTTGTTGATTTCAACAGGCATTTACATTAACTTTACAGACAAAACCAGCCTCACGGGCACTCGCTTAATATGGACACCTCATAACAACGGATAGTTTGCTTTGTCCCTAGGGAAAGAAAGCCCTTATATCTGCTCTAAATTCAACCCTCTTTATAATACGGACATTTTCTCTGCCCCCCTCATTGTCTGTATTAAAGTGGTTTGACCCCAGTAAAAATTCAAGCCCAAGTAAATATTTTGACAGACGGAACGGACTTTCATATCCATGGCAGCCGCACGTACAATGGAAAAGCTAAAGAATTTCGATTGATTTGCAACAGAAAGAGCGTAATCTAAGCAAAGGTGTCAAAAAAAATAATGTAACAAAGAAATGACCAGCTTGTAGTTGTTTAAGCCGTGCATTCAAAGTTTGCTTAATTTAATCTTTAATTATAGTAACTGGAATAAGAAAAAATTTTGAAGTTGGAACCAAAACATGTGACTGTCCGGTAACTTAACGTCAGTGTAATTATCCGAGATTCAAATGCTGTTTTCAACAAGGCAAAAGTACCAGTTGACTTTAGACGAGTTCGACACAAAGACACTTACCTTGTACAGCAACAGGTACAAGTCGTAGAAGAAAGACCAAACACAATGCCCCCAGTCTGTTTTGTTTGGCCATAATTTCGGTGTGGACCATAATTTCTTCACCTGCGGACTTTGTCTGTATATGAAGTCATCGGTGACACTTGGATGACTTCTGTTGATTTGCCTCGATTGACTGAAAATTGAGTCATGACGACATTTCCAAATGCACTGCTTCAGTTACAGTGACGTGTGTTTTCTTTTCACTTCTTTAAATGTTCAGGGTAACAACTGAACATTTATCAGTGACCATCAATTTTAAGCAGTGAGCGTAAGGAGTACACAGTTGTTTTCCCACGGGAACAGTTACACTGTATATCTGATGTAAATATCGAGTACCTCTAATAAGGACGTCAATTAATGAAAATGGAATAAATTAGTGACAATACTTGAAAAGTCACAAAAGATGAACATTTTTGGGATTTTGTTACCTTACGCACAGATTCGCAAAAATGGCAAATCGACACAAAAACAAAAAAAATGCTTGTGCTCTTTTGAGAATAGTTGTGACATATGGACTGATAAGCATAGGCTTGTTCTTGTTTTGATACTTTACGCAGCTAATTCAAGCCAGATACATGCACAACAAAAAAGACGTAATCACAAAGATCGTCACGTAATCCTCTCAATTTCCTGCCGTGTTGGATTAAAAGGATAACGCTAACATTTTCCACGACTACGCTGTGCTGGTCCGTTTTTTACAGCTGATTTGAGAAAGATTTATTACAGTGTAATAACTACAAAGAAGATCATAGCAGTTAAAGATTGACGCAATGATTAAACTGTAGTCAGAAAACGCGAAACCGTACGCGAATGCCGGTTATTTCGACCAGCGGTCAATCTACCGTTACAGAGAAGAAAGCGAAGACAGAATTGAGGAAAAAATGGAACCTTAATTGAAAAAGACCGAAGGTCTTCACTGGAAGGTCTATACATCAAGACCGTAAGAGGATCTAAGAGTATCCCGTAAGATTTATAATATATATGCTTATCTTATGCTTACGAGAAGACAAGGTTTAAGTTCTCAATTATGAGTTTGTTAAAAGGTTTCTCCAAGCTACACCGTCGCGACATCACTATAATTATACTTACTAAAATAGCCATAGTTTGTCAAAGACAACAGTTGTGGTTTTGACGGTTGAATCGGCAGCAATCGAGCAACCTCAGCAAACCGATACAGATAGACTTAATTGAAAACAGGTGAAGCAAAATTAAAGATCTATATTTTATTTCACTACAACATTAGGAAAAAAAATATCAACAGGTTATGTACATGAAATGAAGAAAATCCAATAGATTTTTTAGTTACCGTTGTCTTTGCCGAAAAGAGAAAAATAACCCGGTGAAAAAAAAATTCCCGACCCGTCCCGGCTAGTAGTGAAGCTTCTATGGTGCATCTTTTCATGAACGTTAACAATTTCTTAAATCACTTAGGCAACTTTTTTAGGCCTGTTTCAAACGTCGTGCTTCTGCCGTGCTAAGCTGGCTCGACTGTAGCTCGACTGCAGCACGACATTAGCACGCCTTGATTTCAAACATCGCGCTACTGCCGTGCTAAAGTCGAATTTAATTCGATCAATTTAGTTCGGCACGGCAGCCAGCACGACGTTTGAAACAGGCCTTATAGGCAATCCTTTAGATCCACCTCAAAGGTGAACTGGAATCAAACCATATATTATTCAACTATCATAACTGACTGCTGTATTAGTTGTCTTTTCGTTCAAGGCTGCGCTGTTGGAAATGATTTCAACATTCATGTTGTTTTCCGTTATTGCGTCTTCCTCAAGATAGTAATTCCAGACTGGCCGTTTCCTTGAATGTCGTTGTGGTAATACCTTTTTCCTGCTGAAATAAGATCAGTGGCAGTGTGAGGTGACTGATTTACTAATAAGAGAAACCCAGTATTTCCCCGGTAAACCACAGTCAGTTGATTTAACATTAGAACTCTTCGTTTACTTTTTAAATCATCTCACCACCAAATCTTATTGGTCCATATAGTGAACTCTTATTAATACTAAGTAACTGCAGTAAACTCCGGTAACTCGGACTCTGAAGGGAAAAGAAAAAAAGTTCGAGTGATCTGGATCGATTGTGTATTCGATTGCCACAATTATTAACACTTTGATACTTACTGCCGTTTTAGAACTTCAGTGTATTATGAGCACAGTGCAATTTTCACTGTTTCATCAGAAAAGGTAACATGATTTTGCATTTAAATGATAAAACGACACTAGATGGTTGCACCAATTAAAATCAAATTTCTGTAGCGTCAGTTTTAGTAGTTTTACCAGTTACACAACAAGAAGAGCCACTGGGATGGTATCCGAGTGGAGATACAAGAACCAGAATTCGAGTTATAGGAGTAAATTTCAGTGAACTTTTGATCAAGGGAATGGAAATTTAGTTCGGTTTAGCGGGAAATTCGAGTTATCAAAGTTTGAGTTAACCGAGTGAAAATGACTAACCCAAAGGGATGGGGATTTGTTTGAGTTATCGGGGTTGTACTGTAGCAATAATGGATCGCTTTCTCAGGATTCTGCTCCTAAGTAAAAGTTTTTTCCCTGGGCTCGATTACCAGCCGCTGTTCGGGAAATTAGCCCGCGTTCCTCCCCTGAACAGACTCTTCTCTTCTCTTCTCGGGGAGGGCCGAGAGAGCGGTGGAAAACGAGCCTACTATTTCCCTTATTCTCCTATTTCTCCTTGGACTTCCACTCCCACCCCCCCCCCACCCGCCCCCCTCCAGCCTTTTTCCTACTGTTCCCTCTTACTCAATCACGACCTGATAAAAACCTAAACAATACATGTCTTACCTGCTAAGCTTAATGATAACAATAGTCACAACAGGTAATAACAAGACTAATCCTCCACCAAGAACACCGACAATAATCCATTTCCAATCGTCTTTGTCGCTGGTTAGTTGTACGGGTCTCAAAGTATCAGCGCGTGGCGTTGAAGGCGGCCCGGACAGAGCTTCCACTTTGGATATATTTGCCCCAATGGCGGAGCCGATCTCTGATTTGTGCTTCAGAACAATGTCCAGTAATGTGCTGCTAGGCAATGCTGATTGATTTCCGACGAACAGTCCCAATGGCTGCTGTATGTAAAAAGCAACCAAAATGGTATCTGACGCATTGTTGGGGTAACCAGGAAGCAGATGAACTCGCTGAGACGAGTAAAGGGCGAATCTGATAAGAGGACATGCGAATGAACCATCAGATAAATAACTAAAACAGATCGCCCTTATTATTTAGTTTGGTATACACCTTATTCCAAAATTGTGGTAATCAATTTGATCTGCGGAATTCAAAAGAACCTTTACCTGGAAACGAGGCGTTGAGGGTCAATTATCATAAAAACAGAAGAACAACTAAATTTACAACACCATTTCAGTATGAGGTGCATTTGTATAGTAACTACGATTAACAATAGTAATCAGTGGCCACTGAACTGTTAGCTTTTCTTTCAAGAAAAAATTCTAAAACTGTAACATTTAAAGCAACGCGATACCGAAAGCATCTATCTTTATTCGACACTTATAAGGTCAAAATAGCCACCTTAATTTATAATATATACAACCGCATAACTCCATCATGCTTGGAACATATAATCCAAAGGAAAGAGTCTAAGTATGACCTCCGTCATCAACATCGTGTTAGCGTACAACGTTTTGAAACTTATTATATGAAAAACTCTATTTCTTACAGAGGATCCATTGTTTGGAATCTTTTAGAGCCATCCGCTGTCAGCGCCAGGGACTTTGCCAAAAGGGCAAAAAAGTCTCACGCCTTCAGAAACTTGAACTTTAATGAAGAGTCACCGCAAATGGGTCGTCCCCAAATTGACAGTGATTTCGTCTTTTATCAATTCTATTCATATCTTTTATTGTACATATTTCACCTTTTAATGACTACATTCAATTTAATAATTTTTATCATTTTATTTTATTAACATTTTTTACACGGCCCCATAAGCTATATTAGCTTTAAAACCCACCGTGTTTAAATAAAAGATGTTGTCATTTTTTATTTATTTTGTTCATCATTTGTGGAACCCGTCCAGTGAGGAAGGGAAAATAGGGGACACACAGGTCCCATGTGAGGTGTCGTCCCTACTCAATCCCTCCCTCAGATACCAGAAAGAAGGGGTATGGGGAGTCGTAGGCAACGTTTTGGCACCTAGTGGTTCATTTACGTCCCACTCATCAGTGAAAGTATCTATTTACCTTCCTTGTCCTGTAATTTTTAATGCGCATGATGTACTGTTAAAATTGCAGTACTTTGTTGCAACAGACGCCATTCCAACTTTGAAAGAATTGTCCGTCGTATAATCCCATTTAAACTGATAAAGAAAGAAACAAAGTAGACAGTTAGGAAATCAAGAAACATATGAAATTGTCCTCTCCTTGTTTTAAACAGTCAATTAACGGTTACACAACGAATAATTCGTTTGACCTTTATGTTTGGATTTTTCGAAACTCCGGATCAGAAGCAACTTTTAATGAAAGTACATGTGCCGAGTGACTATCATGATTTCGGTTGAGCAAAATTTGTCTTTGAAATTGTGAAAAAAAAAACAGCCCGGTTTTCCTATCGAATTAGACCATCAGAGAGTTTGGGAATAATGACAAAGATATAGATTGTTTACCATTTACAAAAGTTTTCCGGGAATTCCGGTTGGAAAGTGAATGAAACACGACTTTTTGGTTCTTCCCAACAGAAAATTCCCAGGAGCAACGGAACATCTAAAAAATAGTCCTGTTTTTCCGAATGGAATATTCCAAACGGAAATTTGTGTTCCATTTTTTCAAACCCATCTTTGATACCAGTTTCAGGCCTTCGCGGCCGTTTTCCGGTAAAATAATGGAACTGATTTGTACAAATGGTAAACGCGATTCCGGGACCAAATTCACCAGTCCTGAACTTTGCGAACAATTTGCCCACACTATGAACCGACCGTAATAAATGGTAAACAACCATAGTACAATTACGGGTTACGTCCTCTTACAGTGCTGTGTTGCAGAATGGATATCCGCACTGCGTGATCTCTTTCTTCCACTGATGGGTTTCGTGGTTTTGGTAGCTCAGGAATAGGAACTGTCTCATTCTTCGCCAGCCCTACATTATGACAGACATCAGAGAAAGAAACTGAAATGTGGCGTGGATAGCATAGAGGTCTGAGAAAAAGTTAAGTTTACATGCATAACAATATCCATCATTTGCTTTAAAAAAGGACCAAAAAAAAATTGGATTCGGGTAACTGTAGCGGCCACGAACGCAGGCCCTGCGTTCGTAGCCGCTACAATATTTCGGGTCGTGGCATCTCTCCAGCCGATATATTCCTTTTTGGGTGGAGAGAAGCAACGACCGGAAATAGGTCTGCGTTCGCAGGCTAAAGCCACTTTAAAAAGAGACAGCATCATGCAAATTCCCTTCCAACTAATGACGAGTGGCCAGCTACGAAAGAAGGTAGTATCGAGCGACCCCTTGTCGTTTGTAGGGAAGCCAAGGTTTACGAGAACGAGTCGCTTCTTTCTCTCTTAATCTCTATTCCTTCTAGGGTAGAGAAATCTGGCAGTAAGAAGAGGGGAACTGAAAACAGTATTGAAACCTAAACTGTTGTGTTTTCGCGGACGCGCAGACAAAGTACCTCTGCATTTTCCATCAATGAAGTAAAGATTCGGTCCACATTCACATCTGTAAGTACCAAGATCGTTGACGCACTCGTGAAATTCGTCCGGGCAGCTGTACAAGGCTTCATCTACACATTCATTAATATCTAGCAACACAAAAATATAAATGGGTCGGATCTAAGATTTTATACAATATAACTCTCTATCGAGAAAAGGTTTTTCTTTGTCAATCCTTGCTATCAAGGGATCACAGTATATACATGCAGTGCTTAAGAATCCAGAACGTTTTTCTCGATAATAAGTAACCTTGACAAAAGGTCTTTGCACAAGCCAGTTATAGGCCTTTAAAGTGAACTGAACGAAAGGCAATTAATTAATTATATATCAACAAATACCTTCGCAGCTGTATCCGTTTTTGCTCAGTTTGAATCCTTTTGGACACAAACAAGTATATCCTCCAGGGGTATTTTTGCAAACATGGCTGCATTGATGATCATCTTTTTCCGGATCACACTCATCGATATCTGTGACAAAACAAAACAGTCATGGGAATGTTGTTTGTATCAAATTATCAAAATTATGTCTTCAGATTCAGTACTTAACTAGCTGATACTCACAGAGTTTTTTAGCAAAAATACTGTCTTATAAAACCTTAAAACGTGTATGGTTTTGCAATTTATGTATTAGGTAAGACTTGTCCTGGTCGAAATTCCCGACTTATTAGCAAATTGCAAGTTTCAAAACAATATCTGAATCTTTCCACAGGGGATAAAGCAGTTACTTACTAACTCAGCCACAAAGCGTTTCGTGCATTTATAATAACTAACTAAGGTTTTTAGGGTCCAGGAAAAGGTTAGCTTTTGGGCACACTGAACCCTTTCATACCGACTTTTACATAAACTGTTGCTGCACTTCAAACCTTTGCACGTCTTTCCATCACTCTGTAACTCGTATTTAGCCGAACAGTCGCAAGTTGATTGGTTGTTGGCTCCTGTGAAACAAATTTGGTCACAGCCAGGATCTGAAGAACAAGGAATCGTTGCTGACGAGAGAAGACATAGTGAGCAAATTAGCTGTATATATACTCCCTCCATTACAGACCTAAAAATCAAATACACTGGAGACTAAGGATTAGCCAAGCCCGAATATAAATTATTGATACACATACACCGCAGACAACAATACGAGTGCTTCATGTCCGGACACCTTCCTACTTCGCCAACTTATAACATCACAAAATAAATCCCAGAACCGGCATCTGACAAAGAACCCGCAACTGAAATTAAATCTACAGCGGTTCTGCCATACATCAAAGGTTTATCTGAACCACTTCGTCGTTTCCTACAACAGCAGAGCAACCTAAGGATCCTGTGGATCCACGAAAATAAGATGGAGTAGTGTGTAAGATTCCATGTAAATGCGGCAAAGTATATTGGCGGAACAGGAAGGTGCATGCATGAACGGATTAAGGAGCACGATAGGAGTATACGGCTTTCACGAGCTCAGGCTGAGCTCAAACGTCGGCCGTTTCTGAACACGCAAATAAGACCGGTCATTATCCGGTCTAGGACGAAGTTAAGTTAATTGACCGAGACCCTCACTGGTATTCCCGTAGAGTTAAGGAGGCTATCCACATAAGACTTCACTCTAACAACATCAACAAGATCAGTGGAATTGAGATTCCTGAAGCTTGGATGCCTGCAATCAGACAACATGACAACCGACCTCTACCACTGTGGACCGCCGGGAGATCAGTTTCTTCCCCTCACAATACCAACAATGCTTTGGATCGAAACCCACTAACCATGAGCGAGGTTTGTGATACACCAATCACTAACAACCACGGTGGTACAAATAGTTCGACTCAGTAAATTGACAGTATCGCCTGACGAAAACCTGCAGTGTGCGGTCGAAACGTCGCGATCAATATCAAAGTGACAATCGTGAGACAAACGATAAAACTAATCCTTTTATTATCATGATCGTTTTTGTTTCGCATTTACAACTTACAATGAATCAGCTATTCATCCTCAATGAGTATCAAATGCACGCATGCAGTCGTTGTAAACCTGAATCATATTTGGAAGATACATTTACCCTTGAAAAGTATGTGAAATACAGTTTAGTGAGCTCTTCAGGAATAAAAATGTCATGTTGATTTAAAATATTCTCTCCTGGCTCCTAAAAAACTAGATGAAAAATAGTCAGAAA
The DNA here is from genome assembly GCF_958299795.1 of Porites lutea. NCBI lineage: Eukaryota > Metazoa > Cnidaria > Anthozoa > Scleractinia > Poritidae > Porites > Porites lutea. Next base: position 48,320,635 of record NC_133202.1, on the reverse strand, counting down.
GTGCCAGGTAAATCAGACCTACCTACGCAGTTCGTCCAGTCAGATGGATCTGTTGTAAAATACTGGTCGCATGAACAATTATAGCTTCCTGGAGTATTGATGCACTGTTGCGTGCAGTTGGCAATTAAAGGCTTGCATTCATTGATATCTGTGCATAATTGAATAATCAATGACAAACTAAGTAAAAGGGGGTATATCAAATATAGTCTTCCAGGTGGGTGTAATCCTAAATAGTACTGTTGCTGAGTGTTTGATCACGTTTCGAAAACTTTTGCGGTAGTCTACTTCAAAGTCATAGTAATGTAAGTTGTATCTTGTCAGTTGATTGTATTAAACTGTGGTTATTGACCTGATTGGTCAATAAACTCGCGTTGTTACTGGTCATTAGGGCTTAAAAGCCCTGATGTTATTGGATATGAAAACATTTAATGTAAGTGGTGTGTTTAAATCTGTCTTTTTCTTATTAATAACGGTCGTTATTTTTAGTTGAATCGTCTGTTTGTCAGGTAACTTCATTTTTGTCTGTTTGCTTGAGTTCATTTGTGAACTGGATGCCCAGCTGACTTCGATTCAGTGGATTTGTTAGAAACATGAAAGATTTCTGAATCGACAGGTTCAATATTAATTGCACGTTCAAAAATTAAATTACTCACCTTCGCAACTGTAGCCATCAGCATTAATGTTGTACCCATCACGACAGCCACAATAGAATGATCCCGGTATGTTTATGCATTGCTGTTCGCAAATGTTGTTTTGAATGCTCTGACACTCATTGACGTCTGGGAAAAGTTCAGTAATGTTAATAAGTTAAAAACTAAACTGTTTCTCGATGCTAACCTTTAATTTTCAAGAAACATGCTCCTCTCCTGTTTTGTCTATTTTTGGTTTATTTTCATGGAACTTGTTATTCCGATAATCGCGATACGGTCGGACACTGATACTACTTTACGAACTTAAAAAGATATCTAGTTAATCATTCAATTGCTACACCCACCAACACACTGCGCTCCATTTCCAGTGTAACCAGTTGGACACGGTCCACACGTGTATCCACTGACATTGGCCGGCGGGGGAAGATCAGTGCACGCTACGCCTGCGTAACACGGCTGACCATTGAACTCGCAGGCGTCAATTTCGCTATCACAGAATCTTCCCGTGTATCCTCCCTGACATGCGCATCCCATGTAAATAAATTTGATGTCTGAGTTGGCCGTATCACCCTCTTCTGGCTCCACACAGAGTCCACTGTGCTTGCAGGCACACATTTTAATAGTTGGACTCCATGTCGTGCTCGCCCCCTTTTCATCAGCAGCAACGAATGACAAATTAAACTGAAAGGCAAATTAAGGAAACCATAATAATAACCCTCATTTAAAATTTCTCCTTCGATATTATTTAAGACACTTCTGTTTCATTGATGCATTTTGTCCGTTTAGATGCGTGGCCACTCACACGAAATTAAAACATATGCACAAAAAGAGATTAGATTACTAAACAAGGGTTAAAGATGGTTAATACCGCGTCTGCATCCTAATTTACAGGAGGATCTAAATTAGAGGGGGAATGCCGCATTTATCATCTTCGCCCCTGATTCCTTAGTTTGCGTTTTCTTTTTTTGCATTATACAATGTGTTATTTACCGTCCAATCTTTCGTTAAAAGTGTTAGTATTATTAAATGTGTTATTAGTCGGTCAATTAGGGAGGATGAGACAAATTCTTTACACAACTCACGAGGATATGACGTACCGTGAAACACTTGTTCAACCCATGTTTTGAGTTATGTTCTATTCACTCTTTAAATAGGTATATTATATGTCTTCTATTGATCTTCAAACAGTAAGCATTTGTCTAGGACTCCAATCAAAAAGTGCTAGTTTTTAGCAGTGATAGAAATTTTTCTCTGACCGGCTACCTTTTGTGAAGATGTAACATGCCAAGTAAAATAGAGTACGTTTCCAATTTGCTTGACAGTGGCACCTGCTGGACGGTTGATGATATGAAAGCTAATGGTGTCGTTGTCTTCGGCTGTGACGTTCAGGTGTACGGTTTCGTGAAGTGTTGCATTGATTTCACTTGGAGCATTAACTATCTTGGGCGGAAAATTGTCTGAGGGAAAACAACGATAACACGGGATACCAGTTATAATAGTATTCTAGATATAAGGTCAAAATACTAACTGGAAACACACATGCACACACACAAAAAAAAATTACAAAACAAAAACAGACAATTGTAATAAAAAAAACAAAGAAAACACCAATACACAGCTGATTCGAGAGAGTTTGTCCTTATAGAGTGTTAAAGTGTAGACGAAAGGAACAGTGGACAAGTGGACAGTGTTTACTCGAAAAGTTATTTGTCCCTCCTAGAATATGCTACAGCCAATCAAACTTACTTCCTAATTCAGAGACTTTCCTGAAAAACTGTTATGGTTGCTGCCAATAGACTTGATGAAAGCCTCTGGTTATTATTATAAGCCTCTGTTATTATTATTAATAATATTATTAAGCCTCTGTTTTTATTATCAATATTATTTTATTATTATTACTTATAATGCATTTAATGTAGACATATATTTTTATATTATTTTCATGTAGTGTCAGCTCGAAGATATTAGCTTGTTAGCTACTCTAAAATTCGAGTATAAATAAAGTTTATGATAAAGTTTATGTTAGGGTTGTTGTCGTTGTTCTTTCACATTTTCAATAACTTACCAAGAGTATTTGACTCGTTCACTAACTGAATATTTATGTCTTTGGTTACTATTCCAATGGACACGTCATTCGTAGCTGCAGCATCAAACAGGCACTCAATATCATTTCCGCACTGGGCCTCAGCCAATTCCCTCACACTGTTGTTATACCACGTGATATCTTCCACGAACATGGGTGTGAAATCAGACTTTGCAAAGGTCTCCACGCTTTCATTTTGAGCGTAAGTGAACAAAGATTGTGTTTGGTTGATTTGCCCTGAAAAAATGCGTTAAATAACCTAAGAATTCTTCTACATACAGGTACATGATGATGCATTTTTGCCATCTTAACTAATTGGTTAATTTCAGCAAACAAAAGTTTGTTTCTTCAAAAAACCCGACAAAGATACTGAAGGTACGATTTCGGAGGGGGGAATGTCTGCGCTAAGGAGAAACCAGGAAGAGAAAACCAGCACGCCAGCGAACCTAAGAGAACACACCTCTTAACGACAACAATTTCCTGATATCACAGACAACCTCAGTGCTACATGTAAATGAATTGCCTAGTAGTAGAGTCCAAATTTCAGTTGAACAACGTAAGACGACTTATGATAAACACTGCATTTCTTTACACAATACTTACACTTAAGGCCAAATCCAAAGTGAATCTCTCTTGAGGATAAAGTGGGAGACAATGTTGTCCCATCAGGTAATGTGTAGTCGTCATCGGGGTTTTCGTTCCAAGTTCCCAACAGCCCTTTGGTAGCATTTTTGTAATCGTTCGTGAGTGTTACGACTATGGACAGCATTCCCTTTTTTTCACAGAACAACACGGAAGTAGTTGAAGGGAAATAAACTTCCATACAGTTTTCCTCCGGTTTGGAGACAGAGATGTTTCCACCAACGTCTACAGTTTGGTCTGTCAGGCTTTCGTAGTTGTTGTACATTTTTTGTCCAAAACGTATATTCATCCCACCTGAAGATAAAAATTGTGTAAGTGAATCATTCAGTGTTTGGCAAGCAATTAACACCACTTCGAGGAGAATGGTTCACAAGGAAAGAGATGGGTCTAAAACACTGTTCCTTCAATTGCTGTCAAGTTGTTCACATTTCATATACGTAGATTTTGCCAGCATGGATGGTAGAGGGATTGTTGTCTTGTTGCCCTTTGCGTCATCGTGGACAAAAAAGAAATTTGACCTTGATTCTGGTAAATTTAATAATTTGTTTGTTCGTTACTTGACACAATGTGGTGTTATACAAGTTGTCAAGACAATATTGTCTACCTGTTTCTAATCTGAGAAAAGAGAAGACATTTCGTGACCCCACCACTGGTTTCCCTCGAAATAACGACCGAAGGACGATTGCAAAAATTCCATACTGATGACGTGTCACTACCTAGATCTGGGTAGTGTTTCTGATTGATCGTGCCTTGAAGGAAATTTGCTTCAACCAATCAGAATCACTACCCAAACCTGGGTAGTGAACCTCAACAGTATGGAATTTCTGCATTCATTCGTCAGACACCCTTTCGTGGAGAAAAAACAATGTGGTGTCGCGAAATGTTGGCTATTTTCTTAGGCTAAACGGTTCTGCCTATTTTACCAGTCCAAACTAAGTTGTTACCTCCTCTCTTTACTTTAACTTCAACGGTCCAAGTTTCTTTTTCTTTAGCCGCTGCAGCACTAAAAATTGTTGCAGTTGTTGAATTTCCTTGTGCAAGGCCTGTCCTGGCTTGTAGTTGAAATGTTCCACTTTGTGCATCGATCATCACATATTCACCAAGGCCATTGAAGGTGTAATTCCGACCGTCCAAAGTTCTAAAATGAGGATCACCCCAAAACCAACCTACAACACAATTAAAATTCAAAGATAAACTTTTAAAGCAATTGTACGATCAATAATTGAAAAAAATCGTTGTATACTTGCTGTTACCGGTTTTATTTTGTTTCGGTTATTAAAACACTATTGAAAATTCTGCACAACGAAGTTATGAATATAAAAGGGGGAAAAGCTCATGTCTTGAAATCTGAAATGAGTAACCTAAAAAGGTACATTTGCCAAGAAAGCCATGTTTACCAACAGTAGTTCAATAACCAAACAATAGCCCAATAAACACACCACAGGCTTCGATAACCACACGAGTAGTTCAATGACCACTCGTCAATTCAATGACCAAAGACCACAACTGCGGGAGAAATAGTTACAAGTATATTAGATTTTTAATATAAATGTGCTGAATGATTTAATGCTCATTTAGCAATCACATAAAAACTAAATCTAGTCTAGCCCGGTGATCCTTCTTGTGTTAAACAATAAAAAACAAGAACAGTCTCTTACGTCTCTGTGGCGATCTATAAAAACTGCAGTCATCGGTTGGTCGATAAAGGTAAAACAGATCACAAAACTTTGTGTCAACGCAGCAAAATTTATAAGCTTGACTGTCAGCATAAAATGCTCTATAGTCATTGCTCCCATTGTAATACAGATAAATTGGATCAGCTATGACCCTGCTTCCGTCTGGAGGTCCAATTTTAAGAGAGCCAAAGTCGTCCCTCATCGCAGAGTAGCAACACAGCTTGCTCGTCCTAAGGCCAACTAAATCGTCAAGGTCGCCATCGTCATAAGGGAAGTATTTAGAGATTCTGGACCTAAAGCACACATTCGGCCAAGGATAGTTCCAGTCCCGAACGAATCGTCCCCTGTCCAGAAATGCTTGAAATAGGGTACAGGGACACGCCATACGCTGATCTGCATCAATGGCTCCATTATACCAGAATCTAACGTCCATGTCATGTTGGAGAGAAACCCAACTAAAGCACTTTTCAGTTTCATCCTTTTGTTCTCTATTCTCTATTCTCCAAAAATGTCTTCCAAACAAATCCGTGTTTCCTTTCCTTTTGTCGAGGTTGTACATTCCAAGCACAGTACCTGAGCTGTATTAAACAACAGTAACAGTGCTTGTTAATACTCATATCTCAATATATAATATTCTTGTGAATGGAAATGATCACAAGATTTGAATCTTACCCTTTCATGTTCAGCTTCTCGCTGTCTCTTGCGATCCAGCCTGCTACTGGGAGACCATACGCGCCTGTCCAGTAATCATATTCGGACCTGCAGAAAATACGTGCAACAATCCAAGAACTGGTAAAATGATGTCAAAAGAGTATCATCTATAGAGTATCCTTAGTGTTCCACTACCATCTCATGGAAATAATAAAAAGAGCAAGGCTCTGATGAAAATGTTAGTATGTGAAATTCAAATCGTTACAATACTATTTTGAAACACAGAATAGTTTTATCCGTTACAAAGCATTCATCGATGCCTTTGAAAAAGCGAAAAGCGAAGAGAGATGAAAAAGCCTTCGTTTAGGATTAAAATGAAATCGCCGCTAAATGACGGATTTCCTTCCCAAAATGTTATCCTTGCAAAAATTGTTTCAAAAAACACTTACGGCGGAGCTGGAACCGTCCACTGGATTCCTCCAGAGGGATAGTTGTACATTAAGAAGGTATTAAACCAGTTGGTGATGATGACCGCTTGAAAAGTGTTAGTCTGTTAAAAAAAGAGTTCAATCAGATTCCAGAACTTGCTGTTGCATTTAAAGGTAGACCTGTAAAACTAGCAAGTGTTAAGATTGACTGGCTAATGTGTTGTCTTTAGTCCAGCTAGGTTTTCAGTTCCATTTCTTTTAAAGCTCTGTTAACTTAGCCTGCGTGCAGACGATAACTAAACTCTGATTAGTACCGTCTGCGAAGCAGCGCAGAGATCCTTGTTCTGAACCCCCAACGGACTCAACGAATTACCGGAAGTGCGTTTCGAATTTCCCTTCAACTTGATTGGCGATCACGACAAACAAAACGAAGGCCTTTTTTAACTGGCCAATCGTCGCGCGTACTCAAATCTGGGTACACAGCTGGAAGTCCAGAACAAGGATTTCGACGCTGTTTCGTAGACGGAGTTAACCAGAGTATAATTTCGTCTGCGCGCAGGCTATGTTAACTTCGATCCTCTTACTTTTCGAAAAGTTAATAATCACCTATCAAAATAACATTTATTAATAGCAATAAACGTGAGGTCAAATTTCTTTACTAATGTAACACTTTTGGGCCAAATGGGATTCAATGTATTTATTTATTTATTTACAGATTAGTATAATAAACCTGTAAGAATCATAATAAAAGGCAAAAAAAACCATAGACCACGAACTTCCAATCAAGGTTATGCTTCCAGATGAACAGCATTGTAGGCAACGAAACGACTGTTCAAAATCAGCCCGCAGAAACAAAGAAGAAAATCCCCCATGACCGTGGTAAAAACTCGGCTCATATTACAACAAACCAGTTGTATGTGCGCCTTATTTTCTAAATCCAAATATTTCCGACACCAGTCAGAAAGACACACACAAGAGAGTAGATACCGGAGACCAAAAAATAGGAAAATAGCTATTTCTGCCTGTTCTGCAATGCTTTTCTGCCAGAAATACCATTTTCAAAAGGTAAAAAAATAAAACAGAATTATAGGCTTACCCAGGGACACAACAGCTCTGTACAACTAACGTAAGGACAGAGGTTGACCCAAGTAACAACAAGAACCCATGTAGCTGTAAAGTTCTTAAATTTTTCTTCGGTGGTGTAACGTTGAACATGCTGGGAAGCCAAGCTGAGGATCATTTCTTTTCGAGGATGACCTTGACTGCTCTGTTCGTACGCTTGATAATAAACCTTTGAATTTCCATTTTTAAAGGCAAGATCCTCATCAACCCTGGCCCAGAATGGTGCGATAATCGCTTTACCGCTCAACCATCGGAAAGGACCAAACTTCTGAGGCCAGCGCACACTCCATCTATCGTTCAGTTGTATTTTGCCATTTATGCATATCTACGATAGAATAAGAACTTTTTGAATTTTTACTGAAATAACCCAGCCATAAGCTCGTCTATTTCCAAACAGAGAAACTATTTAAGCCTTCGTCCTCCCAGACAATATAGGCCTGTGTGTAAAAAAAATATAACTGTGCGCTTTTCGGAATATAAAAAAATACCTGTCGTTATCAGCTTGTTTCTAAAATATATTTTTTAAATATTATGTTACGTATAAACTTCCCTGGATGTAAGACCATCCAAAACCAATTAAGAAATTGTAGAAGCCTAGTACTTAGAACCGGTACTCGTTTCGAAACTTGGAGCCATCGGGTATATCGCAACAATCTGCCTTTATAGGAAAGTTTTATTCTTAGAAGTCACCAATGGACCTTAAACAAAATGTGTTTCAACGATTGAAGGATGGAAATAACCCATAACGAAAAAACAATAAACGTTCCCTGATCTTCTCCTCAGTCTTGCAAGACGGAATCCACCATGAAATTGAGTAATTTAAAACAAATGCCAAACTGGACTATAACTTTTCTGTTCTCGAAGACGGCAAATGAAGGCTGTACATTGATACTTACATGTAACTTGAAATGCCTCGCCTGGAAGAATGGAAATCCAAAACGACCTGCACTTATCCTGTGACAGCGGTTGTCGATACTGCAAGATGATTCGGTACTCAATTCGTCATCATTCTGCCCCTTTCCATAAGGATAAAGATTGTCGTCAAATGGAGTTTCTTCAAGTAAAAAAATGGGAAAGAAAAGAAAAAAGGAAGTAATTTTATTATCATTAACTAAATTAAATTTCCTGCTCGCTACTAGGTTAAATTATCACTATTCATGCTATGATTAAATCTATGGACTGTAACGCGTTACCAAACACTTTTCTGCACGTTGGTGCAGTTTTATGTAGATTCAAATTATGGTTTTTAAATTCTACGTTTATATCTTCGCTGAAAGGTCAACAAAAATAGCGATGTGTGATAATTGAGTAACTACCTCTCAATACTGATTGATGCAAAGAAACTATCTGACAAAACAATACGGCACGGTTGACAAGTGGAGTAAAAGAAATGAAATCTAGCCAAAGAATAAAGAATGTTCTACCTGTTACTGGATGTATAACACTTGCGCTGAAAGTAGCTGAGACTCTCGATTTTGAAAGGCTGGAATGACCGGGCTGCAATAAGCGTAGAGATGCAGTGGTATACTCTCGAAAGTTTGAATCAACAGACGGTGAAATGGTGGCTGGTGCGCTTGTTTTAAATTGTGTAAGCCTTACAGGCGTAAGCTTGGAGGTACCCTCGAATGACCTTGAAAACGGTGGAATACTCAAACTGGGAGTTGGCAAGACGCTGGAAGACACCCTTGATAAGGCACTGGCTGTTATCGACGGCAAATGGATTGTAGATTCGCTCGAGTTTCGTGAAACAGTCGGACGCACAAACAGTGGCATACCGGTATTTGAAGAAATAATTGTGGGTGCTGAGATACTACCACTGGTGGACTCATTACCCGTATCATCATCACCGCTATCATCATCCCTATCATCACCACTTCCATCACCACTATCATTACCGCTGCCATCACCGCTATCATCACCGCCATCATTACCACTTCCATCACCGCCATCATTACCACTTCCATCACCGCCATCATTACCGCTTCCATCACCGCTATCATCACCGCTGCCATCACCGCTAATATTACCACTTCCACCACCACTATCATCACCGCTGCCATCACCGCTATCATCACCGCTGCCATCACCGCTATCATTACCACTTCCATCACCACTATCACTACCGCTGCCATCACCACTATCATTACCACTGCCATCACCGCTATCATAACCACTGCCATCAGTGTTGCCATCGCCACGACCATCAGCGCTGCCATCACCACTGTCATCACCACTGCCATCACCACTATCATCACCGCTGCCATCACCACTATCGTCACCACTTCCGTCACCAATGATAGACGCTAAGACACTTGCGGCCACACGTGTAGATGGTGAGTCGCTCACACTAATAGAGAATGAGGAACCTCTTGAGACACTTGGTGAAGCTGACACGCTGAGGCTAAAAGAGTTCGAGACACCTAAAGACACAGTGGACGAAGGAGAAACACTTGGAGATTGACTTCCAGACTGTAAGACAATCAAACTGAAAGACCCTGAGTTACTAAGAGAAACACTTCTTGAAGGTGTAACGCTGACGCTAATGGATTGGCTTGTAGATTGTGAAACACTTACCGAAGCTGAGACACTCAGGGTCACACTTGTGGAAAATGAGCCACTGCGTCTGACTGACTGTGAGGCGCTTGCAGAGTAACTTATTGATGATGAAACGCTGTTACTGAATGACAGCGACAGACTTGCTGAAAGACTTGAAGCTGACAGGCTAATGCTGACAGAGTGGGGGATACTATGGAAAACACTTACTGAAGGTGAAGTACTGATGCTGACAGAATCCGAGACACTAGGAGACAAACTTGTTGAAAGGGAAACGCTGATGTTCACAGAGTCCGAGACACTAATAGACAAGCTTGTTGAAGGTGAAACACTAATGCTGACAGAGTCCGAAACACTAGGAGATGCACTTGTTGAAGGTGAGACGCTAATGCTAACAGAGTCCGAGACACTAGGGGACAAACTTGTTGAAGGTGAAAAGCTGATGCTTGCAGATTCGGAGACGCTAATAGACAAGCTTGTTGAAGGTGAAACACTAATGCTGACAGAGTCCGAAACACTAGGAGATGCACTTGTTGAAGGTGAAACGCTAATGCTCACAGAATCCGAAACACTAGGAGACAAAATTGTCGAAGGTGAAACGCTGATGCTCACAGAGTCCGAGACACTACCAGACAAGCTTGTTGCAGGTGAAAAGCTGATGCTCACAGAGTCCGAGATACTAGGCGACACACTTGTTGAAGGTGAAAAGCTGATGCTTACAGATTCCGAGGAACTAATAGACAAGCTTGTTGAAGGTGAAATACTAAGGCTGACAGAGTTCGAGACACTAGGAGACACACTTGTTGTAAGTGAAACGCTGATGCTCAAAGAGTCCGAAACACTAGGAGACACACTTGTTGAAGGTGAAACGCTGATGCTCAGAGAGTCCGAGACACTAGGAGACACACTTGTTGAAGGCGAAACGGTGATGCTCACAGAGTCCGAGACACTAGGAGACACGCTTGCTGAGGGTGAAACGCTGATGCTCACAGAGTCCGAGATACTTGGAGACACACTTGTTGAAGGCGAAACGCTGATGCTCACAGAGTCCGAGATACTAGGCGACACGCTTGTTGAGGGTGAAATGCTGATGATCACAGAGTCGGAGACACTAGGAGACACACTGGTTGAAGATGAAAGGCCGATACTCACAGAGTCCGAGACACTAGGAGACACACTTGTTGAAGGCGAAACGGTGATGCTCACAGAGTCCGAAACACTAGGAGACACACTTGTTGAGGGTGAAACGCTGATGCTCACAGAGTCCGAGACACTAGGAGACACACTTGTGGAAGGCGAAACGGTAATGCTGACAGAGTCCGAGACACTACGCGACACGCTTGTTGAGGGTGAAACGCTGATGCTCACAGAGTCCGAAACACTAGGAGACACACTTGTTGACGGTGAAACGCTGATGCTCAGAGAGTCCGAGATACTTGGAGACACACTTGTTGAAGGCGAAACGCTGATGCTCACAGAGTCCGAGATACTAGGCGACACGCTTGTTGAGGGTGAAATGCTGATGATCACAGAGTCGGAGACACTAGGAGACACGCTGGTTGAAGATGAAAGGCTGATACTCACAGAGTCCGAGACACTAGGAGACACACTTGTTGAAGGCGGAACGGTGATGCTCACAGAGTCCGAGACACTAGGAGACACACTTGTTGAAGGCGAAACACTGATGCTCACAGAGTCCGAGATACTAGGAGACACACTTGGTGAGGGTGAAACACTGATGCTCAGAGAGTTTGATACACTAGGAGACACACTTGTAGAGGATGAAACGCTAATGCTCAAAGAGTCCGAGACACTAGGAGACACGCTTGTTGAGGGTGAAACGCTGATGCTAACAGAGTCCGAGACACTAATAGACAAGCTTGTTGAAGTCGAAACACTGATGCTCACAGAGTCCGAGATACTAGGAGACACACTTGTTGAAGGTGAAACGCTGATGCTCAAAGAGTCCGAGATACTAGGAGACACACTTGTTGAAGGTGAAACACTGATGCTCACAGAGTCCGAGATACTAGGAGACACACTTGTTGAAGGTGAAACGCTGATGCTCACAGAGTCCGAGATACTAGGAGACACACTTGTTGAAGGTGAAACGCTGATGCTCACAGAGTCCGAGATACTAGGAGACACACTTGTTGAAGGTGAAACGCTGATGCTCACAGAGTCCGAGATACTAGGCGACACACTTGTTGAAGGTGAAACGCTGATGCTCACAGAGTCCGAGATACTAGGAGACACACTTGTTGAGGGTGAAACGCTAATGCTAACAGAGTCCGAGACACTAATAGACAAGCTTGTTGAAGGCGAAACACTGATGCTCACAGAGTCCGAGATACTAGGAGACACACTTGTTGAAGGTGAAACGCTGATGCTCACAGAGTCCGAGATACTAGGAGACACACTTGGTGAGGGTGAAACGCTGATGCTCAGAGAGTTTGATACACTAGGAGACACACTTGTAGAGGATGAAACGCTAATGCTCAAAGAGTCCGAGACACTAGGAGACACGCTTGTTGAGGGTGAAACGGTGATGCTAACAGAGTCCGAGACACTAATAGACAAGCTTGTTGAAGTCGAAACACTGATGCTCACAGAGTCCGAGATACTAGGAGACACACTTGTTGAAGGTGAAACGCTGATGCTCAAAGAGTCCGAGATACTAGGAGACACACTTGTTGAAGGTGAAACACTGATGCTCACAGAGTCCGAGATACTAGGAGACACACTTGTTGAAGGTGAAACGCTGATGCTCACAGAGTCCGAGATACTAGGAGACACACTTGTTGAAGGTGAAACGCTGATGCTCACAGAGTCCGAGATACTAGGAGACACACTTGTTGAGGGTGAAACGCTAATGCTAACAGAGTCCGAGACACTAATAGACAAGCTTGTTGAAGGCGAAACACTGATGCTCACATAGTCCGAGATACTAGGAGACACACTTGTTGAAGGTGAAACGCTGATGCTCACAGAGTCCGAGATACTTGGAGACACACTTGTAGAAGGCGAAACGCTGATGCTCACAGAGTCCGAGACACTACGCGACACGCTTGTTGAAGGCGAAAAGCTGATGCTCACAGAGTCCGAGACACTAGGAGACACACTTGTTGAAGGCGAAACACTGATGCTCACAGAGTCTGAGACACTAGGAGACACACTTGTGGAAGGCGAAATGGTGATGCTCACAGAGTCCGAGATACTAGGAGACACACTTGTTGAAGATGACACGCTGATGCTAACAGAGTCAGAGATACTAGGCGACACTCTTGTTGAGGGTGAAAGGCTGATGCTCACAGAGGCCGAGACACTAGGAGACACACTTGGTGAAGGGGAAATGCTGATGCTCAGAGAGTTTGAGACACTAGGAGACACACTGGTTGAAGATGAAAGGCTGATACTCACAGAGTCCGAGACACTAGGAGACACACTTGTTGAAGGCGAAACGGTGATGCTCACAGAGTCCGAGACACTAGGAGACACACTTGTTGAGGGTGAAACGCTAATGCTGAAAGAGTCCGAGACAATAGGAGACACACTTGTTGAAGGCGAAACGGTGATGCTAACAGAGTCGGAGACACTAGGAGACACACCTGTTGAAGGCGAAAGGCTGATGCTCACAGAGTCCGAGATACTAGGAGACACACTTATTGAAGGTGAAATGCTCACGCTAATGGACTGGAAGATACTTGTAGATTGACTGGCAGAAGGCGAAACGCTGGGACTAGTCGACGGTGACACACTTACAGACACACTTGAGGAAGTTGATGCGCTGAAGCTGGCTGATTGTGAGGCACTAACAGATTGACTTGTTGAACTTGAAACAGTAGAACTAACTGACACCGACAAACTCTTGGTCGGTGGTGTGTCATCATTATTGTCATCACCACTTTCGTCACCGCTATCGTCACCACTGCCATCACCACTTTTACCACCACTGCCGTCACCACTTTCATCACCACCGCCATCGCCACTTTTACCACCACTGCCATCGCCACTTTTACCACCACTGCCACTACCACTGCCATCACCACTGCCGTCACCACTTTCATCACCACTTTTACCACCACTGCCATCACCACTCTTATCACCACTGCCATCACCACTCTTATCACCACTGCCATCGCCACTTTTACCACCACTGCCATCACCACTTTTCTTTCCACGTTTGCCTTTTCCACCGTCAGCGCTTTCATCACCACTATCCTCACCACTATAATCAGCATTATCATCATCGTCATCACTTTCTCCCCAAATGTACGAAGGTAACACAGTGGAAGACGTCCTAGTTGATGATGGCGTGGTAAGACTAATGGAAGACGATACAGTGACAAGTACCCCTGCTGATGGTGAAAACCTTACACTGGAGGCCATTAAGAAACTGACATATTCACTAGTTGACAATGACACGCTTGAGCTGATAAACCCCGAAGTTTTGCTTTGCGACATTTTATAATCGTCGTCGGTATCATCACCGCTTCCGTCGCCACTTTCGCCACCTTCATATGCACTTATGGAATGTGCCACGCTTAAACTATCTGATACAGTTATATTTGGAGAAACACTTGAAGACGGATCTTTAACGATCAGAGTGACTAAAAACAAAAAGATATAGCATTGGATACTAAAATTTATTTTAAAAGATAATCACACTTAGTACTAGAAGACTATACAATACATCATCCAAGTTCCGTTCAGCCAAACCCGTTATTAAGCGAAATGCCTACTGTCTGTTTAATACAAACTCACAGTTAAACATAGGCTACTCGCGCCTTAAATCAAATAACAAAATTGATCTTTTAGCGTTTTCTACTTTTTCTTGTATCAAAATAAAAAAAGAATAAAATTACAGAGCATTTTATGGTCACAACCAAATGTATTTAATGCTGACTGGTATTATAACTTAAAGTTTGCAATGCCTCTGTGTAGTACTTTATTGGTAAAGAAAATCTTTGAGGCCTGTTGAGTGTGACCACGGCCGCTTTATAAATAAGGGAAATGAGCCTTTGGCCTTTAACTATTGAACGTCAACGAAAGATAAAATTTCCACAAGCCTCGATCTTTTCTAGGTTTAGAGGCGCTGACATTGCTACCCTCTGTCACGATTTTGGCTGGCCCAACAACAACTGCACAGAGATTTAACTTCAATTCTTGGTAATATTGTCTCTAAATTCGACGCATTCTTGCTTGATTACGTCAAATAATAGCGTTCAAGGGCGTAATAGAAAGAGCTTGTAAACAGCTTCTTTTCTAATTTCTACCTCTGCCAATTATTTTGATAGCTTTTGCTTTCCGCACGCACGCGCCTGTCAAGCGGAGATAGTTCCTTGTTAACTCTTTACATCACAAGAATATGCTTATACAAATTCTCCATACTATCTATATACAATTGCTTGAAAAATTAGTTGAGAGAATTTGATAAAAGATCAAAGCATTTTTCTTTGGGGATCATAACTTTCTCTTTTGATGATGTGTTCATATTGCGAATTTCCTTATATATAGTCCGTATAGTGGCTATTGGCAAGCTGGGGGGCAGTTTCCTTCTGCATGTAAGGAATATACACGTAAGCACAATATTGGATACTTAGTAGCTAGGTTACACGAGACTGATTAAAACCCGGATCAGGTCGCACATACTACAGACAAGAGCGAGGATTTTATGAAATTGAGAAGCAATTATACATGACCGGTGACACTTGAAATCACTCTCCAAAAAGAGCCCCAAAATAAATCATAAACTTTGCTAATTTTTGGGTGATATCCCAGACCGGAAGCTAAAGCGGAAGAAATGACTTTTTAAAATAATTTAGGTAAAAAAATCAGCAAAGTTTCTAAATAAAAAACAAAAAAGTTCCTTAATAAAAACGAGGGCAAAGATTCATATCTGTAAATCCAAAGGCGTGCCAATCAGCTTTAGTTTACACCGTTCTCATGATATTGCCTCTATTAGACTGGTCGCATGCAGACGTTCTCGTGCCGATGTAAGTTATCCGGGGATAGCTTACTGTTGAAGATGCAGCCAGTTTCTATTCAAGTCTATATCAGAAAGTCTCTATCAGATATATTCGACAGAATCCTTAAGCTGTTTACCATGCCTGGTTACCATCCTGAACTTAAGAAGATGTAAGCCATTATCCTGTCTCTCTGTTCTGCTCCTAAATTTGTCAGGTAGGACGTCTTAATCTGAGAGACCATTTGCAAAGTGACTGATCGGAAGTTGACACTACTCCAGTTTAAAAACACATGGTCTTAGATAACAGGGATAACCGTGGCCAAACACTCTAGTCAACCTAGGCCATTTTTGAACATTAGTGGAGGAATTAGTATCAGCATTTCAATTAACTAATGCAGAGGGTCCAAAAATAAAGAGTAGGTTATTCTACAGCTGATAAGTCTTGAGTATATCAATCATGTTTAACAAACATAATCAAGTGAACGAAAAACTCCTTTTTATCAATTTTCGTTGACAATCAAGACACCGGAGTTTTACTAAGAATTGATACAGCAGGAATGCTGAATAATAAGTATGCACTAACGATATAAGACTTGAAAATGGAGACACCTTTCTATACCTAAAAAAGAATAAGTCTTAAACTATAAAGAAAATATGAAAAGATTTCTTACAATTCAAAGCCTGAACTGGTACACACAGTACAAACGCAATCCAGAAACCTCGCATGGTGTTTTGTTGGGCCTTGACTGTAGCGCCTTGGTGGCCTTATGATTTTGTCATAAATCAGTAA
Organism: Porites lutea; assembly: GCF_958299795.1. Taxonomy (NCBI): domain Eukaryota; kingdom Metazoa; phylum Cnidaria; class Anthozoa; order Scleractinia; family Poritidae; genus Porites; species Porites lutea. The sequence goes on along the minus strand of NC_133202.1, from coordinate 48,304,072 downwards.
CTCTTCACTGATCACCACCAATTTTTGTAACATTCCAAAGTCGTCAAAAACGCATTGATAAATTACTGCTTTAACATTGCCAGTGATTATCTTGAACCGAACCGAAGACTGTGAAAACCCAAAAGAGAAGAGCGCTGCAATTCAAACCCTTCTCAATACTCGACACCATTTTAACGAAACAGAGATGATGGCTCAATCACAACATAACTTTCTTTAATTTTGCTTTTTTCATTCTGATATAATTACACCACAAAAAATTCTTCAAATTTGGATAAACCAGGCTTTTCTATACGTCACAGTGTTGCCCCAATGTTGTTCAACACTGCTTGAATGACTGAAAATGTTATATCCGTCCCATTGTTTGGTGATATTGTTTCTTCAAGAATTGAATCAGAGTTAAAAACTTCTTATCAATTAACCCCTTTGCCTCTTTTGTTCTTGCAGACGATTGACCATAAAGCAACATAATGAATGTACGTGTGTGGAAATGCTTTAGTTGTTTGTGTTCAACACGCTATATATTTACGACAACAAAATGATAGGTGTGGGATCGTGGCTAGCTATGGTTGAAGGGTTTTTCTTCGGATTTCGTCTTAACGTGCCCTAAAAGAATACATCTAATGGTTTCAAAAATTGCTAAATCATAAGGCAAAAATCCTTTTCTTCACCTGAAGCAATGACGTGAGAAATTATGAGCGGTAAGGATAAACAATATAATTTAATAGAAGCTAATAGAATCGCCTTAGAGCATGATTGCATTACACTGCAATTTACTTTTGTTAGTTTTTACGAATGTTCTCGGAAGCTAAAGGGGCTTACCCAAAGTTTTTAAGCTCTTCTGATCTGTTTTCTAAGTTTATACAAAAATTTGTATTCTTATTTTTCTTTCAATAATTTACATAATTTTAGACTCCCGCACTTTTCTCAAAGTCGACGCTTCTCTATATTAGGTCGCCGTATTAGACACCATATTAACATGAACTTTACTTGCGATATACCTCACGCAAATTGGGATTTTAAGAGAACAAACTAAGATGACTCGAGCCTAATACCAGCATTAAGGTAAAGTTTATTGAAGGAACCTTCCTCTCTAACCGGGGTCGGCCTTACTGGTACTCCCATAGTATAGGCTATTCAGAGTATCAATATACTACCGGAACTACATTACCGAAACTGAGACTTCCAGAAGCATTAATGCCTACATCAGACAACACAGCAACCAATGGTTACCATAACAGACCCCTTACGGAACAGTTTCATAAAATGCTTCGAAGCGAAACCCGCCAAACATAAGTGGGGTTAGTGATACACCGAACACTAGCAGCCAAGGTGGTCAGTACTAATAGGCTCAGTAAATCGACATTATCGCCTGATGAAGACCAACAATACGTACGCGGAAGAAACGCGTCGATCAATAGCTTGCGTAGCTGGTGGTGTTGTTTGCCGAGCGCGCGCGTTTATGCAGTTTTTTCCGCTCTCGCCAAACAAACCGGCAGCTACGCAGGCCATGCCATCAATGGGTAATTGACTATCGTAACACAGACGATAAACGAGGCTATCGTACACATTCCACTATGTCATGATTCATGTATTTTTCATGGTATAAACCGTCATGTGTTCCTAAAATCATGCTCAGGCTCTTCGATATAGAGACAATTAGTTTGATTTTAATCCTTATAAACAATGTGCATGCATAAATTACACCATAATGGTCTGTCAGAACTTTATTTGAGTTTGTTTTTAACTCTAATACAACAATCCTTTGAATTACACCAAAGATTATTCGCCTCAATTCAATAACTAACAACGTTGACTGTCTTAAAAACTGTTACTCTCATCTTTGGGTATGGTATGTGTTGGAAGAGATAAACTAAATTAATTAGTAACTCAAGCAAATGAACATCACACAAAATATCACTTAAATAATTTTTTAACGTAAAGTGATTACTTGATAAACAGTCCACATAGACAAACAGGGTCAACAAAGTGCGTCCTGCTCTTTTAAAAATAAGGACTTCATTCTGGGCCTTGATTTTTTACAGTGTAGTTAGTGAAACATTGAACACAGTTTGTTCAAGCGTGCATTGATGGTAAAGGCGTAAAGAGAGCTTATGGGGCGCACATTGCCGAGGCTGTTCCCAGTTTCTATAGCATGAAGCCTTCGGAGTATTTCTCAGTTGTGAATGTAGTGTTTTCTTGATCTTACCAAAGCTAAGCAATGCAGCAATAGCAGCTGCCACAGAAAAAGAGACAGGGGCAGCCCAGATTAGTGTCGTGTTCATTGTCAGCGGGTCCCTCGTTGTTTTCAACCTACAAAATAACGCTCATCAGTAAAAAATAATGATAAATCAATTTAAACCTGAGGCAGACCACGCAAATTGATTGATATGTTCCCCCACAAAAAGGGAATGTGCATAGTACCAGTTTAATTCGAAAAATAGAAATGCTTGTCTCGCAGAACCTTACGAAGTTAGGGGAGAGAGGTAAACGGTGGAAATCAAGATGAAAAAAGTGGCAACACGGAACTCTTAACATGAAGGACGTCAGCCTCGCCACTGGGCTCAGGGAAGCTACATACTTAATATATGCTAGTGGTGTGAACAAATTTCAACTCAACCCACCGTTTAAAAAACAACATTTTTAAACGATTTAAATTAAAATGTGGAGAAACAAACCTAGGATGCTCGTAGGAAAGCGTCAAGTTCGAGTTTTGTCGCTAGGCAACCCGCGGACACCAAATGGCAGCAAGGGATTCGACCGACCTATAAGGTGATCTAAGCGAGACGCGAATTCCAACAAATTTATAGACCTCACTTCGAGAGGAATTGTTTTATAAATTTAATCAGTTCTATTGAGCATGTGACTGACTAAGGCTTATTCTATTCTTTGATGATCTGGATGAAAACAAGATGATCATTACTTTCTTGCTAAAATCAAAAAAGGCTGTTTCAATTTTGGCTGTCTAAAACTTTTTTTGGAAATTCTGGCACATGTTCCATATTTTCGGACCAGCCCATAAAAAATTATGCATTTTCTTTTGGTAGACGAATGGATCGAATATCTATCTACATATCTGTACTCTACGAAAAAAAGCATTTGATATTATCAGCAACCCAATTATAATCTTTAGCTACCACGCACACGATACTGAACATGTGGTCAAAACACGTGAAGGAGATAAGAATGTTGACCTTAATAAACCTGTGACAGTATGCTTCCTGTAGGTTACAAGCCTTCGAGCTATGCCAAGTATCTAATATACCACAGCCTTAGTGAAGGCCTCCACCCTCCCCCCCGGGTATTCGGACATTTGTTATATATTTCTCCAAAAGCTACAATGCTTTGCGTCGGGGCCAGTGACTCAAGACATACAACTGTCCTAACCTCTTTATTTTGCATGTAGTTCAATAAACCAGCTTCATTTTCTTCCTTGTGATCTGATAAACCCGGCTCAAATTCGTCTTCGTCATCAGACAAACCCGGTTCATCGTTTTCGTCATCTAATAAACCCAGCTTATTTTCGTCTTCGTCGTTCAATAACCCATATTCTTCGGCGAGAGAGTTCGGATCTTCCTGGGCGAGATTCTTATTTAGTGTGAATGCCACTGCCACGGAAAACAAAAAGAAAACTGCGACAACGACCCCCATCCTGACTGTTGTTTGGTCCTTTCTGTGCAAAATAAAAGGAATAAATATACCTTATGGTGATCGCAGTTTTCTAAGACGACAGCTAACTTTCTCCTCAGCGTTCAAAGAAGACGGGTCTCCAGTAAGGCTTAAAAGTCTCATAAGCCGTTTATTCCACCTCAATGTTCGATATTTTACTTCCAAGAGGAGTGGGAGGGGGGGAGGGGTGGGCGCCGGATGTAAACAGACGGGGGTGATGGAAGTTTTGGGGGAGGGGAGTGGTGGGCCTCGAAAGTTTCCATTTCGGGGTTTTTTTTAGTTGATCAAGGATAATCTGATGAAGATTCGTGTAAATATAAAGCCGCGTATGTCAGCCTTTTCTGAGTTCTGACAAAATGGCACACTGAAACTTGATTGTTGATGAAACTTGTTGTTTCGCCTTCCGTTTCAACCCATGGTCCCAGTGTCTCGGGTTGTATCCATGAAGACCTTCGTGGATTGTATATTAAAAAAAGAAATACAGCAATTCATTTTCCCAGAGAGGTTTGATTTTTTTCCCAATGCAACTCAATCATCCCCGCTGCTTTAAATCCGGAGTACTGCCCACCACTCCTGCACTTCTACGTAGTTAGATTTATGCATTTTCTAATCATTTGGTCATTTTAGTCCTTCAGGAAGAAAGAAAGCTTCTCTTTTTCAAGGCCTACATAAGGAGCTTTAGCAACGATGATGGCGACAGCAACGAGGACACCAATAAGATGATAGCTATTATAAGCAAAAGGACAATTCTACACGTGCGGAACACTTTTGGTACAATTCTTTGCCGTCACTGCAAGACGACGTAAAATTTCTGTAATTTTCTATGTGACGTTTTATGAAGGACGTTAACACACGATGACGAATTTTTCTTTCACTTTCTCGTCCATTCAACTTCGGGAAAATTCACTATATATTTCTATATATATTAAACAATTATTGTATTAGGCTGAGTATCATCTGGAAAATTATGGAGATCGAGAAGGGTGTTATCCGCCGAAAACGATTCCTAGTTTAAAACAAGCGAAAACATGCTTACCTTCGTCGATGTTAGAATGCAAGTTCATCATCGATAGTGCATGTTTAACGGCAAATTTATGATAGGAAGGGTTGTACAGTTCTGCAAATATTCTCCAAATAGGAGATGTCGTCCGTCGAGTTGTCTTCTTGCTGTTTATGCTGTGCTTTTAACCAAAAGTTCGCCTTTTCCTTCCTTTTGAAAAGAGTAAAAAGTTCCGCCATTTTGTATCACTACCAAAACAACTCAACCTCGTCCCCAGGTTTTCTCGGTTAACGGTTCAATAATCTGGCAATTTTGCTGCACGATTGACGTCATCACTTAAATATCGCAAAATTCTTTCAAATTTGGTCAACAGTAGCTGGTTATGATAAATTATGCGAGTGAATCTAGCCAATCAGAAACGGAGAAATATTTTGAATTAATTATTATAATTAATTATATATATATACCGTCGATTTACTTCGATTTGATGGTATATTTGATTAGAAACGAGGTTGATCGATGGTATATTTGATTAGAAAAAAGGCTGCATGGGCAATAGACCATCGAATAACCTCTTTTTCAGACACAGCCACGTTGCTGTTTACGGTACAAGTGAACTAAATCAGATGGCATTCACGGTTATTCAATTGAGACAGCTGAAATTCAATATTAAGCAAAACATATTACTCGATGGATGTTATCTGCTTTTTGAGGAGTTCTGCAAGAAAAACATCAGTTTATATCCTGAACTGTGCCGAAAAACAGGTCAAAGTTTAGAAGAATTAGTTTTGAATGAATAATAAGAGAACAATTGTAGAATTCGGCGTTCGTTTTGCCTCGGTGAATAAGTGATCCTCAACGATCTGCATAATTCTTCACATCCTACTCTGCCTCATTCAATAGTTGCTGAATATAAAAAGAGTAACTTTTTTTAGCCTTTGGGGATGTTAAATTGTAGGACTTTGACGAGTTGAAGTACATGAGGTGATACGACCGTCGGGTTTCGTTAAGAATTTAAGAGGGCCTATTATAACATTTTTCGAACAGACACAGCTAATGACTATGTTATTTTACTTTATTTTACTTCATTGTATTAAAAGCAACGTGAAAATGACGAGGAGGCTTCTTGATTCAGCGATTTACTCATTTGAAATGGGTACGTGAAAGATGTACCATTTCTCCATGAAAGGCATACAAAAGGTAATCGTTTCTGTCAAAAATAGTAACTATCAGCTAACTATATAAAAAGGGAAAGGTATTGGAGATTGGGGCGGGGCCTCTCCGATGGCATTAATAAACGTTGGGAAAATTGTATCTGGAAACATTCAGTACGCACATTCAGCGTCCCAGAACATTTCGATGAGAAAAATTTTTTAATTTTGTACCACCCGGAAGGTATTGCAATCATGCATGGGCTCCGAAAATTGTGTTTTCGCAAATTAAGATCTCTTGAGTCAGTGACTTTCTGGCATTAGAAAAGTCCAATTTGGTGAATTCATAATGGCGGCCCTGCCACCGCTTGTATCTTGACACTGACTCGCGCAAAAGTGAGCAAGGAGGAAAGACTGGACAAAAAATGGAAATGTCAGGCGCCAGAATTGTGTAAAGGGTTTTTACCCTTTCACCTTGAATATCATACAATAAGCCCCGCGGCTCATTTCTGTCTTCGTCTTCAAGTAAAACCTGGTTCATCTATTACGCTGTCCAAAAAGACTCAGCTGATTGTCATTTTCGTCGTCAAATAAACCCGTTTTTTTGTTCTTCTTCGGTAAAAGCGTCCTTTGCCCTATTGCGTGTAATAAATACGACATACCTAAGTAGCAAAAAGCGAGCGCCCTAGATGAAAATTTAACAAGTCTTTGACCATTTTCCCTGTTTTGTATATTTTACTGTACGTATTTGTATATTATACAATTTTTAAAACGATGAGTTCGAAGAACAATAAAAAACGAAAGCTTCATGTTTAATATCGAACGTGAAAATAAAAGAAAATTAGTTCACTGTTGTGGTCCCGAATTTTTCCTTTCTTCCTTTTCTTTTCCCAGGTAAAAAAAAAATGAAATATAAAATGATATAACTGTACAGATATTTTTGATACAAATCTTATAATAAAGTACCGTTTCACTTACCGATGAACAAATGTCACAAACCTCGACTTGAAAAATTGTCTGTCCTCTCATTTGATTATTCACAAATCTAAAAACATCTTTTAAAAAAATAAGCGTTTCCTAAGAAACGCTCAGACTTCAAAAAATTGTAAATAATAAACAGAATTCAATTATAATGAATTTCATGCAGAAACCAATTATTGTCAAAAATTCATCTATCAAACCTTCTCTCACCTTTATAATGAGTCTTATAATGAGAGAGGGATCAAACAGGTGAAGTGGATTTCTGTTATGAATATTTCGTTACTAACAAATCTTATAACGACTGAAAAAAGACTTTTTACCGTATTTGATGCAGAAAACATATTGTCAAAATTCGCCCGCGACTTAAAACTATCATTATTTAGATACCAACAACTCTGATAACTTTGGACAAGAAGTTTTGCATCTTGTAAAATTTCATTACCTAAATCTCTTTTCACGTAAGAAGAAGTACGTTGCTCGGAAACTATTTGGCTAAAAAACTTGTGTTTCGATTCGTCGCGGCTGCTGAATAGAAGCAATAAAGACTCATTTATACAGGGTTAGCCTCGACCCAAGATAAAATATTCAGAAATACCGGCGAGAAGGTGCCTAAATTTGAGTTTAAAATAGCAGGCAGCTGTACACAGGTCTTCTTCTGACTGGATTTGTGAATATGTTTATACCTTAGGTTGGTTTTACCAACATATGGAATTTTTTAAAGTCAAAAGCACATTCAATCATAAAGGAGGCGAATAATTATATAACTCTGCTGAGCAAACTGAATTTTGGCCTGAGTTTGTTCAACCTAGATCCCAACAAGGGCACCAGAACGTTCAAAAGAAATGCGGAGGCCATGGATTCGAATCCCGTTGAAGCCCCAAATGTTTTTCGGATTAATTTGCAATTTCTTAAATTTGAACTGAAGATTCAATTTGTATTCCAGCAATTAAAATTGTCAACTTTGTTCTATGTTTCATTCCTTCGACTAGTTACGATTAACTCATTCACGACAATTTGGCTGCTTCAAATTTATGGGTCTTTGCTTAGTAACGCATTGCAGCGCTAATGCGGAGGCCATGGATTAGAATCCCGTTGAAGCCCCAAATGTTTTTCGGATTAATTTGCAATTTCTTAAATTTTTCACTACAACTTAACTGCAATGATTATATTATCATTTTCATTCTATGGCTGGAGTGTGTACGTTTAACAAGTTGTGAGAACAACCACGTTCGTTTCTCGGTTGTAGACCTCGGCGCTTCCTTCTCCCCCCTTCCCTCGTCCCCTGATTACTGCTTGACTTCACTTAAATTAAGCCTCAATTTAAAGAAGTAAATAAAGGAAGGACCTCGTAGTCTCTAAGAAACTGGTAGGAACTCAATTAATACGGACACGGGCCAAGGGGACATGCACCGTTGGATCTCTCTGAGTTTCACACTTATCTTAACTTTACCATTGGGTATCTACAAACCATGATTGTCAATTTTCATATACCTTACAGGGGCTTTTCATAGCAAAATTAAACATTGTTGAGCAAGGGAATACACGACGAGTCAACGAAACCAGAAAAGGAAAAAGGAAAACAAAACACAACTCAAGCGTTAAGATGTATCATCTCGGCATGATTGCCTTTTTTTATTCGTCTTCGACATATGGTACACCCGGCTCGTCGTCAAGAAATCCAGGTTCATTTTCGTCTTCGTCGTCAAATAATCCCGCTGCATTGTCTTCTTCGTCAACTGCTACACCCAGCTCATCTTCTTCGTCATCAAATGATCTCGGCTCATGTTCGTCTTCGTCGTCAAATAACCCCGGTTCGTTGTTTTCTTCGTCAAAAGGTTTGAAGTCCTCTTGCTCAACTGTAAGATAATCCTCTGGCTCTTCCTGCTCAGGGAGAGTGAATGCCAACGTCACGGAAATGAGACACAAGAAGGCGACTATGACACGCATCTTGACTGTTGTTTTTGCTTTTCTGTAAAAAATATTATAACTTTCTGTCATAAACATATTGTATTTCCATTATTAGTGAGAATATGCTAAATGAACGAAACTTATTGTAATAAAATGGAAACAAGAAGTGTATTGTGGACTCAGGTTATTAGTGCAATATCTGTCTTTCGTATATGAATAGTAAATTGCTTCAACAACAACTGAAGGCCGTACTGGTATAAAGAAAACAGTGAAGCAGCAGCCATTCATTAACTGCACTATACCAATTCTCAGTGGAGGCTTAACACTTTTCTCGTGTTCACACGAGAGCAAACTAACATAGCTGAGTTTTCACGCCAGTGAACATACTCTGTAGATCAAATTTTCGGAGCAGCAATAATGGTGCATAAGATCGTTTGGTTGTTACTCCTTCTCCCGGCGGAAGAATGAAAACTTTCTTTTCTACTGACCTACATGTACACATCTCCTAACACTTCTTCATAATATTTTGCCAACAGCACAAGACTAATTTCCTGACTGCGGACAAAACCTCAGCAGTGTTCAGTGCTGTTGAGTAATTATTGCTATAATATATACTGAAGTGGTCGACTGTAAAAAGATTAAAACAGCTGAAATGAATGTAGTGCTCACATTCCAAGTTATGTCAAATTATCACTTTCTACACGACTTATCCTTAAAGCAAGAAACCTTCTACTATACCTCAACTTTCCCTTGGTTGTGAGGAGGCAAAATGAAGTAGAGATAGTGAGGGCTGCTAATTTAACCAATAATCGGTGTATAATATCAAGGGCTGTTTACTCACGAAAGGCAACGGCAATGTGGCTGTTAAGCACGTTTTACCTCTCTGTTATCTTGGGCAATATTAACTGAGAATGACCCTTAATATTTTGATTAAAGGTTAATGAGTTGCACGATAGGCGTTGCCATTGTGGGATTTCAGAGCTTTTTGGCAAAGAACTTCCCGAAAAACCAGGTCTTCATTAAAACTCATTACTTTTAACGCGTTCATGTCCTTCATAAATACAAACTAAACAAGGAAGAATAGGACAGATTTCTTCACTTTTGATCTTTGTTCAGAGGCTCATGGAAAATACGTGCCTAAGTCGAGCAGTCACAATACAAGCTGACACTCATCAAGGGTTTGCTTTGTAAGTATGCAAGATTTAATGTTCTTTTTTTTTATCGCGAGTTAACATTTCAGCACGTTGAAAAGAAGATAACTGAGTTTTTTGTCCAGATTTATGGGAAAGGCACTTATCGGTAATATTAAACTATTTGATATTAACACTGCGGCTTGTTTCGACCAAAAAATCAGAACAGAGTTTTCAATATTATATTTATCAGTTTTGTTTACGATTAGAAAATTGATCTACAATAGAAAACTAGGTTTTGAGAACAAAATAACCGTAGATTCATCCTAGTTCTAGGAAATCAAATTTTTGGCACTTTGAAGTGTTACAAAGTCGAAAAAAAAAACACTTAAAAGAAGCGCATAAAATCAGCAATAAGAGTTCGTGCTTATACTATACACTTAAAACGAAAAAAGAACGAATCTTGGTCTGCTCTTCCCGTTTTTTTTTTTTTTTGAGATCTAAAGAATTGTTAGCCTGCACATTTAAGTGCATACCTTTTTCCAACCTTATTGTTTTAAGATTCTAAATCAACCCCATTTCCCCCCAAAATACAACCAGACTTGCCCCTTAATAAGGAAAAGTTTATTTTTGCCTTTTTCTATCCTAATACATAAGTCTTATGGGTTGAAGCAGCTTGACTTCATTGTTAACTTTCGCAGGAGGGTGTCACTTTGAGTATTTCTTACTTAAAATTCCTGGATATAATGATTTTTATTTGTTTTTATACATTTTTAATCTTTTTAAATTATTTTTATTGTCATGCTTTTCACACATGAGCATCCGGCTCAGACACTCGGGGTAGCCCCATCCCACGTCATAACAATCCTACAAATTGATTGATTTAATTTGATGCAGGTTTCTATGTGGTTAAAAGCGCACTGCTTAAATCTTATTCGATCAAGTCAACAGAACCAGTTGGTAGGAGTATGTGACTACCCGCTTTAATTGAAGTATCAAAAGAGTTTTCAACAATTTTTGTTGAAATTTAATTGATATTTAATTGTGTTATATGATATCTGCATTCGACCACTTCCGTGGAAGATGAACTCGGTCTTTTCTAAAGTTATTACAGTAACTCCAATTTTGTTTCAAGAAACTAGTAAAACTGCTGTCACGCCGTTGAACATACCTTAAAGCGATGGAGTGATGGAGTAAAAAAAACGACCTTTGTGTCAATACTCTATTCTCCAGCCGTAAAGTTTAGCCAACAACGAAGGGCTAATCTCCTGACTCCGGAAAAGATCCATTCAAAGTGTAATCGACAAGTTCAGAGTAAATTTTGCTTAAGATATAAATCTAAACAGATAGATTAAAACAGCAGTCAAATTAATAAGGAGCTAGTTGCTAATTAAAAGAAACTCACCTGAGGTGTAACCCCTGAATAGATTTGATATTATGCTGATGAAGCCAATTTTCCAACGTAAAAAAAATTGGTTGTTTCATTATCATTAGCTGCAGATTTATCGTTTTAGCATTAAAGAAAGAAACATTCTACTTTACCTTAACGGGAATGTTTTTTCGCAGCTGCACGGAGGCAAAGAGTTTCCGAAGTACTGAAGGGATGCCAGTGCTAACTCAACCTCGTTAATAATTATGGAGTGTAATATCAAAAAAGATTTTTATTTTATCTAAAAATGCGAGAGCAGTGTGGCTGTTCTGCACGTTCTACTGCACTTTCATCTTGGGCAATATCAATTTTTAGATCAAAGGTCAAAAAAGGTGATTGAATTGTTCGAAAGGCGTTGTCATTGTGGGAGTTCAGAGCTTTTTAGCAGGAAATTAAAAATCTTCAGTAAAATCATTTCAATCAATGCCTTATCTGTCAAAGTAAGAAATAGTACAGATATTTTCTTTACATGCGATCTTTGTTAGGCACATGGAAAAACACGCTCGTAAGTCGAGAAGTCACATACAAGCTGACTTTCATCGAACTTAGTTAATCTAAAGGGGCATTAATGTCCCGGACGGCACTCAAAAGGCATTTGCAACCAAAATTGTCCAAGTTTTAACTCATTTTTGATCTTGAAGTTTTAGGTATACTTTTTTTTATCCGTTTCGGTAAGAACCAAAAATTAGATAGAAACAAGTAGGGTAAGGCTCTGTGCTATAAGGAAACAGGGTCTTGAATTGGCTAAGAAGTTTTTTTCTTCAATCGGCTATCTCTTGGGAAAAAAAGATTTTGGTGCCAAATTGGGTAGGGAAGATCACATATTTTGGATTGAAATAGGTTCAGGGTTTTAGAAAGCATATCGCACTTCCCATACAAGTTTCCTAAGTTTCCCCTGGGGTGTTCTGCCGACAAGGTCTCTTCCCGCCGTTGTTTACCACGAGCGGCCAAAAATGAGTTAGTCGATGACCATTCCCATGTTGAATATGTACATACAAAGTTTTATGATGTAAGCCAAGGTACACCTTTATATCTCCCTCGAACATCTCTCTTTCATGTGGTTTTTTGTTTTTGTGTGCTTGTCGTTGATTTTTGAAATTATATAGTTCTTAACCTAAAAAACACAGTAACTGTTGGCCAGTAGAGTGAGTTTAGTTTGTGATGTTTTTATAACACGGTATTTTTCTGCAGCACTGCTAAGGGGCAGGTGCGATGAACTGATTGAATGAATGAATGATTTATTTAATGTCGAAGACGTAGGAAGTGTGTACACAATGTTCCGAGCCAGAGGCTCATGTTAAAAACGCTCGACGAACTAAAAAATACAAAACAGGATAAAAAGGAAATTATGTGTACACAAATATTAAGAACAACCTAAAAACATCGTAATTTTGGGAAACTTTTTTGAGAAACTATTTTCTGAAAAAAAAAAACACTAAAAAAAACCTAAGAACATGCATTAAAAATAGTTTAAAACGGACTAATCATTATAAACTGATTAAAATATTTAAAAATATAATTATATCAGTATAATTATACATGTATATAAACTAGCCCAAGAGTATGTAAAAATGTAAAAATAGACAAAGTTATATACATTTCTGATGCGCATTCCCTCAGGTACACGATGACCGGCAAGTCAGGGCTCAGTTTTTGGTGCGATCTTGCTGAATAAAATGCTCCCCACCTCGTCATCTTAAATAAAGTCTGAGTAGTGAACTGTTGTGACAAGAAAGGTGTTCTACTCAAGTGCGCAAGATCTTGGCTGATGAGACTTCATAGGCTCTGTTAATCTGTTCTGGGCCTGAAAATGGGCGCATTTTCCAAATAAGCGGAAAGTCCCTCGAACGTCAGACTTAACGGCTGGCCAGAAAACAAAGCCAAATTCACGATTGTAAGGGTACCCCTAGTAGCCGTTGGTAAGCACTCGCCCATAAGCAGGATTCGCCTTCTTTAAGGCTAGGCTATAGATATCTTTTCGTACCAAAACGTGACTCTCCACTTTTGTGATCGGCGTGGCGCAGCCTCGCTCCGTTACAGAAATCGGGTCGAAATTACCGTTCTTATGTGTGAATAGAAACCCTATTCAGTATTGTTTCCGTACTCGCACAAAAGCTATGCGGTATAGCGTGAACATAGCCTAGGAAAGCCAATCTACACAGGTTCGCTAATTTACATCTTATGCTATGCTGCTTTACATACGTAATTTAAAGGTTAATAAAACATGGATTTGAATACTACAGACTTCCTTAATTCTAATTAATTCATAGCAGTATTACTTTATTCAGGATATAAGCTTACTTTGGAGGCGCGTGAGTTTGATTCAATGTCAGATCTTCAATCATTTTTAAGCTTCTTGAAACTCTTCATGGGAAAGGCCGGCACTTATTGATTCAAAAACCTAGCATTCTATTATAATGACTCTGTGGATTGTTCTGGCAAAAAACTTAGAACTGAATTTTCATTAGTTTTGTTTCCTATTCTTGAAATACGGAATAAACAAGGTTCTGAGGACCAAACAGCCACATGCATGTAGATTTATTCTAATTATACGAAATAAACTTTTTGTTCAATGAAATACCTATAACTTCTAGATCCGAATTCCGTTAATTCTGACTATTTCAAGTTAACTTATATTTTTTCGCTTTAAGAAACTGCTTTCACGCTTGGAAAACTTTCCACTTTAGTTTATTGGGCTATTCTAGGCGTACGAGCTCAAAGTACCTTTGCACCTTTCTATAAGTTACAACCAATCTGCCTACACTGTATATTTGTAAGATAGTAAACATTGAACAGCATTCTAGTGTTATTATATTTGTTGTTCCTGTTAGTTTCTGTAAATAAAATGTAAGGTTTACTTCTTAAGTTTTCCGCTTCTTCACATCCAATATTTTGTTAATGATATTTCCCACACAGCGTCAAGTGAACAAAATGCTAATCGATCATTCATAGAGCCGCTTGCACATAAAAAGCAGCAGCGGTCGAGACGTTATTCTGTTATTACTATGGAGAACTGACTCACATCCTGACCATCTATGTCCTGTTAGAAACCATAGTACAACGCCTAAATTATTTCGTTACAGCAAAATCTCAAATGACATGATTTCATCCATGGATTGCTACTTTCTCGATTTCACTGGAAACTCAACACAATTTCAGGACTCTTTGAAAATAATCACCTGCGTCGTTAACTCTTTACTCATTGTACCCACTATTTTATCAAATGGATTAGTTATAGCCACAATATGGAGAAACCCGTCACTTCACTCATCGCCTTCCAACATACTTCTCCTGTGCCTTGCTTGTTCCGACTTCCTGAACGGGCTGATAACTCAACCAATGGAAGTTATTCACGTGGTTGGAGAGCTTACTTTGAATGAACACTTGTTCTGTGTACCAGGAGTCGTGATGGAATCGACCGCTTGGTTCGCAAGCGGAATATCAGGAACAACCGTTCTCGCTCTAAGCGTGGATAGATTCCTCGCTGTTACGATGCATTTGCGTTACAGTCATTTCGTAACAGTTTTCCGTACCTCGATGTTTGTGATTGCGATATGGCCTTTATTTTCTGTCAATGCATTTGCGCGTGTTATAGGAGTCACCAACTACACTTTTTTATTAACTAACGTCATCATCATACTTCTCTGTCTTGTAACAATATTGTTGATTTACTATAAAATATTTCGAGTTATTAACCGTCATAGGGTGCAAATTCAAACTCAAATGTCTTCTGTGGCACAGTTCAGTGGTTCTTCAACAACCACCGAGGAGCTGAAGTCGAACAAGTCACTTTTGACTGTAGTGTACATAGTTGGACTGTTCTGGTTATGTTATCTCCCTTTTGCATGTGTCATTGTGATCTATCTTGTTACTGGCATATCGTCTTCTCTAAGAACAGCTTATGCAGTAACAGGAACACTTGTTTTTGCAAATTCAATTATTAACCCTGGACTCTACTGCTGGAGAATAAGCGAAATTCGTCAAGCATTCATGAAATATATTGGGCACACTAAAGTAAACATATCCTTGTCTTGTCGAATAAACTCGAAGAACAAATGAATTTTAAAATGTGCTACGTATAGCAAGAATAAAAAAAGCTGAGATGCGACCACAGTCCCTGTAATGACAGTTAACGAATAAACCCAGCACAGAGTGTGTTTAATTTTTTCTCTCAGCGCGCGTGCTAAGTATTGGAAAGGTCAACTCAGCCCTAACGTTACTTTGCCTCTTTGATAATTGTCAACTGTACAAGCCCTCTTCAGAATAGAAGTATTGGACCGGATCCGACCTTCACGCCGGATTAGGATATACATCTTCTCAGTATTAAGAGAGTCAGATATGATCTCAATATTTAAAAAGGCAAAGGTCAAGTGTTTTCAGAGATAAAATAATGCGCGATTTACGCTAATAAAACTCGTTATGAGATGGCCACTCTGGTTAATGCTAGATTTTGTTAATTGAATATAGAAAGTGCCAAAAACGTTTTCAAACAAAACTGATACAATTTTCGTTCAAAACGAACGAATTAATAATCAGACGAAGATAAAACAACTTACTACAGCTGCTCTGCAATTGCTTTCTCGCCAATTGTTTAATTTAAGACCGGACTTTGTATAACATGAAAATTAGATGACCAAAACATTGTATATGAAAGTGAACACGATTTTCGCAATAGAATAAACCTAAGCGGTTGAAAAATCCAGTCTTGAACCTGGAAACGCATTCTGACCTTTGCGATGACCAGATGCAACGCTCTGGATATTTTTAGGTTCTTTTTCAACCTTTTCAGTTGTTCATTACAACTGCGAAAATCATGTTCACTTTTCATCCGCAGTTTAAATTATGATTCATTTCATACATTTCAATTCACAAAAATAAATAGCTTCCGCTGTACGTGGAAAAAAGAAGCGAAGTAAGGCTGAGCTTTGTTTTTGCCTGATTTTATTCGCATTTTATTCACTTAAAACTGTGATAGTGTTTCGTTTCGGGAATAAATTACGAAAATGTGTAAGGGCCCATCGAGCAGGTGGCAATGTCATTAAATAATAGAGCACGTTCGATATATTAAATTCTAACATGACTCCGAGGCTTCACGACTCCATGGACTCGGAATTCCCAGAAGAGACTTGAACTCAAAGAAAACCAAACCAAATATCGACCACAAAGCCTCGGAGTCATGTTAGAATTTTAATACAACGAACGTGGGCTATTTGCAGGTCGGTAGTTTTGCATTTGGTACAGCGAATCTGGTTTCGATTCGCAAACAAAACACAGTCAACATATTAATTTCATAAGAATTTTGAGTATACATGTAAAGTGTAAATTTATAAATTACCACATTCATAAGGTGACGGCGACAGAACCAAAAGTGGAAGAAAAATTCACTTCAACCCAATTTATTCAACGGACTGCAAACTTTGTAACGACCTGGCCTTTAAAACTGCAGTAAATTTTTTTTTAGGTATACCAAAACAACGGCAAAGCGTAAAAATAGTAAGTGAAAAATGTTCTGTGTGTATTGTCTAATGGGTCGTGCAGGAATCACCAAGAGGCATTGCGTTATGCCACATTTAACCCCACAAGTATAGAGAACAATAGATGGGTGCATGTAACTTATTTAAGCTAAGAATTGATAGATGGCGTTACGAATATCAGCTTTCGGTCTTCGTGGAGCACACAAGTCGTAGCTACAGCCGTACATTTTCATGGTGATGACAATCAATTGACTCGATTCTGCATAGAAAATTCACAAAGAAACGCAACATTATAGCTTTTTTCGCATCGCAATCAATACCCCTACAAAAATGTTTTTCTAGCACTTCATTTGAAATCCAAATTCGCACAAATTTGTTCCCGCAAAACGCAACAGCATATTATTGGATGCCTACTGACTTTTATTCTTACTGAGTTGTTGATTTAATGCTAACAACGGCTCCCAAACATAAAATTTCATTCAAAACTTGGGCGTTCCTTTCCTGGAAGTGCAAGGATCTTAAGTCTTAAATAACAAGTAGAGCTTCGTTTTGTTTCTAATCAAGCACTTTCAACACCTTTAGCCCGAACAAATGTATAAATAAATAACTAATTTTTTGAATATGTAACAACAATTTAAAATGAAGAATAAATATAGTATTATACACCCTATTCCTAACTACACCTCCCTTTAAAAATGTAGACCGTGATGCACGCTTGTCTAAAAAGATATTACACTGCCTTGCTCTGAACAAAAATGAAAACATTTATAAAAAAAATATAATATTTTCTCGATACAACGACGAAGAAATTGTCATACTTGGCATCTAATATTATAACAGCGATCGGAAAGGGGTATATCTTGAGGTCTCAAGACCCTGAAATACATTTTCGTGATCATTTGTCCATGGAGATACTTCAACATAGCTTGCGTTGCTGGCAAGATCCCCAGGTATGTCAACATGGCTGTTCACCATGAGCGAATTCACTTTTGGTTCGTAACCGAGCTCAAGCAGATAAGCCTGGCCAGACTTGTGTACTAGCATTATGGTCGTTTTAGAGAGATACTCGTGAGTTATTCGATTAAACTGCGAGAAGTGGGATCATCAACGTTCTGAATAACTCATGCATAACACTGTCCTCACAGATTTTAGAAATTCAACACGCGATTGAAACCTAGATTCAACGAAGCTCCTCATTAAAAATTCGTAGTCAGCTTCTCCACAGGCTCCAGTTATGAAGGTAGAGGAAGCAGGTCCCGACAGATCTTTCCATCGCCCTTCTTCTTATCAAGCCACTGGCCGCAAGAAAAAGTCACTTTCTCTTGACTCGTCAAATTAGTGACCACAACTTTATCAAGCATCCATCCAGCTCCGAAGCCTTTATTATCATGTTCAATGCGCAAGCGAGTCAGCTGACCAAGATCCAACGCTTCGATCTTGAAATCGTCAGTCTGTCCTCTCTCGAACAAGTTGACAAACTTCTTAGTAAGCTGTCTTTGTCCAGTGTCGCCGTTTGCGCCATATAAGGTAATGGACACGTTTGCATCTGTGCCTGCATGTGATACGTCGGCTGTGAAGACCTCCACTAGATATTGAACAGGTTGAAGGTCTGAAACAAGGTGACAAGAGCAAAAGTATATGAGTAACAAACAGTCAACACCCACAACACCTGTTCAGACCTTTTGCTGTTGATGTTGTTGAATCGAGGGGGCTCGCGGCCGTATTTCAGAAATTTGTGCAAATCCCGAACGACATTTACTAGTCCTATGTTTTTTTGCAACCACTTGCCCAAAACAGAATCTCGTCCCGCTTCTGGTAGCTAAGGGGGGATTTCGACACAAAAAACGCCACACACTGTCTTAGTCACGCATGTGCTGTTTTTATAGTCGATTGTTGCTGTAGGTTACGTAAACACTGTAATGAGCAAACACTATACCTCTAATGGCTGCCGCTCTCGGTTTCTCAGATGTTTTACATTCCAGCCGAACAGCGTCATTTTTATCGGAGCTGAGAGGAATCCACTGACGACAGGGAAACACGTATCTGCAAAAGCCAATAAAGCGTTAAGTGACTGACAGGTTTAATTGGATAACTTAGAATAGGACAGCCGGTTTCCAGGCGTTCGAGTTACGACAAGAGAATAGGCAGCAACCACGACGGGGACGACTTAAAAAGTGGAAAAAAAGGGCAGTTCTCGTTGTCCTCACTGTCGAGGTCTCGTAAGCTACCTACACAGAACTCAAACAAATCACTGTTCGTCTAGACGGCAAGACAGGCGTTACCTTTACACGCTTTACAGGTAAGCAAAGGCAAGAGAGACCTGACTCGCACATGCCATTACTCGCGTGAAAAACGGTTTAAAAAGTAAGCCTTTTCTGCCGGTCATTGCTGGTTAAACCTTTTTGCTTCCCCTATTGAAAAAGTACATAGCCTCTTAAATTGTAGTAAACCCCCAGCCACATTCATCCAATTCAATAATGAAATTCCGAGAGTTACCAGGAGTACCGGTATATAAGAAAGATAATTTTCAGAAAAAAAAGATAATTTTTTTCCAGCACTCTGGAGGAGCAAAAAGTTTCAAAGAATTTCAGGAACACTGTGAACCCTGATAGAAACCCTTTTTCCACACATACCCTTTATTTAAAAGGTTTTACGAGAGCAGATTTTTCCTCGCTTACTTTTCTCCAGACTGTTGTGCAGAGACAATCAATTCATGTAAGAACCATCCAGTTTCTTTCCCAGTTCCCTTGACCGTGGAGCCCTCTCGTCTCCTGTGTCCTATGGTCACGTGAGTAAGACTTCCCAACCGTTTGGTGACAAATTTAAAGGTGTCAGTCTGCCCACGTCGCAGTACTTTGTTCTTGGCGCTGTTTTCTATCACGTATTCTTGGGACTTTCTTTCTTCTCCTTCTAGGACGATCCAGGCGTTTTGCGTCGTTCCAGCGTTTTGCTTGTCGCTTGTGAGAAAGGTCAGTTCAAACGCTATGAAAAAAAAAAAAGGAAATCAGTGTTGAACCTCAACCATCTTTTACTTTTACTATTACGGTAATTTTCTTAGGGCTGTGTAAGGTAGTAAATTTTTGCACTGGACAAACTTATGTTTCAACGGTCATTTATCTTTGCTATTCTAACCAAACTTCAGGGACTTTAACAAGTGTAATTTACAAGTGT
This sequence comes from Porites lutea, assembly GCF_958299795.1. Taxonomy (NCBI): domain Eukaryota; kingdom Metazoa; phylum Cnidaria; class Anthozoa; order Scleractinia; family Poritidae; genus Porites; species Porites lutea. Next base: position 48,284,162 of record NC_133202.1, on the reverse strand, counting down.
GGCTATTATTTTCCGACTCTAAGAGAAGAGCTACGTTACACTTGTAAAAGTTCTATTGATTTTGAACCCAGCATTGACGACCTAACATGATACGTTCACCCGCAAAACTGACTGTTTCAGTTACCGTATTCATCGAGACAAAGGCAAATTATCCCAGCGAACTAATTTCCTTGTTTCTCTTTCTTTCTTACACTTTTAATCTCAGTCAACTCCTACCTAGCCCTATCTTAATTTGCCCACAGTAAAACGAACACTTTTGTTCTGAAAGGAAGAAAAGAGACATTTCGAGACAACAATTTTTGATTTGACAGTTCACGTTAACTATGCGTGTGAAATCTCTCGCCACCTTCATTGTCTAGATTTTCAGACATACTGGAGCAAGATTTATTTTGTTTGAGCTATCAATACAGATTGATACAGCCCTTCACATGGCATAACTACATAAGCACAATGCGTGACTTACATGTAGGTGTTCTTGAATCAGCGCTCTTCTTTGGATTTGCGCATGTTAGCTCTCGTACCAGACTCCCATCATCTTTGTCCTTAGCGAGCCAGCGGTTGCACGGAAAGAGAAATTTTTCGTCAGTTGACTCGTCCACAATTTCCACGCTTTCAAGATACCAGTTTGCACCAAGAAATTTATTGTCATGCCAAATGCGTACTTTCGTAAGGTCGCCTAAAGAGAAAGAGGAAAACAGAAAAATGAATGAAAATGAAAAAGCCTGATGCATCTCGCACTTCTTACATTTCATCACAGGATTTGGTTGCTCCCTGGAAACATCTACAAGGTAATAGCTATGTTGCACTGAATGGCTTTCGCACAGATCATATTGAAAAGACAACCCGTTTGTCCTGTACACAGTCAAACCATCTTTGTAGGAACAAGGGATCGTAACTCTGGAAGTAAGAGAAATGTGAGTGTTTTGAGAGGTGTCCGTATTATGGAGGTGTCTGAAGGCGCAGGTTCGACTGTATTTCTGTTCTTAGTTGATTACAAAAAGGACTGAAACGCTGACCCTACAAATACACTTCACTACACTGAACAGTTCGAGTTCTAGTTACTGACCTAAAAAAGCTACACTTCGTTACCTACAGCAAAGACCAAAAAAAACGCGGATCGAAAGATATCTATAAATTTTATAACTTTGATTTGAGAGGTTTAAGAAAACGGAGAAAGAACACAAGCGGGCCGTACAATAAATACGAATGTGACCAATCAATGAGCATACATACCTAACAGGTTTTAACAAGGAACTCACTGACGGCTCTATAAATGCTGCATGAAAACGCCGACATGAAAACCGCTTTCTTTTCATCGTACTGTTCAATGTAGCTATAACTTTTTTGCCTCAAAATTCCACCTTCTTTCCCAAATTTCTATTAAGAAATGCTTGCTCGCAATTGTTTACTATTGCTGAATGATTTCATTCATCTGTTAGGGAATGCACAATTTAAACCGCACCTAAAGTTAGTAAATTATTGAAGGTAAACACATCGGTGTGGTTTCTTTCGAACTTGTCTCTATACGTTTCCGAGTTCTTCAAAGCCAGCTCTCCACTGTCCCCATTTTCACCAAACATGACCATGAACACGTTGGCGTCTGTTCCTGCACCCATGACATCACCGGTCTTCACGTTTATCTTGTATGTGGTTTCTAGTAATGGGAAAGAGGGAATTGAGTCATCAAAGTATTCTTACAGATGGCGATTTCGAATACAATCTAAACCAAAAGCAAACCTGTTTGGGCTCTGCTAACAAGCTTGCCCAACAACTAATCAACGAAGGGAAAAGCGATGTTAGTTGCTCTATAATAAACAATGGCGACAAGCAAACGAAATAAAAATTTTCGTTAGCTTTTTCTAAGCGACGGGAGAAGGAGCAGGAGATCGTTCAGCTCTTATTGCAGTTCGCTACGCAGTTTCGTATTGCGCTTCTAATCCGACTTGTCGCACGTAACAGAGTTATCTGCAAGTAGTCTTGCAAGGGCTCTAGACAGCTTCACGTTGCAACTTGTATAGGAGGGTCTTATCAGGTGTTTTCCAAAGCTTGCTTCGCATGAAACATTTCCCGCCATAAACGGAAAACCGGCATGACTACAAAGCGGTTAATTTTTAAGCGGTGAAAGGTACTGTTGGATAATTGAAAAAAGTATACGATGGTGGAGCGAGGCAGTAACCGTCTTTTCCTTGATAACACTTCGCCATCTTTACAAACGCAGTGGCCTTCAAAATGCAGAGCTGCGCGCTCTGCACCGGGTTTTGAAACTCGTCAAATATATTGTTTGAACGACTTTTATTCAGGGTCTCTTAAATACAGTCTTAAGTGCAGTCACGTGACTTACGAATATTTAAATTAAAATCAATTATTGAGTAAACCACGTGTTATCACGTCAGTAAATACACATAAGTCACATGACAACGCTGAGAGCAGTATTTGCAGATGAAGACTCTTAAAGACAGCGCACATTATTCGAAGGTCAAGAATGAACATTCACGGCATTAAGGTCAAATACCGGCTGTTTAAACAACTGGTTAATAACTAGTCAGGTTATTAATGTTAAAAGTTAATAGACCTCTTTAGCTTGTATGTTTTGTTTTCACGATGACGGTTCCAAGGGAATTTGACCTAGTTTTGTCTTCATAAATTATGCGTACTTATCCACGTGAATAAAACGAAATTTGAAAGAAACAGTTCTCTAGAGTACTACCATAAGACCTGCATTGAGAAAACCGCAAAACATACAAACTAAAGAGGTCTATTGTGTAGTAATTCACCAAGGGATTCATAAAATAGTTTACCAAAAATTTAGCACCAACAGATGGTTCTTTTTTAATGTACTGCCATTGAACAAAGCAGAAAACAACTTACTCTTCAGCATCTCCTCGCCATCCGTCTCAGCTGGAATCTCTTTTACTAGTTTCCCTTCTGTTTTGGAAAACCAGTCATTGCATTTAAACACGCTAGCGGAGTGCGTCTCCATGTTCCTAATAATCATCTGTAAAACAAAAGACAAACAAACTTCTATTGAAGAAAAAGCAAGAAAAAGACATGACTCTGCACCGAGTCTTTAAAACTCCTGTGGTTTGAGCTATTGGAAGAACGGGTAACTATCCAATTATCTACGATGAAAACAACTTCCAAACGATCTCAACGCCTTTCAGTCTCTAACTTTACTGTAACTGTAGCAATAATTAAACGTTCTTTGCTCATAGATAGACGTTTGGTGACGGTCCATAAGGACTTCACCTTACAAAGAGAACACTGTTTAATTACTCCACTCAGGTTGTATGCGAGTTCCCAGGAGAATTTTCGTAATTTGTACTGACAAGTGATAGTCTACAAATTTGAACATCGTCCTTTAGTTTTTTTATTTGAAAATCCTCCTTTAAGGTTCTTGTCTAGCAAGCATAACAGGAGTTTACAGAACTCTTGCTGTTAATGGTAAATTCAAACACTATGGCCAATCCTTTGTAAAAAAAAGTAAAAAAAAAAAAAAAAAATTAAGCACACAATTACTTATGTGGCGCACCTTTTCCAAGAACCAATCTGGTCGGGTTCCTTTACCGTCGACTGCAATCCTGACTTTCAGCAGTTTGCCCACATCATCCAGGTCCATTCTAATAAGATCAACGCATGCGCGTTCAAACCGGGATTCATCTTTGTCTAAAACAAACTCAGGAGTGGTGCCCTCAGTGCCGAACATCGTCATGGAGATGGCAGAGTCTGTTCCAGCTGATTTTACATCACCTGTGTAGACTGTCATCTCGTATGGCACATCTATAAGGCAACAAGTTACTCCCATTACTCGTACATAAAAGCACAATACGGCAGGAGCATTTTAAACAAAAGATTGATAGAGATTGACGCGTAAGGGAGAAAATTATTAAAGTGGATTTGAACACTTGTTCTTTATGACGCCAGATGAAGAGCTTCTCAAACAAGTAAACTGGGACGTCGGCAAGCAGAATGGGCCATATGATAAGGTGAATCGCCAGTTGAAAATACTTTGCGAGCCTCATGACTGCGCAAACAAAGTTCACCACAGCAAGGACCCAGGATTATGAATTAAACATAGAAAACATGGACTAACTACGCACGATTTAGAGATATCCCTGCTCTTCTTCAGTGTGGATTTTGGGAGCCTGTGCCGAGGTCTGTTTTATCGTTAACGTCATCACCGCGCAAAAACACCATCCTTAGGGTTCGTATTCTCCAAGAAAACAAAACAACTTACGTGGTTTGTATGTGACCAGCTGATTATCAGCGGCAGAAAGGACCCTGACCACTTTTCCATCTTCCTTGTTCTCTGATAACCACCTGTTGCACGGGAAAAAGTACTTCTTACCGCTGGTCGGTACATCCACCTCTACTTCCTTCACAAACCAGCCACTATCAGCGCCATAAGCGTTGTTCGACAGCTCAATTTTCTTCACCTCTCCGACGTCGACTGCCTCGACTGAGAACGTCTCAGTTAACCCTGGAGTGAAACTCTCTTTCTGTATCAACACGAGCGGGATCTTTTCAGTGGCTGCTTCGGTGCCAATCAACACAATATGCGCCTGCGCTTGACAGCCTGCATCTGATTGGTCACCGGTGGTCACGCGGATCGTATAAGCTATGGCTGTGAGGAGAAAAACACGTTACCCTGTAAAAACTGTTTACTAGAGTTATCATCTTCTTCCTTTTCTTAACCTTCGGTAGGAAAACTGGACTCCAGCAATGAAACCTTACCTTCTGAGTTATATTAACTTCGCTCAAGAAGTACAACAACTATAGTCTCTTCCCCGAAAATTAAGCCAAAAATATATTTGCAATGAGTTGATTAATAATTACAATGCAATTTCCGTCCGCTAGAAGGCGCCGAGCCATCAGATTTTGATTGACGTCGTAGAAAAACCCAAAATCCAAATACGTTTCTGACATCGCAGGTCGCGTGTTATCCGAAACAGCTGTAAAGTCAGGGTCTTTTAATGCCAACAGGAATCAAAAGATATCATGATTCGCTAAGATCCTTTTATGCTAAAGGGATAAGACAGAGACGAGTGTACCATTTGCAAACAGGGCTACCATCGGTTTCATTAAACAACAAATAATGGACCCACAACAATTCCTTTAACACTGATAGCAATTGCAGCTAGAAGTTATAGGGAACAGTACATAGAGGCAGAGAAGAGGTTTAGACAAACCCGACAAGACGAACCCTTTATTCAGCAACTATTTTTATCAAAACCCTGAGACAATATACGTAGTTAGCAAACCAATTTTATTTACAAACATGAAAGGTTTCCTTTTAAAAATACTGACCTTCACCAGCTGCTGCCGCTTCTTTTTTACCCTCACTAAATTCCTTCATAAAGATAGCATCGGCGGACGCACTTCGGCTAGCAGTCGGCAAACTTTCGTTGCTACGATGCAGTGAAGATCGACTACTTCCGAGGCTGCTCCGACTGCTTCTTCGTGCACCAAGGCTACCTCCCAAAGACGCCATACTCATGGTTCCAAGTGTGGAACGTTCTCCCTGGAATGTAAACAAGAGAAAAAAAGAGTCAAAATTATTCATTACTTCGTACCATATCTTAGTAACATATTGGTGCGTTTTTCTTTCATAACGTAACTCTGTAAGGACAATAAAAGGGAATAAAAGGCCAAAAACTCTGTATAAGTATTGATTGAAATTACAAGCCTAAAACGTTTCAAAGAGGGTATTACACGATATTATGGGCCAATGTTTCGACCTCCAGAACCAACTTTAAATAAAAAAAATAACAGATGTAATAAGAAAATGGGAAGAATTGAGGTATATTAAAGACGGTGGTTAAATGATCAACTATTGCAGACGACGAGCTTGAGAAAATAAAAATTAGAATCATATTTTCAAAACAAACGATGCGAACATTCAAGGGAAGGTGTATTTTTGAAAATGGGCCAAATTCCCTCTAAACTGTTAACAGTCCCCTCTTTTTTAGTGAAATCGTCATGCAGGATCGAGCGCTTACCGGAAGGGTGCGGGCGTCGCGATTCCTCAAAAAGGGCATTTAGTGGTAGTTATGAGAAACCGTACGCACTTTCCAATATTTTAATATCAGTGAGGGTTTATTCCTATTTTGTTCATTTTTATACCTCGTAACCCTTCACGTAAAGTGTTCGTTGGATTTTTCCTTCCTCCTTCTTCTTAGAAAGCCACCTCTCGCAGATAAACGGATACAGTTTATCGGTTTCAACATCCCTTATATCCACACGGTCCACAAACCAGGAAGGGCTTATGTTAGAATTATCGTGTCGAAGCTTCAACTTGTAAATATTTCCAAGTTCAGCCGCTTCCAGAGTAAAAACATCTTCCTGTCAAGAAGGAAACATAAACTGTTTAATACTGAGATTAGACAACGGTAAACAGAACAATACTTTCAATTATTTCAACTCAATTCTTCTGCAAAAAGTCTCTTTGCAATTTATGTTCATTAGGATACTCGTAGAGCCAACATGTAGCTACACTCGATGTCCTCCTCAATTTATGCATAAGTAAGCAGAAAGCAGCATCCAACTCGTAAGCTTTATCTCCTTTTTTGGCCGCTGCACACTGATTCATATCTATACCTCTTTTCTTTCTATGCAACCTATTTTGCTTTGCCCTATTCATTATTTGTTTCTCCTTTTTTATGTCACTACTTCTCTCTTGTCATGCTCAAGTAAGTAGCTGCCAAATTGAAAGCTTTCGCTACTTTGGCTGTTGCTCACTAATTCATCTGTTCTTATTCATGTGTATAACTGCAGTCTTTTTATACAACCTATATTTTTTTCCTTGCTATCTTTGTTACAATTTCTTTAAATTATATCTATTGTAGTAGTATGTCCTGAGTAGTGAACTTCAGTAAAGTCATGAAAAATATTAAGTGAAAACATCATAAATGGCGGAGGAACGTTCAGGCGTTAGCGTCGTACATAAGTCTGACTACTGATTCGCTTGCCAGTGAAGCTTTAATTAATGACGCCACTTGTACCTATTACTATGAAACTCGGTTGTACGAGCAAGTTTTGAAAACAGTGAGTTTACGCAACAGGACGGCAAAACGCTTGTGTGTGGCAAACGTGACAGGGCTGTTACTTAGGTGTTTTGATGTGATCTTCACTTCGGTTAATGTTTTCTGGAATTTTACAAAAAGACCTGTTTAAAGGAGGTGAAGATATTATTGTCATGCTTGTCACACAGAGTTTGCTGTCTTCTTTCCTCTGAAATGGTGAAACCTGATACACAGAGAACTTAAACACTCACGTTTCTTCTTTCAAACTTATTACTGTGCGTTTCTGATTTGCCAAGCTGTCTCTCTCCAGTGTCACCATACTCTCCATATATGGTAATAAACACGTTGGCGTCTGTCCCGGCACCTTTGACGTCACCAGTGAAAACGTGAACTTTGTACTTTCGAACTGTAAATAAAAATGAGGCTGTTAAACCATAACCTGGGACCTTGAAGAGCTCAATATTCCTTGAAGAGACTGTTTAAACGTACAGCATAAATCTGACATCTACCGCTTAACAATTGATTTATCACAGTATTCCACACTAATACCTTACACAGACTACTTATGCAGTAACTGGTATAAGTTGCAAACGTGGACATCATTAATTCCTTTTCCACGAAATAGGGAATCAGACTGCGAATACAATACAGTGCAGGGTTCTATCTAGGATTTATCGTTGAGAGAGCAGTCCCGAGTTGCCGAAGGCCACGAGCCTCCTAGCGGGGGTTCCCTCGGAAATTTTTTGAAATGAATATGCGCAGAGATGCAATCTGGTGCACTTTGAGACATAATTTTGAGAAATGTTACTGTGTGTGCACTGACCTCGTCGGGTCTGGATGATTTTTTCCGAAAAAGTTACTAATATACTGTAATGATAACAATATTTTTTTAGGGGAACCTGAGAAATTGGGGGGGGGGGGGGAGATTCTACCCCTCAAATACCCTAGATAGAACCCTGCAGTGAACGCTCGATTGATCATATTCAGGAAGAATAATCCGCAAAGTTTTGCTGCAAATCTCTGGTGACGTGATTTTTGGACCACCATCGGGACATTTCATTTCCAGCAGATTTCTAGGTATTGCAGTGCAATGAACGCCAAAATATGTAATTTATAGAGTTTATTCCATTTTTTCTTCTTCCGCAATATAATCAATGGAACACGCTTAAATTGCCGAGCAGCAATTCGCCGCAAGGATCGTTCCTATGGAAGTCACATGGTACAACTCGAGTATTGTATGAGCAACTTTAATGTCATGGAGTGTTTTTAGGCCAACTGTAATATGCGTCAATGTTATGTTGATCAGATCTTTCGCCCCGGTACTCTATGTCACTACAGTTCACACTTCACAAAACTCACGTTCCAATGTTTCCTGATTGACCTCTCTAGTTTTAAACTCGCCATCTTCTGTTACAGACTCCTCTACCACCCTCTGCGGAATCAGCTCCCGAACAACAGAGCCGTCATCTTCGTCCTTAGCCAGCCACCGCTTACAAGGAAACGTGTAAGTTGTGGATGTTTCTCCGTCTTCTTGCAGACGCCGTACTTCCACTTTATCTAGATGCCAGCCAGGGGTAATACCTTTGTTGTCGTGACCGATTCGAATCTTCTCGATCAAATCACCGACATTGTCCAGCTGGAATAAGCAAGAGCGAAAAAATACAAGAAAATATCAACATGGGTTCTTCTTCATAGTAATTGATTGGTTTTATTTTGAAGGCACCCAAAGGAAAACCGCTTTCAATTAACAAAGATTACCTAGCAAAAACAAATCTTAAGCCTTTATACCGGAAATACATCAACAAGCGCGCTAACCTCCTTGACAAACTGATCAACAGAGCCTCTCTTGAAGGAATCTTTCTTCTTCTTTGACGTGTCTGCTAATACAACTTCTTCGGTGGCAGCATCAGAGCCATGCAACACTAAGTACACATTAGCTGAGGTGCCTGCTCCCATCATATCACTCGTGTATACTGTTATCTCATAAGGAACGTCTGCAAGAACGTCGATCAAACTTAAGCCATTAAGCATTTCATTAAAACATTTTCCACTTCTCCTTATATGCAATATCCTGCTAAATATCTAACTTCATGAGAGTAAAGTGAAAAAGTTCTCGCCGGATTGTTAAACAATATCTCATCAGCACCATAAGAAATAGATCAAAACAGTATGGAGAAGATGTTTGATGATACAAGTGTTAAAAGGATTCCCTGAATTTACTGAAAACAGTGAGAAAGTGAATTCATTAGCTGTTAAAACAAACCAAAATAAATAGATTCTATCATTTTTTCCCCTTGCGCAGAATTTGAAGCTCAAAAAATTAGAAAAAAAAATTCGAGTGAAACATAAACGTTTTAAAATAAAAAAAATCTGTCGAAGGGCGAAAAAAAATTCTTTCAGTTTTATTGCATTATCGAACTTAATGTCGGACTCATTATTCGTCTTTTATACAAGCTTGTCCAGTCGAAATCTTCTGTTTCTATGAATGATCACAAAGCCAGGAAACTAATAATCCTCGTTTACAAATTGAAAAAGGAGTGATACAGTCAACTCTCTCTTAACGGACACCTCTATAAGACGGACACCTAGAGTTGGTCCCTGCCTTTTTTGCTCCCTCTATTTGACTCTCTATAAGACGGACACCTCTCTAAGACGGACAGCTAACGCCGGTCCCAAAGGTGTCCGTCTTAGAGAGAGTTGACTGTATTAGCCCCAGTAGGCCGTAAGATCGTTTGACTTACATGGTGTATAGCTTTCTTCTGCGTCCACACCAGGGACGAGCTCTCTTTCCAGTTGTCCGTCATCTTTGCCCTTATCCAGCCAGCGGCCACACGGGAAAACAAGCCGCTGACCAAGAGACGGGACGTCGATGATTACCTTGTCGAGAAACCAGCCAGCAAATCCACCCTTGTTATCATGGCCAATTCTACAAAAATGGTGTTAAGGAGATCATGATTAATACTCTCTTTTGCACTATCTTGTTCACTTATGAAAAACTTGAATAACCGCCGTCCGGTTAGCTCAATGGGATAAGCGCCGGTCTGCTGAGAGGGAGGCCGTAGGTTCAAACACCGGCCAGACCAACACTCAGGGTCTTTAAATAACTGAGGAGAAAGTCCTGCCTTTGTAATAACATCTGCAAACGGTTTGACTTTCTAGTCTTCTCGGATAAGGACGATAAACCGTAGGCCCCGTCTCACAAGCCCTTGCACATGTAATAAAAATCTGTGTGACGTTAAAGAACCCACACACTCTTCGTAAAGAGTAGGCCAGGGCAGCTAGTGCCCGGTGTAGTGGTCTATCTCACTTTCACACTCATGTAAGGGGGAATCATTACTCATTCCTTCATTACTTGTAAACTGCACCTTAAGCAGTCTGGCAAAGTCCCCCAACCCGTGTTGTAAATTATCCCTGAAAAGCCCTGGGGAGTGGATAATATGATATTTACATTTACATTTACACACTTTCAATAGATCACTGCAAAAGGAGGAAAAAGTAATTTGAAAAATATCCGACGACGATTTTAAATCTAATACATGTTTCTATAATTGCTATTTGCCTACTGCTGTCTGGAACTTTTGAAGACAAGGTACTAAAAAATCATTCTTCATTCCCATTTTGGCTTACCACAACATTGCAACAGCTCAAAACCCGATTCTTTTAAATTCTAGCAGACCATTTTATTAAGTATATACGTTAACAGGTTATTTGACTAGTACTCTCTCCCTCGCCAGAAGAAATACAAGATTTTTCCCCCACAAGTTTCAGCCATTGCAACTTAAATCATAGTTCTCTGAGCCCATCCTTTGATCAAGGAAACGACTCCTTATCCCGCTAAATAAAGTAGCGAGACTCCAGTTCACGAAAATAATCTCCAAACTCGAAATTATTACCTGATCTTTTGTACTTCTCCAACTAAGGCGTCGATTGTGAACACATCTGTTTGTCCACGCTCAAACTTATTCTTGAACGTACGTGACGTTTTCAAAGGGACTTTACCTGCAAAAGAAAGGTTCATCTCATTACAAGACGCATACAACAAACCAAGGGAAACTCTAAACGCAAAACTATTTACTTTAAAAACTAACCAGTATCGTCCTCTTCTCCAAATAAGATGATATACACATTTGCGTTGGTCCCCGCTCCTCTGACGTCACCAGTGACAACTGATACTTCATACGTGTTCATGCGGGCTGTAAAGCATTTGAAAAAAAAAGCACCATTAGAACTAAATAAGTACGAAGCGCTTGCATGAAGTTGTGCTCAGAACAAAATAGGGAAATACAAATCAACCAGTTGTTTGGTGTACTTAAAACGAAAAGCGCCTTGTTAAGAAACGCTGCAGTTGTTCATGGTCTACCAGAAACACTACCCAGATATCGGTAGTGGCACGTCATCAGTATGGAATTTCTGCGCTCGCTCATGAAACGTCATGTCGCGTGGAAACCGTTGGTGGCATCCCGAAATAACGGCTGTTTTCTCAGCCTAATCATGGCGATACTGCAAAGTCAGGGTCGAACGCATGTACGATACAATGTATAGAGTTTAAATAAAGCAGTAAAACGTGAATAAGAAAAACCTGGTATAGGCAGTTTATAAATTGAAGATGATCACAGCAGGTGGTTGTTTCGATCATCAAAACTGCTGTTTGGGATTCACGCCAGCGAATGCTGGGAAAAAGAAGCGTCGCGTCGATTTTAACTGCAGTTGTTAACTCATCACATTAAAGGAATATCATATGAAGAAACAAGCCCGGAGACAGTGCGCAAAAATGCATTCAACCAAACATGTCAGCCGTATTCCCTTGTAACAAATGCTAACCAACCTTTTGCCTCCAGATCAACTCCATCAACATTAGATACAACGCTGGCTTTCCTGGACAGAGATCTCTTTCTTTGTAACTGCATAGCTCGATCGTCAACTGCGCCAAGCTCACGGCAGATCTGCCCGTCATCTTCACTGGTTGCAAGCCAACGATTACACGGAAACACATAATTCTCTTCTGCTAGTTTGTCGTTTATCTCAATTCTGTCCAGGTGCCAGGCGGGCTTCAATCCACTGTTGTCGTGCCAAACTTTGACTTTGCTGATTTTACCAATATTTATACAGTTGAAGGAAAAGATATCTTCCTATGAACCAAAGCCGGAAAAAAAATCAAATAATGAACAGCACGGTAAGATACTCTGTTTCTGAGGTACGGGTATGGGTAAATAAACCATAGCCAAAGGCTTCTAACCCCGGGGAAACGCTTGGTAAACTACCAGGTAAAGCGATCAGAAATGAACAAAACTTTATTTTTCTCTCGACAATATTAATAGAAGAAGGTTGGTGGGCCGAGAATATCTGAAACAAATCATTAAATCCAACACCACAACTTTGAAAAATCCCACCGGGCCGGAGACCACCAAGTGGCTTTTTACAAGCATGAGCGAGAGGTTGAACTTGAGATTGCAGAGAAATAAACCCAGCTGATGGTCAGGGCGAGACCCAAACCCGGGACCTTTGCATTGCGAAAGCCGCGATGCACTCTCAACTGTCGGCCACTTTAACTCTCCAACCTTCCCCAATCATTTGGCCGTCGCAGGATTAGCTCAGTCGGTAAAGCCCTTGCTGTAGAGCGGGAGGTCGTGGGTTCGATAATGATAAAATATAAAATAAATGACACATGTAGGTACTGCCTCTTGCCCTGGTTCGAATGATCCAGTACAATGGCGGTCCCGTCTCCAGGACTAACGTTTAATAGTGTCTTCAGTTAGTACATTTCGTGCTCAAAAATATTACCTTTTTTGTTTTTGATTATTTTACCTTCCTACTAAGACACAATGCTGTAACTTCGGGCCTCTGAAAAGCAATGTATTTCTCAATTTTGGAAAACACATATAAATGTCTTTGGCATTGCGACAGGTTCTCCCACCACGTCATGCTGAAATTTGCTTTACATCTTCTTTGACACCTCTACTTATTTCAGATAAAACAACTCCAGAATAAAAGAAACTAGTTTGCCCTTTGTTTCCGTGCATAATTTACGAGTAAAAAGTGCAGTTCTTACATTATTTCTTTCAAACTTGTCCATGTGGGTCTCTGACTTTTCCAGTTTTTGTTCCCCTGTATCACCATGCTCGCCATACACGCAGATAAAAACGTTAGAATTTGTTCCAGCATTAGAAACATCGCCAGTAAATACGTGTACTCGGTATGTGTTCTCTAAAATAATAAAAAATGCTTGAGTTAGTCATAACTTTTTGCAAACTTATGTTTCGACCGCACCTATCAACAGCTACAGTTTGTTGAACGCAGCTTAACGTTTGCTGACATAAACTCGTGCCATTTGAGCCACTGACACCCTTCTAAAAACGAGCGCCGGCTCAGCTCTGTCCCAAAGAGCCTGTTGAAGAGAATTTCGACAGCTACTTAATATTATAATCCCACAGATATAGCTGATTTAATGAAGATTGCCTTGGGCATTGGGAATTGCACTTTGGAAAGCTATTGTTTGGCCGTCACTTTGGCAAAAAATTGCAGTTAGTTCCCTTTGCCCTAAAGCCCAATGTCCAATTGTCATTGACCAATTGCCAAAGCGAATTAAAATTATACCTGCTAGTGAGCCTCGTCTTGGCTTTCCACTCGCATCAACTGGTACCAGCTCCCTCACGATCTGGCCGTCGTCCTCATCACGTGCAAGCCAGCGGTTGCATACAAAAAGATAATTGAACTCGTCACCATCACCCATCTCTTCAACTTCTGCAGCCTGGGATGTTCTACGCTTCTTGCGAGGTTCTTTTTCCTCAGGCTTCACGCGACGAATTTCAACCTTCGCGAAAATGAAAAATGCGAGTTGAAATAAGAAGCAAATTAATTAATTCAAATATTTTAGCCTGCGATCAACCTCTCCCCTTGGAAAATGCAAGATTCACGCGCGAGTGAAAGACAAGAGAGGGTTTGCTTGTAGCCTGCGTAAGGCCACCGTAAAACGGGCAGAAAAAAGCGTGCATCTTGTTTTGCAATTTTGTTGCCAAATGAGTTGAATAGCGATGTTGCGCAACATAGCTACTCAAATCGTTTTGCAACAATGTTGCAAAACAAGTTGCACTTCTTTGTTGCACGTTTTACTGTAACTTTTAAGTCGATCGGAAACGCTTGCGTAGCAGGCTGGCTGCTTACAGGCTAGAAGATTTCAAATCACTTATCCCAAGACGTAAAAAAATTATAATTGGTTAAAACAGGCTATATATTTTAAGTTTTTCATACTACGACCAGGAATATTGTTACCTTGTCCAGGAACCAGGCTGAACCCATTCCGTTGTTGTCATGTCCAATGCGAATTTTTAAGAGCGGTCCAACATCTTCATTCTCCACCTGTCAATTGAAAGGAATCTTTCAACAGGGGCCTACCGCTAATAATGCCAAGATACGCTGCTGTTATGCCGCTCTAATCATCCCACACCCCCTTTTATGTGTAAAATATTTATCTTGACCAATCCAATCAATAACCAGAGTATAATACCATCAACTGACGTGATACAACTCACTTTGACTCTGAAGATGACCACCGCACAGGTTGTCGAAACGTCAGTCACTGTCAACAACAACAGTCCTATTCAGGACTACGTTCACCCGGACGATCAAACTCAACCTACTTTTGATAAACTTTATAATAATAAATTTTAATTACGTTATTTACCCTCGGCAGTATTTATTGCACTAATGCCGGTGGGGCCGAGCAACTGCATAAAACAAATAATCCAAATCAAACATAACAGGCTTAAGAATCCCAACTGGCCGGAGGCAAACCAGTTGGCTAATTACAAGCGTGGCCGAGAATCTGAACCCGGGACTACAGTGAACAAATCCAGCTCAGAGCGGGACTTGAACTCGCCACGCTGCTTACGTCATTACTCCACAGGACGTCACAAAAACGAGGAGAATTTACATTTGCTTCTAAAACTAGTCAAATCAACTACTATTTACCTTAAACTTGTCTACTTGTGCTCTTTCAAAGTTGTCAGACTTGTTCCTCAGGTCAAACCGGTCTGACTTGCCGTTCTCACCATACATGACTAGAAACACATTAGCGTTCGTGCCAGCCCCTCTCACATCTCCAGTGTACACTGTCACTTCGTATGGGACCTCTACTCGCAAAAAATCGAGAAAATAAAATCAACAGGTTAGTTAGTTGTAGTAACAATTTGACAGAACGATCTTGCTCCTTTGAACAAAGATAAGAGAAGTAATCAAAATTTGTTGCCGGCTGGATTAGCAGGCGAGTGCTGTTTTATGTAGGCGATCAGATTTGCAGAATGACATTATTCTAAGAGAGTACTTTCTAAGTTACCCTGCGAGCAAGTTCTCCATTTCGAGTGGCGAGCGAAGCGACGGGCGCGAGAGAGCGCGTCTCCTCATGCGTGCCGCTCGCTCCTAACTTCTCACTATACCCCCCAACTGGAAAGCTTGCTCGCAGACTATTTCTGTGTGAATACTACATTGATGTAACTCCTAGAGCGGGAAAAAACAAAAGACAGTCGAACCCTGTTAATACGGACACTGAGAGAGCCATAGAAAGTGTCCCTGTTAAAAGTGGTGACCGTATTAAGCTGGTTGAATTTAAAGAAAATGTAGGGGCTTTCTTTCCCCAGGGACAAAAAAAACGGTCCGTAATAATGAGGTGTCCTTATTAAGCGGGGTTGGACTGTACTACCCAGCTCCTAATTCCTTCAGTGAAGTCTCCCTCTTAACTTCTTTGTACTTAGATTCAAAAGTTTTTCAGTGTGCAGATGCAAGTTTTACGATTATAAAAGGAGGGTAGCCCTAGAATGGAAATTAAGTTTTACCCTGAAACTATCTCACAATCTTTAATCTTTTTAAATTCAATTCATTTTATGAGATGGTGAAGAATCATGAAGAAAGAAAAGAAAGAAACCGGTTAGTTATCAATAAATAACAGTATACAAATAAATAACAAAAAAAAAGTCATTACTTGGATTAGTATGAGTTTGTTGTCCAGGATACAATTCCCGCTCAATCTTCCCATCATCCTCATCGTCAGCTAGCCAGCGGTGACAAGGAAAAACCACTTTATCACCACGTGACGGAATATCCACAGTGACGTCATCCAGGAACCACCCTGCATTTGTTCCCTTATTATCGTGTGAGATGCGTAGCATTTCAGTCTAAGGAAAAATACAGAGCAGAGTGTCAGGCTGCTTTTTTTGTAAAAGGAAAGAATACATTCAAACCTATACGAAACATTCACCCCCTTTTAAGCGGTCACCTATCAACGTCGCAGAAATCACTTCCCTTTGAGAGGCGGTGTCACAGTTGTCTGGTTGAACTTTGTTTCTCCTTTTACATCTGCAGTGTTGTTTATACCTTCGTTTCATGTTTTGAGCAGTTATTTTTATGTTTTACTCAGTTTAGTAGCGGTTGCCTCCGTTGAAATTCTCAGTGATAATTTTCGTGAACAGCTCCTTTAACCGTCACTCATCAACGTGACAGAAATCATTCGCCCTAATTTCAGTAAAAACGACTTCTATAAAGCGGTCGCAGGCAGTTTTCTCAGGTCCCACTCCCAACGAGTCATTATTTATTGACTTCACCCCTACTAACGGTCGCTTACTTAAGACGCACCATCAGTACATGGCGTGTTATTTATTTTCTTTTGTTGAGAAAGATGATTTTTCAGTCAGTGAAACAAGTGGCTCGGAAGAAAAATCCAAGTGCACCCAATAAGAGTCAAATCCATGACCTTCCGGTTACTAGTTGAGATGCTCTACTACTAAGCTACAGGAGAATGATGGGAGCTGAGTCCGGAGCGGGTGGGGCGGGGGGGGGGGGGGGGGGGGGAGAACAAAATTAAACTATTTTAAAAAACGTCGTTACACATGTGGACTGCATACCGCGAAAATTCACACCCTGTTTAAGGCTTTTGGTCTGAAAAGACACCCTCCTCAAGACGCTTAATAGTGAAATTATATACCCTGTTTAAGACTCAAGACCCTGAAAACCATACCCTGTGGGAGCTGAGGCCGACCCTTTTTCACTTTCACCGTGCCGTCTGTGTCCCTGACTGAAAAATCATCTTTCTCATGTATTCACTATGGAGGTTATTTTGTCGTTTGAAGGACATTTCTCCAGGTCACCGTCATATTTTCTCGACTAACTATTACGCTGGTCAACGCTGAATTAAACGGTTCCCCAAGGGGCACCGCTTAACCTTTAAGTCCCAATATTCACATACAAATTCTCTAAACTGATTTCCTTATATTTCGTTTGAGAATTGGAAAAAAGATCAAACCATTTTCCCCTTGGTGATCATTTTATTAACTCCTATAACCTTTA